>NC_091440.1:7443378-7764025 GCF_964237555.1 Oryctolagus cuniculus
TGATATGTGATTCAGGCATCCCTAATGGTGTCTTAATCACTAGTCTAATTGTTCAGGGAAAATGAAAATCATTTTACAATTTGAACTTCTCTTTTGTTTTTAATTTTACCTGACACCTAAAAATTGTATGTATTTATCAGATACCGTATGATGTTTTGATACATGTATATGTTATGTAACATCCAAATCACAATAAACTTATTTGCATCCTCAAACATTTATCACTTCTTTATTTTAAAAACATTCAAAATCTTCCTGCTAGCTTTTTCTTTTCTTACAAAAATATATTCAATGTTAAATTATTGTCTATATTCACCCAACTGTGCAGTAGAACACCAGAACTTCTTACACCTATTATACATCTTTGTACATCTTTTCAAAAAATACTATATCTAAAACTAGATCAGGACTAAAAAAAGGGGAACACAAATAATTTTTAAATCTACAAGTCTGTCTAAATATATGAACATTTGTATAATTATGGTGGTGTTATTTACATTTTAAATGGATCTTCAAAATATAAAATACACTCAAATCCACAAACAAAAAATAAGCTATATCCTATGGGAAGCGGGATACACAGGAGACCCATAGAATGGCAGATGTCCTAAACAGCACTCTGGCCTCAGAATCAGCCCTTAAGGCAGGCAGATCCGGCTGAAAAGCCCATGAGAGTATTTCAGGCATGGAAAGCCAAGACACTCTGGAAAAAAAAACAAAAAACCTAAATGAAAGATCTCCACTAGTGAGATCCCAGTGGAAAGAACAGGTCATCAAAGAAGGAGGTACCTTTCTCTGAAGGGAGGAGAGAACTTCCACTTTGACCATGGCCTTGTCTAAATATGATCAGAGTCGGAGAACTCAGGGGGCATCCATAGCCTTGGCAGCTCATGACAAGAGCCTAGGGTGATTACTGAGGCCATAAACAAGAGTGTCAACTTGTTAAGTCAACAACAGGAGTCACTGTGCACTTACTCCTCATGTAGGATCTCTGTCCTTAGTGTGCTGTACATTGAGATTTAATGCTATAACTAGTACTCAAACAGTATTTTTCACTTTATGTTTCTGTGTGGGAGCAAACTGTTGAAATCTTTACTTAATGTGTGCTAAACTGATCTTCTGTATATAAAGAGAATCGAAAATGAATCTTGATGTGAATGGAAGGGGAGAGGGAGTGGGAAAGGGGAGGGTTGCGGGTGGGAGGGACGTTATGGAGGGGAAACCATTGTAATCCATAAGCTGTACTTTGGAAATTTATATTCATTAAATAAAAGTTAAAAAAAAATAAGCTATATCCCATTTCACTGACTTTCCTTGGAGTGTTGCTTATTTTATTAAAATGAGTGAGCCTTGTTTACTAAGCAATTATTTTAAAAGCTGAATGTGCTAATTTTAGTCTTAGCAATTTAAAAGATGAAACCACTAAGAATTTTTATTGGAAAGTGGTTTTGGGTTGCTTTCTGAAAAGGTATCTTTCTATGAAGTATT
Source organism: Oryctolagus cuniculus (assembly GCF_964237555.1). Classification (NCBI taxonomy): domain Eukaryota; kingdom Metazoa; phylum Chordata; class Mammalia; order Lagomorpha; family Leporidae; genus Oryctolagus; species Oryctolagus cuniculus. The sequence continues at coordinate 7,444,867 of NC_091440.1, forward strand.
GCCTTGACTCTAAGAAGGTAAATGGAAAAGCCCTGATAATATTATTCTTCCTTATCAACTCAAAGACTTCTACAAACACTTCACAATCTTCATTACATCTGCCAACATTCCTCAACTTAGAAATTAATGGCACTTTGCCCTTGATATGGATGATAAATGCTTTTCATGAGTCCAAGGTAAATATTCATAAAAATATACTTGATTAACTATTATCATCGGAAAAATGCTACAACCATTTTCAAAATTAGACACAGGTTTTCTATTCACTATATCTAATATATCTACAAATATTGTTCGCTCCACTTTCAAAATATGACCAGACTCTGACTATATCTCAAACCTTCTCCAGCTATTAGTTGATAAAATCAGAATCACCGCTTGTTTGTTGTAATAACCTGCTAATTGGTCCTCTGTTGTTGGTCTTGCTCCTCAATTAAAAGCCAATTAATTCTCAACCAACTGCCAGCATGATTCCTTTAAAATATAACGGGGGCCATGTCTTTCTGTGCAAAATCCTCTAATGGTTTATTGGAAACCTCATTCCCACTGCACAGTGAAATCTTCATAATCATCATGGGATTGCCATATCAGATTCTTGTTGCCCATCTCTCTCTCTCGCTCTCTCTACTTCTCTATCCCTCTCCTCTCCTTTTCTCTCCTCCTCCTCCTCTCTCTCTCTCTCTCCCTCTCCCTCTCTCTTACTCTGATTGGTCACTTGGGCCTCTAAGCCTGCCTCCTGTGTGTTTATTCTTTGGGGACAAACAGCTTGGAATACCCACATGGCTCACTTCTCACCTTTTCAGTTCACATGACAGTTCACCTTGTAGCCACACTTTTTTTATTTTTAGGACTTAAACTTGTCCCCTCTCCAACTCCCTTCACTCCAGATCCTCTTTATCCTGACTTTTATTTCCTCCATTGTCCTTGGTTCCACCAGACAACACATTGACACACACACACACACACACACACACACACACACACAGTTGTGAGTACATCTGTATGTTTATCTGTATGAATGGGTGCATTGTTTTCCCTACTGCTGTTTTACTTACCTTTCATTTTAACAATGCTAGGAAATGGCTGATTGTAAAAACCAAAGCTTAGCTCAAAGACAGGAAAATTTGGAAGAATATGTGTTGAAGGAGAGCAATTATCCCCATCAGACTGTATGACTCTAAATTGGGGGAAAATGAGCAAAGACAAATTGTGGAAAACAAGGATTATCAGTGAGACAGGTCCTTGAACCCTGGAATCTAGGGGCTTAGGTCTGAATTCAAAAGGCTTGGAACCCAATATATTTGGAGGATTTATACATGGAAGTTATCCTGTATTTCTGTCTTACAGTGAAAACAGGGCAGGAAAGACCTTTCTTTACCATCTTGGCATTCAAGACTTGAATGACTACTGCTTGATCCCTCATGAACATAGATACAATCACTAGCATTGGAGTAGAAAGTCCAGAGTCCTAAATTAAAAGAGTTTACATGATAAACAGTGAAGGCAATGCCCTGCTCTTGTTTTCTGTTAGCAGATGAAGTAGTGTTCAAATAAGATCAAAAATACAGTGGAAACACAGAAAAAAAGGGATACAATTGGTGCACAACTAATGCTAATAGTCTAGACATAAGATCTTAGTAGCCTATTTAAATCGCAAACCTATTTGGACATGCTGGAATTGCATTTCAATTTTCTCTAATATGTAGTAAATTCATGAAATAGGGTTCAAAATAAATAAACACATTCTGAAAAATGGAATACATACTAATGAAAAGCACTGAATTAGATTCTTAACCTTTATGGGAAATCCTTAATAAAGTGTATTAAACAATGTTGATTTGGTTCATCAATCTACCAAATTAAATTCCAAGTTGAATGCTTCTTTAAATACATAGCTCAGCAGAAATTGGAAACACAGGCTTGTTCTCAACAGCAGCACGTCGCCTCTGTACCCCACCCCATACACACCAAATCCATAATTCTGGTTGATGCAAAAGAAAAGGAGGTACTAGCAGATAAACCATCCTCTCCCAACTCTAGAGAGCTCTGTTAGCTCACGCAGTCAAGGCTTCAGTGTGTGCTCCCTATTTCTCTTTCCTATTTCTGACTTTGAATCCACGTGAGTAAAATGTGCAGCCAGTTGCTTTCTCATCTCTGTATCTCTCAGGTTCAGTTACACTTAACCCTTATCTCAATTAGCTAAACATTCCCGGGATGACAGCGCTGACTTTCTCAACACCTGAAGTTAACATTCCTCAGCCCAGCTTCTTTCTTACTATCCAGATCATCAGCAGTGCTCTCAGAAAAATGCTCTACCCCCTTGATCTTTGCATCACACTTGATCCACAAAATCCATAGCTTGCTGAATCCAGCCAGCTGTCATTTACTGGCCTGAATCCTCCTTACCTATGTAGTTGAATGTTACTCAAGAATATCTGGCCGGCGCCATGGTTCACTAGGCTAATCCTCCGCCTTGCGGCGCCGGCACACCGGGTTCTAGTCCCGGTCGGGGCGCCGGATTCTGTCCCGGTTGCCCCTCTTCCAGGCCAGCCCTCTGCTGTGGCCAGGGAGTGCAGTGGAGGATGGCCCAAGTGCTTGGGCCCTGCATCCACATGGGAGACCAAGAGAAGCACCTGGCTCCTGCCATCGGATCAGTGCGGTGCGCTGGCCGTGGCAGCCATTGGAGGGTGAACCAACGGCAAAAGGAAGACCTTTCTCTCTGTTTCTCTCTCTCACTGTCCACTCTGCCTGTCAAAAAAAAATATATCAGTGGCCTAGGCAATCCAAAGTCACTTCATCCATTGCCTACGTGGACATGTGTGCCACCTGCCATTCCCAGTAGTTTTTAAAGAAGCTAGGACTCCAGCTCTCTGTCATGGCTTATTCACACCCTTCCTCCTTCTCCATGCCCACCTCTTCTACTATAGTAACACACATTCTCTCGAACATCCCAGAAAACGAGCAATAGTACAAAATTTTTCATTGTTAGGTGAAATTCAAATTTAACAAAGCAGACTGTATCTTTGTTAAAACTGGCAATGGTACAACTACTCTTTCACTTGTCAGTGCCTTTTCCTGTCTTTAACTGACATCCTGTGGAAATACCCTCACTTACTATGACCAGCATCAATGGGTCACTATACTTGGTCTCACTCTTCCTTTACATTTTTATGGAAAAGAAAAAAATATATAAATATTGTGTGATCAAAGATAACCCCCTAACATGAAATTGAGATGCTTATGCCTTGTTTCTTTGGTAGTTCATGCTTCAGTTCTGAGTTTCCATTACTAATCAATCTCTGTGTATGCGGGCATGTTTTCTCCACTCCACAACCCTCTTACTGCCCACCATTTCTGCCACCATGGCCTTCATGCATTCCAGGTTAGGCACCGAGCACCCTACTGTTCTCCCTGAGCCTCAGTAGCCAGGAACATGCGAATGACGCCAAGCTTTGTATCTCCAGTTCAGCTAAGATTCCTGAGTTCTGATTTGCTTGTTCAACAAACAGCTCCATGAAATGCTCCACAAGTAGTGCAGTGTTCCAATGTTCTAATTCAAACTTTCTCTCTCTCCAAGGGGTATCTCTTAGGCAGAGCTGCACTCCCATGAGGGTGGGATCACTCATCCCTCCTTCTTCTGTCCACAGTCCCTGGCTCCTTTTGTAATACAGACTCCCATATGGGGAGTGAAGCAGGAGGCTTTGCACAGACGTCTCTGCTCCTTCCCCAGATGTCCTTGATTATTTCTTATCTTTCAGTTTCCAGTTCAAATATTAAGTCATTAGTAAGCATTCCCAGCACATTTCACATAGAAAGTTACGTTCAATCCTTTTTCCCACCACATCTGTTCCTATTCTTATTATACTTTCTCTTTCCATTTGTTTTCTTTGCTTATCTGTCTCCTCCGCTAAGCTATGCTTTTATCCACTGTGCTTAGCAAAGGTGGCACATAACAAGCTTTTTTTGCTGACTAAATTGAAGAAAGGGGCAGGCTTCTTGCCTAGCAATTGGGTTGCCTGTTGTGCTGCCCTGTCGCATCTTGAAGCACCTTGGTTCAATGCTGGCCTCCAGTCCCTGACTCCAGGTTCCCATTAATGCAGCCCCTAGGAGGTATAGGTGAGGACTCAAATAGTCGGGTTCCTGCTACACCTATGGGAGACCTGTGCTGAGTTTCTGATTTAACTTTTTCTTTGTCCCATTCCCTGATGTTGTGGGCATTTGGAGAGTGAACCAACAGATAGGAGCTCTCATCATCTGTCTCTTTTGCTCTGTGTCTAAAATCAAGAAAACCAAAGGATATAAATGAATCATTATATAAATTATTTGTAAGGACATAATGTTAAATATTGTATGATGTTCTCGAATGAGCAAAAATGTATTGTGGATTATAAAAATATAAACATTGTTTAAATAATATGTGTATATCATAGTGATATATAATATCTTCAGCCACCAGTTTAATATATGACATAAATTGTACTAAATGAAAGATTATAATATTCATTTAAGTTCCTAAATAAAGGAACTCAATAAACTAAGACAAATTGTTAGAGATGTAATGAGAAAAAATTGCATCTATTAAGGTGATAATTCTGATCTTACAATTAAACTTGTTTGGAGTGCATTTCATTTCATGTGAAGATAAATTGTCTAGGAGCCATTGTTTTACTTCTGAGATACATTTAGAGGTGATTTTGCATATCCCTGAATAAATTTATTGTCCTGTGATTACATCAGTTAATATAACTAACATAATTATTTACAGCTTACTAATCAACACTGAACAATTAGGAAGATTTAGTAGCCCATTTCTCATTTCCTTATCTTGAGCATGAGAACAAGAATCCTTGTTTTTCTTTTATAGAATAACACTTCTTGAAAAAATCTTAAAGAATATTTTTAATTCCCATCTCTAGACTTCATCAAACTCTAGACTTCATCAAACTCTAGATTTCATCAAACTCTAGGATAATGAGTGGTGAAATGCAGACATTTCATTTTTCTCCTATGAATAAAAGAAAAAATGACTTTTAATATAAAAATTTTGCTTTTATTAGAATTCTGCCCTTTCAATTCTTTGGGAGTCTTTCCCTTTTTTCTTTGGAAAACTCTCTCCTGATGCATCAATACCACATGAACTGGGACACTTTGCTTCCCCATTGGAGTCGGACATTGTGGTAAACAATACTAACATTGAGTGACATCAGGAGCTAAATTGCATTCCATTGGTTGATCTGATATGTGAGGGATTGCACCAAGCAGTGTGCAATACTTATTGTAGAGGAAACAACACTAACGGTATATTTTCCAGTCTCAGAGGAAAGGAGGAGTTGGATTTTTAGCAAGTATTTATTGCTCTGAAGTCTGCTAATGGTGCTTGCCAGCACCCTGAAAAAGCACTCCAATCTCAAGCAACAGGATCGTTTTGATTAAATTAGAGATGGAAGCTATTCCTGATTCAAGTCATCGACTTGCTTGTTCTGCTTAACAGAACAAAGAAGTAGTCCTCATGTGTATCAATTGCATCAAGTAACAGAAGACTGTCACTAAAAATGCTTTGGTTTTTGCTGCTTTCAACTGAATATTGCCCTGAAATTACTTTATGACTCTTGTCTGATCTTGTGCTATTGCTTAGGCTCCTTGTTAGCCTTGAAATGAAATCAGTACTCTGCTAGTAAAGTCTGATTTCTTCTAAGATAGATGAAAATTCTATTTTGTACTTTATTTCATATATATAGATTCATATTACTGTATGAAGCAGACTTTTTTTTTTTTTTTGACAGGCAGAGTGGACAGTGAAAGAGAGAGAGACAGAGAGAAAGGTCTTCCTTTTGCCCTTTGGTTCACCTTCCAATGGCCACGCTGATCCGAAGGCAGGAGCCAGGTGCTTCTCTTGGTCTCCCATGCGGGTGCAGGGCCCAAGCACCTGGACCATCCTCCACTGCACTCCCGGGCCACAGCAGAGAGCCGGCCTGGAAGAGGGGCAACTGGGATAGAATCTGGTGCCCCGACCGGGACTAGAACCCGGTGTGTCGGCGCCACAGGCAGAGGATTAGCCTAGTGAGCCGCGGTGCTGTCCTGAAGCAGACTTCTATACTAATTTTATAACTGTAAATCCTTTATCCATATCATATATATGAACCTTAAACTTCACAATGTACAAACATAAAGACACTTATGATAAAGCTCTGACCTATTGAATCCTGCGACGTCAGAGCAAGAATGAGCTCTCAATCTGAGATGAAGGTATGTGAAATAAACACCAAGCAGCACAGGGTACATTGGACTACAAGACTCCAACTTGTCATACATCGACTGAATGTTTCATCAGTGTGTACATTTAAACAATTGAATGTATAAAAATGAATGCCCTATAACAAGCCCCTGAGTCTTAACTCAATGTTTTTGATAAATAACTCTGCTGTCATGTAACTCAATTTTGTGTTGTATTTCATATCACCATGACAGAGGATAGATCACCCCTCCATATCTAATTTGTGAGCACCTCAAAAAAGTGTGGCATTTGTTGCATAGCAAGTACTTCATGGAAATAAGGACAGACTCTAGTCACAGTGTGGTCTACTTATTTTTGGGAAAATAGAAATTGAGTGGTTTTAGCATTTTTTTTTCTGTAGAAAATCCATTTATTATCATTTCTAGTGTTCTCTGTTTGTGATTAACTTTGCTTCATTCAAAAAGCCACTTAAGCTCACTCCCTATTTTTATTTTCTCCTCAAATGTTTCAAAAGACAATGACATGGCTTATTATTATATATAAAACAGACATGTTTTTTTTTTTTTTAAAGATAATTCATTTTGAATCAAAACAATTGCTTTAAGTCAGCATTTTAAAAAAAATGCAGAGTCTCAAAAGCTTCCTAACTTAGTAATCTTAAGGCTTTGGGGAAAACATGTTTCAGTTAAGCAATACCCAGCATAGGAGATGGAGTGATTTACGGTCTAATGAGGGAAGTTTCCGGGTGCACTGAACACAGAACTCTAACTGCGAACAGCATTTGGTGTGAAAAGCTCTCAATCAGTTTGTACAGCAAAGGAATGATTGTTAAATGACAGTTTTCTGTAATATCACTCCATTGATCGATGAAGAGAGAAACTCAATTCTTAATAAAACTGTGTGAAAAATTTTATAAACAAAAACTTCCCTAAGAAACAGAAGGTTTAATGAAAAATACATGCAGAATATAATTTATCGTGGTGCATCTAGAATCCAACTTTGTGTTGACTTATGTTGCCAAAGACTGATCAATCAGAGGACAATAACGGGAAAGAACAGGTTTGCCAGAGTTCTGCATTTGAATAACTAGGAAGCAGGGAATTCTATTTACATAAATATTTGTAACGTTTCCAAATATGTCCATGCAAACGCACTAATATAGGCTTGAAATTTACCAATTCATTGTTCCCTTTCCCTTCTCCACTATCCTATTGTTTTGATGAATCCTATAAGCTTTGTTGAATTTTCTTAACTTCACATATTCTCTTATGCTTTCTCTGTAGGTGTTTACTGATGATGATGAGGGATATTCCAACTAACAGGCTACATTGATTGGACAAGTATTACATACACAACTCTTGATGACTAATAATCACATTGTTTTTAAACATCATGGACCTTGTCAATTTCTCTACTCTGTTACACTTGGGAATTCTGTGTGTTAACTAATGTTGTCCTGCAACTCATCCGTTAAGATGTCCCTCATTTTATTTTATTTTTTTTTTAATTTTTTTTGATGTCCCTCATTTTAAGGTGGGCCATTATGTGTATACCAACTGCCCACTCAGGAAAAATTAAATTGTGTTGATGTAAAATGTATATCCAAAATTTAAGTAAAACTAGTTAGAAAACATACATTTTACTTTAAATTCTGCATATTCAGATGATTAAAAGAACATGTTATATGTCGTTTTGCTCAACTCTTACATCTGGTATCCAAAGCCACTTAATAATTGTAAATGAGCTATAGTTTGACAATATTTGTTACTATTTACAAAATAATGATATGATATACTTTTTTTTTTTTTTTTTTTTTTTGCCAGGCAGAGTTAGACAGTGAGGGAGAGAGACAGAGAGAAAGGTCTTCCTTCCGTTGGTTCACTCCCCTAATGGACGCTATGACCAGTGCTGCGCTGATCCGAAGCCAGGAGCCAGGTGTTTCCTCCCGGTCTCCCATGCGGGTGCAGGGACCCACGCACTTGGGGCATCCGCCACTGCCCTCCCGGGCCACAGCAGAGACTGGAAGAGGAGCAACCTGGACAGAATCTGGCACCCAAACCAGGACTAGAACCCGGGGTGCTGGCACTGCAGGCAGAAGATTAGTCAAGAGCGCCACGGCGCCAGCCGATATGATATACTTTTATATTTAATCTGCTTTATTGACTTTTTCACATTTATTTCCTAAGACTAAGAATCCCCTCAATCAAAATCAAGTCCCAATTTGTGGCATTTGGCAATTTCTCTTATTATAAATACCCCCATCATTGCCAAATTGATGCTGCCAGAGCGAAGTCAATGAGCACACAGCTGGGAAAGCTACACCTCTTTTCTACTACAGAAATAATAGACACAAACTTTAACAGCACAGAAAACATGAAAACAGCAAGAAGGTCATGAATTTTGAATTCTTATAATTATTTTGGCATGATTAATGTAATTTTAATTTTAATTATATAGTTTAATATTGAATAATTTAACAATTATTTGGAAAAATCCTGTCATCTTAGCCAAGGTCTCTGACAAATCCATAGGAGCTGGCTCCAATACAGCATGGTCTTGTGATTCCCTGTAATGTACTTTCCTTGGGGAGCCTTGCAAGTTTTCCAGTCTCCAAACTGTACATTTTCCATGTATTTTTATTATTCACTCAAAACTCCAGCACCATTGTCATTTGCAAGTTCTCACTTCCACATCTGTTAACCTAGATCAAGACATAGTTTGAAAGTCACAGTTTTTCATCAAGTATGCCTCTATAAGGCAACACTCTCACAACAGTTCCAATTTCCTACCCAGACTGACTCACTATGTAAAGCAAAAGGTATCTACTGTTTTCCCAAATCAGAATTCAATTTTAATTTCATGTCTTTCATTGAACTATGTTACCTTGGGTAAGACATCTATATCGTGAAGCCTCCATTTCTTCATGTGTAAAATGGAGATAATAATAGCAAGTGTGTTGGATTTTGGCTATACTTAGTGTAGAAACAAAAACATGCTCATAGAAGCTCTGTAAAAGTGTCTTCACCTCTCAATCTCAGCTCAGGTGGAACAAGGTTCTCTTAAGACAGAATGAGCAGGTCCAGGAGGCCTCAAAGGAAACTTTACAGCCGTGGGAAGCCAGGTGGCTTTCAGTCACCTTACCCAAAGAATGAGTGAATATACTTATGCAATATGCTCCAAGTTGGTGTCATCTCCTCTCACTGGCCACACATTGCAGATTTGGGTATATCTCTCAAGTGTCTTTAGATGGGGGATTCTGGTACCTTGCCCAGAAGGCATGAGGCTCTGTGCCTTTGTCGGGTGGACTATTCCCCAGCCACTGGGTGTGTGATGGCTCAGTGCAGCAAGCCCTCTACGTCCTATAACGCGGAGGATCTCTGCTCATCTTCCCCTACTGTGGTTTCCCCCATGTCGGTGGCACCAATCGTTAGACAATCTTTGCAAATATGCTGTTTTGGTCCCGATCACACTGGGTTGTGGCACTCCCGAGGGGAAAATGACAACACACACAGCATTGGAGCAGAGGACAGAAAGACTAGGTTCTGGTACTGATTTGACAGTGACTAGATCTGTGAATTTGAAGAAATCAAGAAATTGCTCAAAGCCACAGTTTCTACAACTGAAAATGAGATGTAGCAATTTTTCTAGGATCTTTCCTGTTCCAGTATTCAATGATTCCATGATCGTCATTTCATTGCTGCTCTCAGAGGCTGTGCTAAACGGTACAAGTCTTTTCCACTCTGCTGCTTAACCAATCTTTAATTGATGGGAATGACCTTAGCTGTTTGGTTTCATGCTGCACAAGAGAACATGGGCTAAGAAGCAGGCAGGGAGAAATATCTCTATAGAATCTAATCTTAAAATATGAATTTATGTTTTACCTAAAATGCAGACTTTTATTTTTCTGAAGCAGTAAAAAGCAATATCCTGAAACATAAAAATAAATGGGCACAGACTGCGAAGATTTGTCAGATAGTCTCACTCAAGAAGATGTGACCATGATTTATACAACATTTATGGAAAGTTAGGTTGGCATCTGTTTGATAGCAGCACCATTTTAAGGAGTATTAGGTAAAATTATAATGGTAACAATTATAAAATAAATTGATTTAACAACAAATGCTTAATTTTCTCCTGAATCTAAGAGAAACTCAGTTAAAGTAAGCTAGTGAAATATGTACATGTGGTCATTAATATCCATCTTTATACACAATTCATTAGGTATGACATCCACCTATCTTTTGCATTTTGCATATCTTGTCTATATATTAGAATTGATAATCCAAACTCCACTTACTCTTCAATGATCTGGGACCATGGATTAACTAAAATCCTCCAATGCCTTTAGATTCCCTGATGTTTTTGAGGAGTTGCTTGTCACTGCAATCTCTGTTAGAGTAGTCAGCATTCATACATTGTTGTATTTCCAGCAAGATTCTTAATTCAGAAAGGATATTTTGCAGACTCAATAGAGGAGGTTTTGTCTATCTATAATACACATACAAATAATCCAAGATTGACAGATTTATTATAAAATATAGAATTTGAATTTAAATTTTTATATGAGTCAAGCAACTATTCTTTGTAACATGTGTATATGCCCCACGTGATCTTTAGGATATACACTAAAATTTTATTTTTTTTCTAGCTGAAATTATGACTTAATAGAGATTTCTAGTTTACTTGATAATCCCAATCTATAACATCTTGAAATGCACCTAATACATACTGGTTATTCAGTAAATACTCAGTTATACAAAATGCCAACATATAATCTTACTCTCTTAAAGATATAACAATGATATTTAATATATTCATTTTTGGAAGTTGACAGTGGATATTCTTCTATTTATTTAACAAAGGCATTTGAAGACACTTAAGATTTGATAATGTATAAATCACTTTGTTGTGGTATTAACCATTGCTACTAAAAATGCACTAAGAAAGCCAGGACTGGAGGCTTTACGACTACATTTTTCTTTATGCTCAGCTCAGAGCTCACAGTCCGGGCCTATCTGAACTTGCTGAAGAAAACGTGGGTTTTATTTCACACATTTACTCACAGAGCATCCCTCTCTCTGAAGCACAGCTGTGGGCAGAGTCACATCAGGCTTACATAAAAGAGAACAAGGGGCGTCTAGCCTGACCTGAAGGAGGACTCTGAGGAACATACTGTTATTTCCTAACTTTCCCACTCTATCACTTGGATGCATGAATCCTAAGGTGCCATGTAGACATTCCTTGAGTAGGCTGAAGTTGTAGGAAAGAAAATAGTAGAGTTTTTTTTTTTTTTAATTCTACAGTTCTAATATTTCTTTATTCTGTGTTGTGATTTGAAGAACATTTCTTGGTCTAATTTAACAAAATGAAAAAAAAAAAGACTCAATATAGCACATTCCTGTATCCATAATATGAATAAATTTACTAAAGAAAATTGATGAGAGGAGTTTTGTAAATTTTAATATATGTCTACATATGGATTTCATCTATTCAGTTTTGCATATATTATGTTGTTGGTTATTTGTATCCAACTGAGGTTAACACAAAGGTTAATAAAGAAGAGGATGGTTATATTCCCATGAGATAGTCAAAAAGAAGAAGGAAGGAATTGCAAATGTTTTCCCTCTATAGACGCAATGAAAAAGAAAAAAAGGCAAAACTGTGTAGACTGATTGTCAGAACTAAAAAAATGTCCAAAAGCTTTAAGCAAACAGGAAGTACTCATTCAAGAAATGTGGATGAGTCTCAGCAAAAACAGAGGGTGTTGTGTCATTTGGGTATAGTTAATTCTCATGCAGCAATCCCCATTTTAGTGATAGCTTTGAAAACAACAACCAAGGTTTCATTGCAGACGCTAAAGGAAGCAGAATTAACCATATTTGCACAAAAGTGTAATTATGTGCTTGTACCTGATGGTGGTAAACTAGAAAATTAGCCCAAAAGTTTTGCCTGTATCTTACCTAAGGCAGAACTTACCCAGTGCTGAAGCTATTGGCTCTGGGAGGTGTCTCACAGCATGCACAGAAAAATGATTGAGTCACTGCTGGGGCGATGTTTTAAGTTAAAGCAAATACCAGCTTCAACTAAAACCTTGTGGTGGGGAAAGCTTGGGAATGGCATGATTTGGGGTATAAGGTATTTGGAAAACTCCAATAGAGTTTTAAAATGAATAAAATTAATAAATAAAATAAATAAAAAAGGCCACATACATGCACAAGAGCACACATGCTCAGGAAAGATGAGAAATATTTCTTTCTTTCTTTTTTTATTTATTTTTTATTTAGTAAATATAAATTTTCAAAGTACAGTTAATGGATTACAATGGCTTCCCCCCTCCATAATTTCCCTCCCACTCACACCCCTCCCATCTCCTGCTCCCTCTCCCATTCCATTCACATCAAGATTCATTTTCAATTATCCTTATATACAGAAGATCGATTCAGTATATATTAAGTAGATTTCATCAGTTTGAACCCACACAGAAACACAAAGTGTAAAAATACTGTTTCAGTACTAGCTATAGCATTACTTCACATTGGACAACACACTAAGGACAGATCCCACATGAGAAGTAAGTAAACAGTGACTCCTGTTGCTGATTTAACAGCTTGACACTCTTGTTTATGGTGTCAGTAATCTCCCTAGGCTCTAGTCATGAGTTGTCAAGGCTATGGTTCCTTTTGAGTTCGCCGAATTCGATCTTATTCTGACAGGGTCATGGTCAAAGTGGAAGTTCTTTCCTCCCTTCAGAGAAAGGTACCTCCTTCTTTGATGGCCCCATTCTTTCCACTGGGATCTCACTAGCAGAGATCTTCCATTTAGGTCTTCTTCTTTTTTTTTTTTTTTTCCAGGGTGTCTTGGCTTTCCATGCCTAAAATACTCTCATGGGCTCTTCAGCCATATCCAAATGCCTTAAGGGCTGATTCTGAGGCCAGAGTGCTGTTTAGGGCATCTGCCATTCTATGAGTCTGCTGTGTATCCCGCTTCCCATGTTGGATCATTCTCTCCCTTTCCGTTAGTATTAGCAGAACTAGTCTTGTTTGTGTGATCCCTCTGACTCTTAGACCTATCAGTGTGATTAATTGTGAACTGAAATTTATTGCTTGGACTAGAGAGATGGCATTGCTACATGCCACCTTCATGGGATTGTATTGGGATCCCCTGGCATGATTCTAACTCCACCATTTGGGGCAAGTCCTATTGAGCATGTCCCAAATTGTGCATCTCCTCCCTCTCTTATTCCCACTGTTATATTAAACAGGGATCACTTTTCAGTTAAAATTTAAACACCTAAGAATAATTGTGTGTTAATCACAGAGTTCAACCAACACTACTAGACCAAAACAAAGAGAAAATACTAAAATGGATGAAGTATTACATTGTACATCAACAGTCAGGACAAGAGCTGATCAAGTCACTGTTTCTCATAGTGCCCATTTCACTACAACAGGTTTCCCCTTTGGTGCTCAGTTAGTTGTCTCCGATCAGGGAGAACATATGATATTTGTCCCTTTGGGACTGGCTTAATTCACTCAGCATGATGTTTTCCAGATTCCTCCATATTGTTGCAAATGACCGGATTTTGTTGCTTTTGACTGCTGTATAGTATTCTATAGAGTACATGTCCCATAATTTCTTTATACAGTCTACTGTTGTTGGGCATTTGGGTTGGTTCCAGGTCTTAGCTATTGTGAATTGAGCTGCAATAAACATTAATGTGCACACCGCTTTTTTGTTTGCCAATTTCATTTCCTTTGGGTAAATTCCAAGGAGTGGGATGGCTGGGTCGAATGGTAGGGTTATCTTCAGGTTTCTGAGGAATCTCCAGACTGACTTCCATAGTGTCTTAACCGATTTGCATTCCCACCAACAGTGGGTTAGTGTCCCTTTTTCCCCACATCCTCTCCAGCATCTGTTGTTGGTAGATTTCTGAATGTGAGCCATTCTAACCAGGGTGAGGTGAAACCTCATTGTGGTTTTGATTTGCAAATAAACCTCTTTCCTTCATAAACAGCCTGCCTCAGGTATTTTGCTATAGAAAAGAAAACTTGACAAATATATTTGTGATCCTGCCATTTTGAAGTCCAGTGCCCACCTCCCTTAATCCATACCCATGTGCATTATTCCATATTCTGTTGCTATTAACTCAATGCTGCAGTCCAGGCCAGTTATACAGAAAACAGCTTATTGTGAATCACTGTTTTGGCACAAGTTCAAGGAGCCATATCTGCTGATGGCCTTCTTGCTGGCTGATCCTGTAGAAGTGCAAAGCACCACATGGTGACAGACCAATATCCATGATGAACATAGATGCAAAAATCCTCAATAAAATTCTGGACAATAGAATGCAACAACACATCAGAAAGATCATCTACTCAGACCAAGTGGGATTTATCCCTGGTATACAGGGATGGTTCAATGTGTGCAAAACAATCAATGTGATACACCACATTAACAGATTGCAGAAGAAAAACCATATGATTATCTCAATAGATGCAGAGAAAGCATTTGATAAAATACAACACCCTTTCATGAGGAAAACTCTAAGCAAACTGGGTATGGAAGGAACATTCCTCAATACAATCAAAGCAATTTATGAAAAACCCACGGTCAACATCCTATTAAATGGGGAAAAGTTGGAAGCATTTCCACTGAGATCTGGTACCAGACAGGGATGCCCACTCTCACCACTGCTATTCAATATAGTTCTGGAAGTTTTAGCCAGAGCCATCAGGCAAGAAAAAGAAATTAAAGGGATACGAATTGGGAAGGAAGAAGTCAAACTATCCCTCTTTAAAGATGATATGATTCTTTATTTAGCGGACCCAAAGAACTCTACTAAGAGACTATTGGAACTCATAGAAGAGTTTGGCAAAGTAGCAGGGTATAAAATCAATGCACAAAAATCAACAGCCTTTGTATACACAGACAATGCCACGGCTGAGGAAGAACTTCTAAGATCAATCCCATTCACAATAGCTACAAAAACAATCAAATACGTTGGAATAAACTTAACCAAGGACGTTAAGGATCTCTATGATGAAAATTACAAAACCTTAAAGAAAGAAATAGAAGAGGATACCAAAAAATAGAAAAATCTTCCATGTTCATGGATTGGAAGAATCAATATCATCAAAATGTCCATTCTCCCAAAAGATAGAAATATTTTAAATCCTCATTTCTGGTTAAGAAAGTAACTGTGTGATCAAGCAATGAGGACTAAGGCAGAGTTGTAAATAATTCACTGGCTGAGTGTTGCACATGTGCTCTGATACACATAAAGAGTTCCACCATAAGATATCTTTTCCAGTCTTAGACATTGAAAGCAAATATCTGACCAGGCATGAAACGAAACACAGATATTACAAAATTATTACAGAAAATGACTAAACACACAGGAATCTACAACAAACAGTAATGGATCTACAACAAGCAGTAATGGTAAACTCTACAGAGGACGGAGAATGTGATTTTCAAGGTTGTCACATGGAGATATGGGAAAGGTCCAATTTCCAACAAAAATTATGTAACTTGTTAAGAAATAAGAAAATGAAGCCCATTCAGGGAGAAAAGCAAATGACGTGAACTGTTCCTGAGGAAAAGTACAAAAATAATGTCAATCAGCTACTTTCAGGGTATTCCAAGAACTAAATAAAATTCTGTCTAAAGAGTTCAAGGAAGCATGCGAATGTTGACTCACCAAATAGAGAATAACAATGAGGAGAGAAAAAAATGTGAAACACCATGAAAGAAAATGTCTACAGTGAAAACTCTTATAACTGAAATGAAACCTTCACTGAGCGTGTGTAGGAGCAGATTTGAATAGCCAGACCAAAAAGAAAAACTCAGTTCCCAGGGACATAAATCAGTTGAAATTATCCAATGCTAGGAAAAGAAGGAACAATACACGAAGCAAAAAGTGCTAAAGAGATTTGAACACCACTGTAAACTGTCTTGACCTCTCTGAAACTAAAAAACACTCCACTTTGTAAGAGAGTACACAACACATTCTCTGTAATACTCATGAAATATGGATGGGCTATACAGTAAGGCACAAAGCAGATTCAGAAATGGAGCACAAAAGACATAAGTCATATAAAGTGGGATGAAATTGGAAATCAGAAATAAAGGAATCAATGCAGAAGAGCCATTTTAAAAATCAGCACTTTTATAATAAATAATGCAGAACACACCAGTACTAAAGAGTGAATCCCTAGGCTCAATAAAAGCAATCTGATCATTTCATGATTAACATCAGGCTGAATGTTTTATCACTGAAAGTTTTTCCCCTCAGATTAGGAAAAATACAAGGGTGCATTTCCTTAACACTTCTAATCAATGTGTTATTCAGAGTTTCAAATTAGGAAATTAGTCAAGAGAAAGAAATAGAACACACCCACATTAGAAAGAAAACAGTGAAAACATCACAATTTGAAGATAATCCGATATTAAATACAAAAACTCCTGTAGTTTCTAACTTTATCATTCAAAACGATAAAACCACTAGAAATAAATGTATCATTGAAAATACAAAACATTTATATCAAAAATGCACGACTGTGTTGAAAAACATAAGACCTAATTATGTCCTATGTTCATAATTGAAAAATTATGATGATAACTTCCAAAATGTTCTACAAATTCATTCTGTATCATATGAAATTTCAATTGCATTTCTGGCATAAATTGACAAACTAATTCCAAAATTCATATAGAAATAAAAGTGATAATGATTTACTAAAACATACTTTGAAAAAAAGAAGAATAAAATTGTAGAACTCACACTTCTGGACTTCACAACTTACTAATAAACCTAAATATTCAAATCTGTGTTTCTGGCACAAGAGTAGATATAGAAAACAACAAATTAGAATTAAAATTAAAAAAAAGAGAACTCTCTTTTTTATAGTCAAGTGTTTCTCAATAAGGCTTTCAAAACTATTCAATGAGTTAATGGCAATATTTACATAAAGTTATTCTGGGACAACTCTACATCTACATTCAAAGAAAGAATTCGCAGCTCTATCATACTATGTACAAAAAAATAACTTAAAATTGGCCATAGACCTAATGTAAGGGATAAAACAATGAGTTTATGCAAGGAAACATAAGTGCAGATCTTTTTGACTTTGGACTAGACAATAAGTTTGTGTGTGTGTGTATGTGTGTGTAAGATACCAAAAGTACAATTAACAACAACAGCATCAACATCAACATCAACGATAGATAAATTGAACTTCATTCAATTAAAATTTTACTCTCAAGGGCACTACTGAAATGTGAAATGTGACTTCCAGACGGAGTACAGAAACTATATCCTCACTCTTGGACACCTTCATACTTCTATGCCACCTGCCCTCTCCACCAATGACACAAATGCCTGAGGGCAGTAACAGCCCCATGCAAGGAGCTCCACTTGGCAGTGAGATTGTCCTCATTTCATACAAAATCAATGATGGTGTTGCTGATCCTTTAATAACACTGCTAGAAACTCGAGATAAGGTCTTTTTATGATAATTAAATATGAAAAATGATAAAACTGAATAGCCAGAATCCAGGGGCAATCCAAACCACTTGGTTTGTGGGCCTATCCAATGAGGGGACTTTGAAGAACCTCACGTCTCAGGCTACAATAGGTATTCCTGGGAACTACTGATTCCTGCTACAGCACATTTTTTAATACATTGAACAGGACAACCAACAAGGCAAAGATAGAGGTACACCCATGGCACTTTCGATCTTGGCTGTGAGCCACATGAGGGCACTATTCCTACCATAAGGCAGCCTTTCCTAGGAGGAAGACTCCAGGAAAACCATTCATGACACCATAGCTGCTCCTGAGGGAAGGGTCATAGACACCCAGGGATATGACATTATTCCTAAGGTCTTAGATGACACAGTCTTGTCCTGACTGCACCAGATGCCTTTAAATGGCAGAAGCCTCCCCTCCCCCCCCCCCAAAATCCTCACATTCTCTCTTTCTCTGTCATGTGGAATTATTCTGGGGGGAAGAGTGGAGGAGACCTGTGATGGGAAGCTCAACTGAAGAGCCAAAATGGGAACTCATGGGGCAATTGAGGGAAAAGAAAGGAGGAGGCGTGGCCAAGATGCAGAGCACTGTGACATGGATAATTGAACCATGGAAAAAGCAAAAAAGTAGCTCTAGTGGAACAAGAAGAGGGCTAACAGGACAAGAATGATCGGGATTTAGTCCATCACAGTTGACCTCCAAGTCTGTGAAATTGCATGTAAGTTTCCAACCTTAGCGTTTGTGGTATTCCACATCATTGCAATGACTGAGGATGTGGTAGCTTGAGTGGGAGACTTGTGTACTTTTATTGTTCTTGCTGACATCTTCCTCTCAGAACCTTTGCAGGATGAAGACGGGACAAATTTTCACCACATGAACTGGCCAGCTTTCACTGATCTTCCACATGGCTACCTCTGTTTCTCTGTAATATTCATATGTCGACAGCAGGTATGAATAGGTGTGCAACATGCCCTATTACCTCTGGAAGTAATTACCATTCACATTGCTGGTGACAACCTCCATGCAAACTTAAGGAAAAAAAGTTGACCAGGTAATAATGTGAGGTTCTAGACTCAATGGCATGCATACACTGGGTTGTCAATTCTAATGAGATCCAGGGACTTGTTAAACAAGAACAGTTCTTGAAAGGCAACTGGACTGGTAAAAAAGAGGGATGCCTAAAAATAGTTATTCAGAAGTTGCTGTACTTGGCAGCCCTAAACAGCTTATTTGGTTATTGTAGAAAACATGTTCTTCGCTTGAATATTTATTTGAACCCTCTAATCAAGATTAGCCAAAATGTGGTCAGCTTGGACAGGGTCTTTAACAAAAACAGGCACTAGAAACCAAGCAACAGGCACTGACTTGGGCTCTGCCATTGAGCCAAGGGAGCCCTTTGGTCCTGTGAAATTGTAGGTCTCAGTGACACTCATGTGATAGAGGTCCATCCAAAAAAGAGACTGCTCGGACTTTTTTTTTAATGTATTTAATCGGTGATTTTCTTTTTTTTTAACTTTTATTTAATGAATATAAATTTCCAAAGTACGATTTATGGATTACAATGGCTTCCCCCCCATACCGTCCCTCCCACCCACTACCCTCCCCTTTCCCACTCCCTCTCCCCTTCCATTCACATCAAGATTCATTTTCGATTATCTTAATATACAGATCAGCTTAGTATACATTAAGTAAGGATTTCAACAGTTTGCTCCCACACAGAAACATAAAGTGAAAAATAATAGATGATTTTTTTAAGTGATGATGAAATCAGATCAGACCTATTGTCATGTTTAATCCCAGTGAGAGTCAAGTTGGGAGTTGATAATTTCTTTTTTTTTTTTTTTTTACAGAAGATCAGTTTAGTATGCATTAAGTAAAGATTTCAACAGTTTGCACCCCCATAGAAACACAAAGTGAAATATATTGTTTGAGTACTCGTTATAGCATTAAATCTCAATACACAGCACATTAAGGACAGAGATCCTGCATGAGGAGTAAGTGCACAGTGACTCCTGTTGTTGACTTTACCAATTGACACTCCTGTCTATGGCATCAGTAGTCTCCCTATGCTCCAGTCATGAGTTTCCAAGGCTATGGAAGCCCTCTGAGTTCTCCGATTCTTATCTTGTTTAGACAAGGTCCTAGTCAAAGTGGAGGTTCTCTCCTCCCTTCAGAGAAAGGTACCTCCTTCTTTGAAGACCTGTTCTTTCCACTGGGATCTCACTCACAGAGATCTTTTGCCAGAGTGTCTTGGCTTTCCATGCCTGAAATACTCTCATGGACTTTTCAGCCAGATCCGAGTGCCTTTAGGGCTGATTCTGAGGCCAGAGTGCTATTTAGGACATCTGCCATTCTATGAGTCTGCTGAGTATCTCACTTCCCATGTTGGATCACTCTCCCCTTTATTTATTCCATCGGTTAGTGTTAGCAGGTACTAGACTTGTTTATGTGCTCCCTTTGACTCTTAGTCCTTTCATTATGATCAATTGTGAACTGAAATTGATCACTTGGAATAGTGAGATGGCATTGGCACATGCCACCTTGATGGGATTGAATTGGAATCCCCTGGTATGTTTTTAACTCTATCATTTGGGGCAAGTCAGCTTGAGTATGTCCCAAATTATACATCTCTTCCCTCTCTTATTCCCACTCTTATGTTTAACAGGGATCACATTTCAGTTAATTTTTAACACTTAAGAATAACTGTGTATTAATTACAGAATTAAACCAGTCATATTAAGTAGAACAGACAAAAAAACTACTAAGAGCATCAGTTACCTCAGACAGACA
Source organism: Oryctolagus cuniculus (assembly GCF_964237555.1). Lineage (NCBI taxonomy): Eukaryota > Metazoa > Chordata > Mammalia > Lagomorpha > Leporidae > Oryctolagus > Oryctolagus cuniculus. Next base: position 7,465,422 of record NC_091440.1, read on the forward strand.
CCATATCTTCTCCCTCCCAAGAGTGGCTCTTACTCTGCTTCTTGACCATCTATTAACTTAAGATGTATGTTGAATGCCTTAACATGGATACTTGGTCATCCCACCAGTGGTATAGAATTTAGCTCAGCAAAACTCCATTGTTAAGTGCCTTTTCATTTAACATTGAGCTTGGCCTTAACTCAAGGTGTCTTGACTGAAGCTCAGGAGATAGTCAAGCATATACACAACAAATACCTGTAATTTCCTACTGATTTGACCATAGAACAAGACATAGATCTCATCTCTGATGCAAAAATGCATCAAATAAATCACAGGCACTTTTTCTAGATGAAATGGAAGCCCAGGATGAAGCACAGTGGTATGATTCTTAGGAGTGCAGGCCATACCACCTGGTGAACATTAACCAGGGCATAGAACTTCTACTAGTATGGCAAACAGATAATGGTGAACCACTGTTCCCCATCATGGATTCCAATGCCAACTCATTGTGGTGAACACGTATGCCCCAATAGGACTTCCATTGTTAGTGTACCACGTGGAAACTATATTATAGTTTATTTTAACACTTTTGCTGTGTCTTCAAATATATCTTGGTTTTTCAATCAGTTCAAGCTGCTGCTCAAGCTATACAGCAATGCTCATGCTCCCATGACATAAGACGCTATTTCATCTCCAGGCTAATAGAGTGATAGACCAATAAAATCTGCACTTAAAGTTGTTGCTTCCGTAGAATAGGAAAATTGTGAGATCAGTACAATTTCTTAAATTCTGAGCACATATGTGAACATCAAGACAATATTGTGTTCCCCAATGGAAGTACCTGAATTAGAAAGCTGGATAGAGTAACTTTAGTGGAAGAGAAAAGAGTATAAACTTACTAGAAGAATATGACCTTAATCCTCTATGAATTTCTGATGTCCTCAAAGAAAATATCATTATTGCTCATAGTCCATATAAAGTGTGATGGAGTTCAGAAGAAGAGAGGGCTGCAGGAATGTTTAGGGAACTAGCAGACTAAGCAAGTGAACATCTGAGCTGGAACAGCTTTAGGAACAATGGAATATCTGAAGCTAAATCAGAGCTTCCTCTCATTGGACATCCTCAGAAGCGAAAATATCTGAATATGAAAGCTTAAGTGTGTTCTAAGCCAACTAAGTGCTGAATGGAATTCAAGGACTTGGAGATGAGTAGGGTGGTTTAGAAATACCCACCTCCCATAAAGGTATTTCTTGTGGACCTCTGTGGAGGATGTTCATTGGTAGAAGATTCTTCCTTCTCTTACGCTATACCACCTCTTAAAGACAGTGACTAATAGTGCCTCACTGTGGCTTGGATGTGGCAATTCAGAGCCCAGAGCTTGACTTGGACTCCAGACACAAGCTCTTATATTTCAAACCCTCAGAATCTTATTACTGCTGTGAATTTTATTTTTAGAAGAGCTGTTAATCAAGAAACCACTGAAAAATGATTTTAATATATTTATAAAACCGCTTAAACTCAGGCAATGATATCACAAAATTGCATTTCTCAGCTATAGACAACTATGTAAAGCTAATTCTTTATAGCTTATTTCTATGAAAGGAAAGAAGAATCTCCTTATAAACATAAAAATGCCGTGTCATTTTCTGCTATATTCCAATTTATAATTATATGGGACCAAAAGATTATCATTGTAAATTTCCTTGATCATGCTAATTTTTAATATGAAAAATTATCACTTATGTTTTAGTTGATGTTAACATGCTGGTAATTCTCTATTAAACCATGTTTTTGTCATAGTGACCATCATAGAGGAAAAAATAGTGATAACGTACACCCAGTACTCAAAAATAGAATGGCAAAATTCTCTAAATAAATTACTTTAAAAGGGAAATAGAAACCCTATATTAGTGCAAACAAAAATAAAAAAGTGAGGAATAGAGTAGAAATGTATTGCTCTATTTCTCCTTAAAATTACTTCATTTTATGTCAATATTCATATCCCTTTTATTCTTGAGTACTTAAATGTGTAAGCTAGCAGAGAAAGGGATGGCCCTTGAAGATAGATATGGTAACCATTTTTCTAACCAGGTTTATTATCACAAGTAGAATTACATTTGTCTTTTGACTCAGGAAGCCAAGAATAAAATTCAATGAACTCTAAATGTGTTTTTATTTCAGGAATGCATTTCACCTTATGGTGTGTACATACATTCTAAATTAAGACAAGTTAATTAAACAGAGAAATTCCAGTAACTCAGTGTTCGGCTATCATCATCCTTAATTTACTTTTAAGGAGTTTACAAAATGTGTTTCAGTGAATAGCTCTGAGCTCTGCTCTACCCATTTTAATTTTGGTCAGAAATCATTGGTAGTTATTAATTTTTTCCCTTCTTCTTGTTCCCATGCAGTCCAGATGAATATTGTCGAAAAAGAAATGGAACTTTTGGCAGAGATAGACCCATCTTCATGAGGAAAATGGTGGTCCATTTTACTGTATGGTAGAGAACATCTTTGCTTGGTTTGGACAGTGAAGCTGTGCAAGGGCTGAGTGACTGTTGATTAATATTGGATGACTGGGCCGGTGCCACGGCTCACTTGGCTAATCCTCTGCCTGAGGCACCGGCACCCCAGGTTCTAGCCCCTGTCGGGGCACCGGAATCTGTCCCAGTTGCTCCTCTTCCAGTCCAGCTCTCTGCTGTGGCCCAGGAAGGCAGTGGAGGATGGCCCAAGTGTGTGGGTCCCTGCACCCACATGGGAGACCAGGAGGAAGCACATGGCTCCTGGCTTCGGATTGGCACAGCTCACTGGCCGTAGCAGCCATTAGGGGAGTGAATCAATGGAAAGACAACCTTTCTCTCTGTCTCTCTCTCACTGTCTATAACTCTACCTGTCAAATAAAAAAAGAATAATAATAAAAAATATTGGATGACTAGCGAGGAGTGTGTGGTTCTTTATAGGATCACATTGTTTCCATTATTAAAGGAACATTCAGTTATATCATTGATTATCATCTGTTAGGTAATGTCTGGGAAGGATGATTACAGTGAAGTGAGCTCAAGCATAGAAGTCTAGGAGCATTATAGAAGTTTTCTTCCCCACTTCTGCCTGTGGCTAATGACCTCCCTTCTATACAAGGAAATGGGCACATTTATTACTTATTATCATTAGTCATTATTATCAGTAAAAGATACTTAAAGCACAAATGTTGTTTGTTGCTGAGAATGATCCCTATATATTTTAACAATTAAAGAAACAGGTATAAAAAGAAAAAAGAAATAGGAATCGCCCTTTTATTTTTAAAACTATATTAATGAAAAGAAGTATTTGTGTGTGCAAATTACATATGTGTGTGCAAATACGGTTGTGCACTCTGTTCTCCAAAGCTTTAGCCTACTTAGAATACTAATTGTTAATATTTATTGCCCATGCCCTGGGCAAAGTGCTCTTATGTCATTTAATAGCCAGAGGAAATTAAGAGAAATTTGCATTTTGTCATTCAATTCCAGTTTTTTAGGACTAATGCAATAATTCTTAGATATGTGAAAATCCCAGATTGCTTCTCTTCCATAGCTGATCTTGATTTTAAAATTGATTCCTCACTAAGTCCAAATATATTAATTAACCTTTCTCAGTTCCATAGAGCATGGTATGAAGGTGAGCCTCCCCTTCAGGGTGTTGCACATCGGCTACTCTAAGGCTACATCCAACATGTGTGCTGACAGACAGTTTAATGGCTAGTGAAATCTGCCGCTGGTCTAGTTGGCATCATCTGTTCAGAACAGGGTACCCTAGCACATGCAGGAGGGGAGTAGGCACAGGGTGAGTGTTGTGAAGTAACTTGAGTGATAGACTCCAGGCACTCACTCCTCAAGCATGGCTCCTACTACTCGTTTCATTAAATCTAAATTAGTGAGAACATGTAGTGGCAGATCTTGAGCAAGTTCAGCAAATTTCTAGACCAAATTTAGAAGTAAAAATAACAACATGAAGTGACATTTTGCATAAGAAGGAACAATTTACTCATTTTTGTTGATATTCTACCATATAACTCAAAGTCATTACTCATTTTGCATCTTCCTGCAACTCTATATCAAACACAGACAGAATAAAGATCACAATGGGGAAAATTTTAAAAAATTATTGATAAAGATGAATATTATATTCTATGTTAATAGAAATTTTATGATATTATGGGGAAAAAAGCTAAAGGGCTTTAACAAAAACTGTGTCTTCCTAAATTATCCAAAAGTTAACCCTTACTGAAGAGTATAGTTTTTAAAATGTCTTGCCTATTTCCAGATCATATAATGTAGTTAGGTTGGAAAAGAAAGGAGAAAAAAATAAAGAAAAAAAAAACACTTCTAATCATTGTGCAATTTGCTTTAATTTAACTCAGAGTCTAATTTATTGTCACAATAGATTAACAGAGGCTGCACAAACAAATGTAATGAATTCAGTATGTTTCACAGCCAAAGGGTGAACCTGCAACCAGGTATTAGATTCTGCTTCGTACTTGTAGGAAGAGATGGGGTTTTAAAGTAATAAACAAAATCCAATAAAGAATTTTAAAACAAAGCAAATCTCAATTTAAACTGGCTATATAGATACTCAAGTCAATGTCACACATAGCAGTCACCCTATTTCATTTTGTTTTTTAACAAAAAATTAGAACTGTTTTATAATATAGCATTGATTTGTGCCTAATCTGGAATAGCCCTTTTTATTAATATTGTACTAAACCCCAGGAAATGATGCCATAGGCCACAGATTAGTGCCAAAATGCATATGAAGTCAGTTGATTCTATTTATTAAGACCATACCGGGTCTCTGACCCTGTCGCAGTGAACAAACACGACCAGCTGGCTCACATGCGTTTTTTTCATACAAACCTGCTCACTCATCTCTGCTAGCAACTTTTCCTTTCATCGAGGTCAGAGCAATCCAAAAATGTATAGGAACCCAGCGGTGGCGGGCAGGATTATGTTTAGAGCGGTTAGCAGAGGTGTGTGCTGAGCAAGTGTGCCAATTATCCCCGCTGCAATTGGGTGCTAACCAAAACCGGCTTCTTGCAAGTGTGTGTGCCAGCTCTGTAAAACGGCACCTGGGAGCAGTCACGCGAAATGAGGTGCCCTCGGATGATTTTATTTTCCCAGGGAGAAAATTGGGTTGGCCGTTTGAATGGAAGCACTTGCTTTAAATAGAAAACTCATCATGGGGGACCCAAAATGAAAAGAGTTTCTTATACAGTAAAGGAAAGTGGACAAAAAGAGAACTTTTCATACACATGTATATTGTTTTTACTCAAGTGACATGATGGAAGACATTCACATTACCCAGCTCCTGCCACCAGAGATGGACATGCAGCACTCCATGTGCATCTATTTTTCATTTTATTCTTGGTGTTTTTTTAAGGCACTAAGAAAATCTGTAGCTTGAATTCAAATATCTTTCAAATGCGTCCATTGTAGTCTTCGTTTCTCTTTTCCAAAATGAAATTTGGATATGAGCCATGATCATGGTATTCATGGGATTTCAAACCAGATCAGTGGAACAATTGTTGTAAATGACCCAGAAATTATAGTCTTAAAAATAAGCTCTGGAGAATAATTTCTAAAGGAGAAATTAGATGCAGAGCATCAGGTTGTGGACAACCTGTGTGTGGATTCTTCTCACTGTAAGTGACAGGTAATGTTTTCAAAGTACAGATAAGTGCTAACGCATTCCCCTGTCCTCAGCACATGTGAATGATGCAGCCGCCTTGGCCCTGAGGAACTTAGACATTGACAAAGACCCCTAAAGTGACCTGGCCATACCTGGTGCAGGAGGATTGCATGGCAGCCAGGGGCATAACCTGCCTTTCTCTGCATTCAGGACCGCCTCTCAGGAGGGGGGCATTTGATAGCTATTCTGTTTAGAGAATTGAAATGGTCTGAATGTTTGTGCCCCCATCCCAAAATTCATTTATTAACACCTAATCTCTGGTATCGTATGATTAAGTAGTGGGTCTTGTGGGGGACACAGCTCCACAGCTCCGAAGTGTTATCTGTGAATCAGAAAGCTGGCTCTCACCAGACACCAAATCTCCTGGTGCTTTGATCTTGAAATTGCAGCCTCCAGAACTCTGACCAATAAATGCCCAGTGCTCATAAGCCACAAGTTAATGCATTTTCACTGTTGCAGCCTCAGTGAATGAAGACAGAAAGATCCACAGCTTTAATGCTGAAGCCCAGCTTTGTCAGGCCTCTCCCAGCCAACAGTGAGTGTGGCAGTCCCATGAGGCCATTTCTACTCCCTTCTTTCTGGGCTGAGACCCTCTTTAAGCTGCACTGCAAGCTAAACTATGACACCCAATCCTATTTTCTTTGCGTTTTCCCCTTTGCAAGGTTCAGAATTGCAGAACAATTGGGAGTCTTTCCCCGCCCCCGCACACACTCCTTTGTCTCTCTCTCCTTTATCTTTCACAAATATCTCCTCCCCTCAAAATAGATGGCTTGAATATTTAACTCCATCAGGAATTCTGGTTTTTGGAGGATGCAAATCCATCATCAGGAATTCTATACGCTTGTGTTTATTTTCAGAGATTCCAAAAAGAGACGTTTTCCAACTATAAACCGCATAGTGGGAGAAAAGTCAATCACAAAATACAGAAAATTGAAACACAATCTGGGCGTGCCCAGACAAAAAATGTATGTGTGTCCTACAACTGACTTTGATGACATTAATTCTACTGGGCGGCTGTTCTCTATCCATGAGTGATGCATAGCATCACAGTGCAGCAGAGGCAAGCGGACCCTTCCATCTTCCAACCTCACAGCTCCTACCTTCTATCGGTTCACACAATGTCACCCAATAACTGCCTGGGAAGGATGTCCCCTGACCCAGCTTCAGCTGCCAATGGTTCTGCTTTCCAATCACTGTCAAAGAGCAGTCATTTTTCACTATACCCATGTATTTACCACCGTTTCCTGTAGATTTCACACAACAGTGTTTTCTATTCTTGATTACTGTAACTCTCCTCTCAAAGGCCCTTAATGATGTCTTAATTTTTCTTTGGTTCCCTGAATGTTTCTCACTAAACAATATCCAATATCTTACATTGTTAATCTTTGTCTAATAATAATAATAATCACCCCATATAATACTGTATCCTTGACCAATTCCTTTCTGAATTCTGGTGATTTCCTGAATGCAGAGAAGTGATTTCACACATTGTCTTCTGTTTTCTCCATCCTTTAAGTATGCATACGTTATCAGTAATTTATTTATACCTTTGGTTTTCTCCCATTTTTGCAAGTTTCAGCGATATAATTAGGACCTTCTCTGATATATTATCATGAGATAACTAGCTAGTAATTCTACCTCGAAGCTTTCAAAGGACAAACATTCACATTTATATTGTAGTGTATATATATATATATATGTATATATATGTGTGTGTGTGTGTGTGTGTGTATATTCCAGTCTCTCTTCCTCTATCCAGTGTCAAAAATGGTGAATTACTTCTTGGAACTTTTAGAAACAATGAAAACAAAATTGACTTTTGTACTTTTTCCTATCTTGTTAATTAATTAGCTACACACCATAATTTAGCCTGATTTTTCTTTGCATATATGGTTTCTCCTCCATCTCATAGTTTATGCCATATTTCTAGTTACATTTTAATTCTATTTATTCTCTGACATCTTCAAAAGTTTTTTCCAGGTGCTCATTTAACTGTTCACTTGATAGTTTCTGATATTATTCATTCAAGCAATAGTTATTGAACCCCTATTATGTGCTATGAGGACATCGTAGATATAGTCCCTTACCTCAAAGAGCTTGTAAGCTCTTGGGGGAAAATAAATACTAAATAAATATGTGAATAACCACCATGCCAGATCCTTTGAAGACAAAGGACAAGAATTAAATGTGAGAAACCAAGATTAAAAAAAAAAAAACTACTCAGGAAATTTCTCACTGAGAATATATTTAAGTTGAAACCTGAAGAATGAGTTAATGTACATGCATACATCAGGCAGACACATCAACCAGTAAACATATATTTATACCTATATCTAACTTCCCTGCCTCCATTGGTACTGTCAATTAGCAGAGGAAAAACATAACTGTGCATAAGAAGCTAGACACCAGCGATGCACAGGCCTCTCCATCTGCTCACACATGCCTCCCTCCAACGTGACAGAAGGAGGATTTTGGTAATTAATTGGAAAGCGCGGAAGGAAAAGGCGGGAGGATATTGTCTGGCATCCTTTTCGCTCTGTGGTCCTCTCAGCTGACTCCTTCTGCCTCCGCCACTGCTCTGCAGGGGCCGGCATCCTTCCAGCAGTGCTCACCAGAGTCTCCTTCCTACCTGCTGCCTGGCAGCAGCCTTACTGAGGCTCCTCGCTGGCATCCTCGGATCTCAAATCAAGCCGCTCACTTTCTCCTGTTGTCTCATTTCTCTCTTGTTTAGTATGTATCGTTTTTAGGATATTAGGAGGGACGAGCCTTTCACATGGCATCTGCAGTCAGCAATTGGCCTTCTGAATTTTCAGTCCTTAGGCATAGAAACTCAGTATCATCCAGAGAGAGCTAGATAAGGTCTGTGGATGAATGGGTTATTCCTCCTTTCTTTCACTGATAGGGCAGGTGCCCTAGAAATTTCTCATGACTTAATCCAGTTATATATCTAGAGGATGCAAATACAGTCTAAAACCCATCTCTCCTTAATTTATTAATAGCACATTCAGGTGTTCTGGGTTGTTGGGGCACTCCTGGTTAGTTAATAAACACATTTAGTGACTCATATTCATCACTATTTTCTCGATGAAAGTATTACAGACAACACTTCACTCTCTGGAATGAATCTTCCAGTTTGATGCATTTTATTCTGTCTCACACATAGAGCCCCTTTATCTTTCCCTTCTATACCACATACATGTATTTTGTTTTAGCATAAAGCCTGTGCTTATGTATATGACGTGTTTCCATCTAAAGCATGTTTTGACATTTTGTGTTTTTATTTTTTAAAAATCTAAAATATGTTACTTTTCTTCTGTCCAGAAGAAATGCACAGGGTGCATCAACCCAGATATCTAGGCTACGTACTTAAGAATACTATTTTTAACTATTTTTTTAGTTCTGCAAGACAGCTGCTGCTTGGGTTCTGATGAGAATGGAGAATCCGGGACCCTCCTCTCTAAGCTAAAAATGGAAGCAAGCACCCACATAGGCCACAAGGAAGTGTCTCCCAGGGTACTTACAGGTTGGAGAGTAGGGGTTGGGACATTGTGCACTATATATCATGGACTAACTTAATGGCAATTGCTCTGTCAAGCCCTTCATGGGTGTAACATCAGTGTACACCTTATTCTTTTACATGGCATAAGTTTATGTCTCACTCTTGATAGATATTGTGAGCATAAGAGAAATGGAAGCAAAGCATAAGAGATGTTAAATAACTGGCTACAATGCTTGGAGTTGAAATCTAAACCCAAACCACATGTGCCTGACTTAATAGCTCTTATCCTTATCATGCAATACACACTCTCCATTTTTGGGTATTCTTTATCTTTGTTGTCTGCCTCTAATCGATACCTTTGTTAGAGGACAAACAACAAGTACTGAATTTGAGTAATTTATGTTTGAATTCCATTTTCCAATTGTTTGGGGGTGACCCAAGCCTTGGTATGCATGAGGGATATTTAAGTGCTGCAAAATCAATAGGCTTAGATGTTTATCTTAATAAGGGGAATAAAAAAAGGTACTGAAGACATGAGAAGGGCTTGGTTGCAGAAGAGTGGTGAAAAGGCCCACATCCCTGTTTAGTACTACCTGACACTTCTATTTACTATCTTATTAACAGCATATAATAATTGAAAGACTTTTACTGAGCTCTGCTGAGTCCCAGTTCTCAATCACTAACATGGTAGACAATGGTAGATAAGATCATTTTACCACTCTAAGATTTGCAATGCGTATTATCGTTTGGGGGTGTCATGGTGACTTCCTTGTTTTTATTGCCTCGGTTTTTACGTTTGTTATTTGGCATATTGGAGATATTTGGTTTCTTCACTGTGGTGCTTTTTCTTGTTATACTATGACTCTAGATTAAGTGGACTGTCTTTGATGGAGCCTTAGAGGCTTGAGATGGGTGTGGCCTGAGAGCTCTGTTTGGTGTGCCAAAGGTGACACTCCCAGGTTAGGCGTGGTAGATCTCTCTCTCTCTAAGTAATTCTGCACAGCTGAACGAAGTTGGAGGTAGTTAGCAGGCAAATGATATACCCACAGGAGCCAGAGATCGGAAGCTCTTTCCCAAGGACCACACAGGGAATCTGTTCTGCCCTCAGGGTGGGCTCAGATTCTCCTTCGGTCTCCCACTGGGTTGCCAAAGTTACAGAATTGTAGCATCTCTGGAGAGTACTCAGGTGAATTCCGTGAGTTCTCTCCCCCACCGTCTCTTTTTTCACAGTCTCAGTTCAGTAGCACGACAAATTTACTAGGTCCTAATCTCCTGTTAATTCGCCCCACCCAGAGTCAGGTTTTTCTGCTAGGCTCAGGGCCAGTGCAGACCTGAGGTCGCTCTGCTTATGACGTATGTCCAAGATGGCGCCTACTCTTTGTCTTGCTTGCCCTTGAGAGGTGAGGGGAGAGAGAGAAACCCGTGTCCGTACCAGTCACCTTTTTTTTTTCCTCTCTCTCTCTCTTCCAGTTAGCCTGGTGAACTTTTCCCCCCCGGGGGTCGTTCCCTCTAGTCTCCTCTCTCCGCTTGCCTGCCGGTGTCTCGGACTATTGAGGTTCGGCTCACCTCGCGTTCCAGCGCTGGTGTGTTGAGTCTGCCGCTGGTGTCCCGAACTGTGGGCTCCCACGCTCTCCACACAGGTCCACTGTGAATCATGCGTTTCGGAAGAGTTTCTTCTGCTGTTTCCTCCCCTACTCTTCCTTGAATCTGCAGTATCTCCACTTTTATTAAACTGTCTCTCCCCGGACTATCAGTGTGCTCCCTTCCTATTCCGCCATCTTGCCTCCAAGATTATGAAGATGATGAGTTAGAAGACATGCAAGAAGCAGATCTCAAAAAATTGATAAGAACATTAAGAAGTTCTCAAAAACAAATTCTTGAACTACAGAAATCCTTAATGGACAAGATAGAAAATCTCTCTCGGGAAAATGAAATATTAAGGAGGAATCAAAATGAAACGAAACAACTAGTACAACAGGAAACTGTGATAGTGACGAGAAATCATAATGAAGTGAAGAATTCAATAGATCAAATGAAAAACACAATAGAGAGCCTTACAAACAGAATGGGTGAAGCAGAAGAGAGAATATCGGACTTAGAAGACACAGAACAGGAAAGGATACAGTCAGACCAAAGAAAAGAAGAGGAAATTAGAAATCTAAAACATATTGTCGGGAATCTTCAGGATACTATTAAAAAACCCAACATTCGGGTTCTAGGAGTTCCTGAAGGCATGGAGAGGGAGAAAGGATTGGAAGGCCTTTTTTAGTGAGATATTAGCAGAAAATTTCCCAGGTTTGGAGAAGGACAGAGAAATCCTAGTACAGGAAGCTCACAGAACCCCTAATAAACACGACCAAAAGAGATCCTCACCACGACACATTGTAATTAAACTCTCCACAGTGAAACATAAAGAAAAGATCCTAAAATGTACAGGAGAGAAACGTCAGATTACTCTCAGAGGATCTCCAATCAGACTCACAGCTGACTTCTCATCAGAAACCCTACAAGCTAGGAGGGAATGGCAAGATATAGCCCAGGTACTAAGAGAGAAAAACTGCCAGCCCAGAATATTATATCCTGCAAAGCTATCATTTGTGAATGAAGGAGAAATAAAGACTTTTCATAGCAAACAGAAATTGAAAGAATTTGTCACCACTCGTCCAGCCCTGCAAAAGATGCTTAAAGATGTGTTACACACAGAAACAAAGAAACACGGTCATCAATATGAAAGAAGATAAAGGAAGGAAAGCTCACAGCAAAAGATCACAGGGAATTCAAAGCATATATTAGAACTTATCTTTGGCAAATGGCAGGGCAAAGTTACCACTTTTCATTAGTCACATTGAACGTTAATGTCTTGAACTGTCCAGTTAAAAGACACCGATTGGCTGATTGGGTTAAGGAATAAAACCCATCTATTTGCTGCTTACAAGAAACACATCTTTCTTTTTTTTTTTTTTTTTTTTTTTTTTTTTGAAGACCTTTCTCTCTGTCTCTCTCTCTCACTGTCCACTCTGCCTTTCAAAAAAAAAAAAAAAAGACCCTGTCCTAGAGTTTGTTGTTACTACTGTTCTTGATACTTGTTCATTCAAAGACTATATTCCCCTGATTTTGTAAACACTAGTTTTTTATGGTCTTTTATCAAGAATTCTATTTTCTTACTAGTCGGCTAATTATTTGTCTAAGAATTCCTTAAATTCTCAGGACTAATCAGTTGCTAGGGTTTTCTGCCATTGTACATGTGTTGGATCATCTCTTCAGAATGTAGATACATGATTTGAACTCTACCTTAACCTTTATTCTCGGTGGCAGACAGTCTCAAATTCAGAGATGAGATGATCCAGCTCCCTGCTAATGGCCTGGGAAAGCACTAGAAGAAGGTTCAAGTGTTCTTGGGCCCCCGCGCCCACATGAGGGACCTGCAAAAGGCTCCTGGCTTTGGATTGGCCCAGCTCCAGCTGTTGAGACCACGTGGAGAGTGAATGAGCAGATGGAAGACCTTTCTCTCTGTCTCTACCTCTCTACCTTTCAAATTAAAATTAAAAAAAACAACTCAATATTAACATTTGACTTCTGCCTGGCAAATGAATATTTACAACCCTGATTTGTTTACCATATATTGAATTAAAGAATAACTGAAAGTATCCAAAAATATTTGAGCTCCATGCATTGAATTAGTATTGAGTTGTACAAACACAGAAGCCAAAATTTCATTCAAATGTCTTCTTGCAGCAAGTGTTGTGGTGAATTGGAGTAAGCCACCACCTGCTATGCAGGTATCACATATGAACACTGGTTTCAGTCATGGCTGCTTGATTTTTTTTTTTTTTTTTGACAGGCAAAGTTAGACAGTGAGAGAAAGAAAGAGACAGAGAGAAAGGTCCTCCCTCCATTGGTTCACCCCCCAAATGGCTGCTATGGCCGCTGTTTTGCCGTTCCGAAGCCAGGAGCCAGGTGCTTCCTTCCAGTCTCCCATGGGGTGCAGGGCCCAAGCACTTGGGCCATCCTCCACTGCCTTCCTGGGCCACAGCAGAGAGCTGGACTGGAAGAGGAGCAACCAGGACAGAATCTGGCACCCCAAGCGGGACTAGAACCTAGGATACTGGCGCCGCAGGTGGAGGATTAGCCAAGTGAGCCACGGCTAATTATTCCTGCTAATTGTCTGGGAAGGCAGTGTAAGATGGCTCAAGTACCCGGACCCTTGTTACCCGTGTTGGAGACTTGGATGCAGTAATAAGTTCCTGGCTTCAGCCTGTCCCACTGAATATTGCACCTATCTGGAGAGTGAATTAGTAGATAGAAGATATCTCTCTCTCTCTTTTTCTCTCTCTCTCTTTCTCTTTCTTTTTTTTTTATCTTTTATTTAATGAATATAAATTTCCAAAGTACGTCTCATGGGTTACAATGGCTTCCCCCCCCATACCGTCCCTCCCACCCACCACCCTCCCCTTTCCCACTCCCTCTCCCCTTCCATTCACATCAAGATTCATTTTCGATTATCTTAGTATACAGAAGATCAGCTTAGTATACCTTAAGTAAGGATTTCAACAGTTTGTTCCCACACAGAAACATAAAGTGAAAAATAATAGATGATTTTTTTTTTAAATGATGATGAAATCAGATCAGACCTATTTTCATGTTTAATCCCAGTGAGAGTCAAGTTGGGAATTGATAGTTTCTTTTCTTTTTTTTTTTTTTAACAGAAGATCAGTTTAGTGTACATTAAGTAAAGATTTCAACAGTTTGCACCCCCATAGAAACACAAAGTGAAATATACTGTTTGAGTACTCATTATAGCATTAAGCCTCAGTGTACAGCACATTAAGGACAGAGATCCTACATGAGGAGTAAGTGCACAGTGACTCCTGTTGTTGACTTTACAAATTGACACTCCTGTTTATGGCATCAGTAATCTCCCTATGCACCAGTCATGAGTTTCCAAGGCTATGGAAGCCCCTTGAGTTCTCCGACTCTTATCTTGTTTAGACAAGGTCATAGTCAAAGTGGAGGTTCTCTCCTCCCTTCAGAGAAAGGCACCTCCCTCTTTGAAGACCTGTTCTTTCCACTGGGATCTCACTCACAGAGATCTTTTTGCCAGAGTGTCTTGGCTTTCCATGCCTGAAATACTCTCATGGGCTTTTCAGCCAGATCCGAGTGCCTTTAGGGCTGATTCTGAGGCCAGAGTGCTATTTAGGACATCTGCCATTCTATGAGTCTGCTGAGTATCTCACTTCCCATGTTGGATCACTCTCCCCTTTATTTATTCTATCGGTTAGTGTTAGCAGATACTAGACTTGTTTATGTGCTCCCTTTGACTCTTAGTCCTTTCATTATGATCAATTGTGAACTGAAATTGATCACTTGGAATAGTGAGATGGCATTGGCACATGCCACCTTGATGGGATTGAATTGGAATCCCCTAGTATGTTTCCAACTCTACCAATTGGGGAAAGTCAGCCCGAGCATGCCCCAAATTATACATCTCTTCCCTCTCTTATTCCCACTTTTATGTTTAACAGGGATCACATTTCAGTTAATTTTCAACACTTAAGAATAACTGTGTGATAATTACAGAATTAAACCAGTCATATTAAGTAGAACAGACAAAAAAAAAATACTATGAGGGATAATGTATTAAGTTGTCCATTAGCAGTCAGGGCTATGCTGATCAAGTCACCATTTCTCATAGTGTCCATTTCACTTCAGGAGGTTTCCTTTTTGGTGTTCAGTCAGTTGTCACCGATCAGGGAGAACATATGGTATTTGTCCCTTTGGGACTGGCTTACTTCACTCAGCATGATGTGTTCCAGATTCCTCCATTTTGTTGCAAATGACTGGATTTCGTTGTTTCTTACTGCGGTATAGTATTCTAAAGAATACATATCCCATAATTTCTTTATCCAGTCTACCATTGATGGGCATTTAGGTTGGTTCCAGGTCTTGGCTATTGTGAATTGTGCTGCAATAAACATTAGGGTGCAGACCGCTTTTTTCTTTATCAATTTAAACTCCTTTGGGTAAATTCCAAGGAGTGGGATGGCTGGGTCGAACGGTAGGGTTATATTCAGGTTTCTGAGGAATCTCCAGACTGATTTCCATAGTGGCTTAACCAGTTTGCATTCCCACCAACAGTGGGTTAGTGTCCCTTTTTCCCCACATCCTCGCCAGCATCTGTTGTTGGTAGATTTCTGTATGTGAGCCATTCTAACCGGGGTGAGGTGAAACCTCATTGTGCTTTTGATTTGCATTTCCCTGATTGCTAGTGACCTTGAACATTTTTTCATGTGCCTGTTGGCCATTTGGATTTCCTCTTTTGAAAAATGTCTATTGAAGTCCTTGGCCCATCTCTTAAGTGGGTTGTTGGTTTTGTTTTTGTGGAGTTTCTTGATCTCTTTGTAGATTCTGGTTATTAACCCTTTATCTGTTGCATAGTTTGCAAATATTTTTTCCCATTCTGTCGGTTGTCTCTTCACTCTCCTGACTGTTTCTTTTGCAGTAAAGAAACTTCTCAATTTGATGCAATCCCAATAGTTGATTTTGGCTTTGACTGTCTGTGCCTCCCGGGTCTTTTCCAGAAATTCTTTGCCTGTGCCAATATCTTGAAGGGTTTCTCCAATGTTCTCTAATAACTTAATGGTGTCAGGACGTAGATTTAGGTCTTTAATCCACGTTGAGTGGATTTTTGTGTAAGGTGTAAGGTAGGGGTCTTGCTTCATGCTTCTGCACGTGGAAATCCAGTTTTCCCAGCACCATTTATTGAATAGACTGTCCTTGCTCCAGGAATTAGTTTTAGATCCTTGATCAAATATAAGTTGGATGTAGATGTTTGGGTTGATTTCTGGTGTTTCAATTCTGTTCCATTGGTCTATCCATCTGTTTCTGTACCAGTACCATGCTGTTTTGATTACAACTGCCCTGTAGTATGTCCTGAAGTCTGGTATTGTGATTCCTCCGGCTTTGTTTTTGTTGTACAAGATTGCTTTAGCTATTCAAGGTCTCTTGTGCCTCCATATGAATTTCAGCATCATTTTTTCTAGATCTGCGAAGAATGTCTTTGGTATCTTGATTGGGATTGCATTGAATCTATAAATTGCTTTTGGGAGAATGGACATTTTGATGATGTTGATTCTTCCAATCCATGAGCATGGAAGATTTTTCCATTTTTTGGTATCCTCTTCTATTTCTTTCTTTAAGGTTTTGTAATTTTCATCGTAGAGATCTTTAACGTCCTTGGTTAAGTTTATTCCAAGGTATTTGATTGTTTTTGTAGCTATTGTGAATGGGATTGATCTTAGCAGTTCTTTCTCAGTCATGGCATTACTTGTGTATACAAAGGCTGTTGATTTTTGTGCATTGATTTTATATCCTGCCACTTTGCCAAACTCCTCTATGAGTTCCAATAGTCTCTTAGTAGAGTTCTTTGGATCCTCTAAGTACAGAATCATATCGTCTGCAAAGAGGGATAGTTTAACTTCTTCCTTCTTGATTTGTATTCCTTTGATTTCTTTTTCTTGTCTGATGGCTCTGGCTAAAACTTCCAGAACTATGTTAAATAGCAGTGGTGAGAGTGGGCATCCCTGCCTGGTGCCAGATTTCAGTGGAAATGCTTCCAACTTTTCCCCATTCAATAGGATGCTGGCTGTGGGTTTTTTATAAATTGCTTTGATTATATTGAGGAATGTTCCTTCTATACCCAATTTGCTTAGAGTTTTCATCATGAAAGGGTGTTGAATTTTATCAAATGCTTTCTCTGCATCAATTGAGATAATCATATGGTTTTTCTTCTGCAGTCTGTTAATGTGGTGAATCACATTGATTGATTTGCGAATGTTGAACCATCCCTGCATACCAGGGATGAATCCCACTTGGTCTGGGTGGATGATTTTCCTGATGTGTTGTTGTATTCTGTTGGCCAGAATTTTATTGAGGATTTTTGCATCTATGTTCATCAGGGATATTGGTCTGTAATTTTCTTTCAGTGCTGCATCTTTCTCTGGCTTAGGGATTAAGGTGATGCTGGCTTCATAGAAAGAATTTGGGAGGATTCCCTCTTCTTCGATTGTTCTGAATAGTTTGAGAAGAAATGGGATTAGTTCTTCTTTAAATGTCTGGTAGAATTCAGCAGTGAATCCATCTGGTCCTGGGCTTTTCTTTGTTGGGAGGGCCTTTATTACTGTTTCAATTTCTGTTTCAGTTATGGGTCTATTTAGGTTTTCGATGTCTTCATGGTTCAATTTTGGTAGATTGCATGTGTCCAGGAATCTATCCATTTCTGATAGGTTTTCCTGTTTGCTGGCATACAGGTCCTTGTAGTAATTTCTGATGATTCTTTTTATTTCTGTGGTGTCTGTTGTTACGTTTCCTTTTTCATCTCTGATTTTATTGATTTGGGTCTTTTCTCTTCTTTTTTTAGTTAGTTGGGCCAATGGGGTGTCAATTTTGTTTATTTTTTCAAAAAACCAGCTTCTCGCTTGGCTGATTTTTTGTAATGTTTTTTTGGATTCAATCCTGTTAATTTCTTCTCTGGTTTTAATTATTTCTCTTCTCCTACTAGATTTGGGTTTGGTTTGCTGCAGTTTTTCTAGGTCCTTGAGGTGCGCTGAAAGCTCATTTATTTGGTACCTTTCCAATTTCTTGATATAGGCACCTATTGCTATAAATTTGCCTCTCAATACTGCTTTTGCTGTATCCCATAAGTTTTGATATGTTGTGTTGTTGTCTTCATTTACTTCCAGAAAGTTTTTGATTTCTCTTTTGATTTCTTGAATGACCCAGTGTTCATTCAGGAGCATGTTGTTCAGTCTCCATGTGTTTGCATACTTTCTGGGGTTTCCTGAGTTGCTAATTTCCAGCTTCATCCCGCTGTGGTCTGAGAAGCTGCATGGTATGATTCTAATTCTTTTAAATTTGCTGAGACTTGCTTTATGGCCTAGTATGTGATCAATCCTAGAGAAGGTTCCATGCGCTGCTGAGAAGAATGTGAAGTCTGTAGATGTAGGGTTGAAAGTTCTGTAGATATCTGTTAGATCCATTTGGGCAATAGTGTCAATTAAATCTGCTGTTTCCTTGTTGATCTTCTGTCCGGATGATCTGTCTATTTCTGAGAGTGGAGTATTGAAGTCCCCCAGTACTATTGTATTGGAATCTAAATCTCCCTTTAAGTCCCTTAACATATCTTTTAAATAGACCGGTGCCCTGTAATTAGGTGCATATACATTTATAATAGTTACATCTTCCTGTTGAATTGAACCCTTAATCATTATATAGTGTCCCTCTTTGTCTCTCTTAACAGTTTTTGTATTAAAGTTTATTTTGTCTGATATTAATATGGCTACACCTGCTTTTTTTGGTTTCTATTGGCATGGAATATCTTTTTCCAACCTTTCACTTTCAGTCTGCATGCCTCTTTGTTAGAGAGATGTGTTTCTTGTAAGCAACAAATAGTTGGGTTGAGAAACACATCTTTCTAACATAGATCCATACAGACTGAAAGTGAAAGGCTGGAAAAAGATATACCATGCCAACAGAAATGAAAAAAAGAGCAGGCGTAGCCATCTTAATATCGGACAACATAAACTTTACCACAAAAATTGTTAAGAGAGACAAAGAGGGACACTCTATAATGATTAAGGGATCAATACAACAAGAAGATATAACAATTATCAATGTATATGCACCTAACTACAGGGCACCGGTTTATCTAAAAGATTTGTTAAGGGAATTAAAGGGAGACTTAGACCCCAACACAATAGTACTGGGGGACTTCAATACTCCACTCTCAGAAATAGACAGATCAACAGGACAGAAGATCAACAAGGATACAGTAGATTCAAACGACACTATAGCCCAAATGGATCTAACAGATATATACAGAACTTTCAATCCTACAGCAATGCGTATTATCAGAATTTTTAGCTTTACAAAGAATGAACAATACACTGCACTAATCTACCTAAAAAACTAACAGTCGTGTAATTATGTGAAAGGAAAATATATTTGTTGGCTAAGAGTTATCATGGACACCACTGGTCAGCCCATTAATGAATAGGAGCTAAATAAGTTTAATGTAAAAACCCAATTAGAAACATTATTTTTAGATTAAGATTGATAACTTTTTCTATAGCTATTTGGTAAGCATATACTACCATGTTGTGTGAGTGGAATTATGATGCAATATTGCATATTTTTACTTAAAAACTTATCACTTTAGAAAATGTTACAAAAAATTTATTAAATTCTATTTTATTCTCTTATATTCTCTCCTCTCTTTCCCTCTCTGTTTGTCTTCCCTCTTTCTCTCTCTCATTTTATTGCCTACTTACACACTTTACTGATATTGACTATGTTTAGGGAATAGGAATATTATAAATTTTTTAAAGAATCACCTAATTTCAGAAGTCTTGAAATAACCCTAACTTGATGTTTCTATACCTGTACCTATTTATTCGATTATCATGTCATATTTTATTGTAAAAAGCTTGTAATTACATATAAGTAACCAAAATAACTGAGTGCAAATAACAAAATTGCTATAATCGGAGATCTTCTGAAAGACTGAAGAAACAAAATCCATGCATAGACTTTTTATCTGTAGACTTTTCAAATTATGCATTTCTTGAACACTTTGACACATGTCATATGCATGGACTTCAAACATTTTCGCAATAAGAACTTTTAAATTACATTTCTATTATTTTTCATGCATATATATATATTTATATGTGCATGCATATTTGTGTGTATGTACACACGCATACATACGAGGCGGAAGGGAGAGAGAGATGAGAGGCGTTTACTAAGGGAATTGGCTCACTCAGTGGTGGAAGCTGAGAATTCCAACACTAAAGCACATTCAAGCTAGAGAACAAGGAACATCAGTAGCATGGCTCAATCCAAATTAGATGATAGTATACTTCTCAATCTGAGGCCAAAAGGTTAAGAGACAGAGGGTACGGAGTCCGAAGGAAAGGTAACTTGGAGTTCTGATATCAAAGGGATGAAGAAGGGCACCTGGCAGTAGAAGAGAGGGTGCAACACTTGCCTCTCCTCAACAATTATCTTCTGCCAAAGCTCCTGATTTCATGGTGCCTGCTCATACTGAGGACAGCATTTCCCCAAACAGTAGAGCAACTCACACACTAGTATCACATGGAACACCTGTCACAGACATACCTGATCAGTCTAACCGTCCTAATCAAATTCTAAACTCCTTAAGTTAACCTTTCAGTAGAAGAGGGATGTGCAATGCCTATCCTAGTATTAGGGATAATTATTCAAATGAATGAGAATAAATAATACTCTGACAGCTAACTGCATATCACTTACTCCAGTCATTTTGACACAATCAATTATTGCAGACATTAACTGATTACTTAATTTATGACTAATATGAAGGATGCAACAGATATGTTCTCATGCACTTTTCACAAGAATTGAAATTCATCTTCTTACCATGAAATTTCAGATTAGAGAATGTAAATATCTGTTAATTAATTGTCACATAAGCTACAATCATATTATCATTTCCAGGATGAAGTACATAGACACACACACACAATGGGTCTCACTACATGTTTGTATGAAAGTTGTCATTTTCATGTTTGGAAAATTTTACTTTGAAAAGATTCATGTAGTCTCTTTTCAGTCTCCCCAGATAACTCTGCAGAGATAAATAGAAATTTACTGGATAAGGAAGCAAAACAAAGGGGAGACATTGACTAGCAGTTGAAGACACCAATGTGGATGACTACGTCTCACATCGGGTTTCCTGGTTTACATACTTCACTTCACCTCCTGAGTCCAGATTCCTAATGCCATGGTTCCTGGGAAGCTGTGGTGATGGCTCAGGTCGTTGGATTTTTGCCACCAAAGTAGGAGACCTGAATGGGCTTCCTGGCTTCCAGTTTTAGTCTGACTTAGTCCCAGCACTTGGGGGCATTTGGGGCAACCAACCTGTAAAGAGAGCACTCTCTATCCCTGTCTGTCTCTGATAAGTAGGTGAATAAAAAAAATTAATCAAAACAGACAAAACATAAAGATAATATGTGCAATATTGCTTACTAAAGAGTATCTAATCATGCCTTATCATCACATATAATTTTATAATTAATCTTTTCAATTGATTTTCTATTTTGTAGGCTCTGTGTTCAGTGTTAAATGCTACTAATAGACCAATTTATTAAAACCTGTTAGTACAAGAGAAAGTCAATTTTATTTATCATGTCATTTTTATCCCCATTTGCTAAATTTATAATATAACTTTGAATATACAAGAAATACATTTATACATTTTTATACTGTGTAGTTAATCTCTGATTTTCATAACAGCAAATTGCAAAAACTTTAACTTATTATTTTTCAATTACTTTCTAAACTTTAAAATAGCAATTTAGATTTTATTCCACAGCAGGAAAGTACATGGTAAAATTAAAGGAAAAATACTGCAGAGCAAATAGATTTTGGCCAACATATAACTTTATACCTTGACTGTATATCAAAATGATGTTGACATTGTTATTTGATTTGAAGAGATGGCAATTATTAATAGCAAGGATAGAAGCAAAAAATAAAAAAAGCTAGTATATATTTATGCTACATTGAACTTTCTAATTGATGGTAATAGGAAAATATGACTTCAAAAATTTAATTGAAAGTTTTTTTTAAAAAAATCTACTATTTTCTAATTTGTAAGTCAAGTCAGACAAAAACCAGAGCATAGTTTTTAAGGCAATGAAAACAGTATGGAGTCAAAATACTTTTAAGTTTGAAGAAATACAATAAAAGATTAAGACAGTGGTGCATTTTTGCTTTGTTTTGAAATATTAACTGTCAAATCAATATTGATGTTGGTTATCAAAGTTGAGAAGTTTTCACGTGGTAATGCAGACTTTTGTTCACTGAATTGAAAAGAAAGGACTGAAACTAAATCCAAAGGCTCCAAGATACCCACTCTGTCTCAGGATACTAAACAGCATTACATTTTTATTGGTGAATTATTAAGCAAAATCTATTATAAAACTCTACAATGCTGTTCTCTATAAAACTCTACTATGCTGATCACTTTGGGGGAAATCATCAGTGTGATTGAATGACTGACATCATGAATCCTTGGTGTCAACCTTGCACCCAAGCATTTAACAGCTGCATGTGTTTGTTGATATAAATGACAGCACCCATTTTTTTTCACCTAGTTCTGGAGATCATAGGCCTAAGAACTGAGGGGTTTAGGTTCTACAAGGAAAATCAATGTCAGCAAGGCTAAGTTCCTTAGCCTAGAGAGGAGAATCAGTATATGTCTGTGGGGTCATTTTTCATTGTAAAGTCTGTGGTATCTGGCATTTGTATAGTTATACTCAACTTACTTTTTTTTAAACGATGTATTCATTTGAAAGACAGAATACCAAAGAGAAAGAGAGAGAGATTTTCTATCCTCTGGTTCACTTCCCAAATGGCTGTAAGGTCAGGTCGAGGTCAGGCTGAAGCTGGGAGCCAGGAACATGGAGACAGGGTCCCTAGAACTTGGGCTATCTTTCTCTGCCTTGCCTGGTGCATTATCAGGAAGCTGGATCAGAAGCAGAAAAGCTTGAGACTTGATATAGGATGCTGTCCTCACAAGTGGTGGCTTAATCTGTGTGCCACATGCTTGGCTAAATGAATTGTATTTGAATTGAGTCTCATGTACATAGAATAAAGTTTAATAAAAAATACAAATATATACAGTCAAGATCTGTTTAATTTTTTAAGTATGTATATTTAGACCATTTATATTTAATGCAATTATTAATTTGTTTGATCTTAAATTTGCTATTTTATATTAGATTTTAATTTTTTCTCCATTCTTCAGTTATATTTTCTTTTTGCTGCTTTCCCTTAGATTTTTTTGTAGGTTAATTGAGCATATTTCAGAATTCCACTGATTACTCTTTACTGTTTTGAGAATATTTCTTTGTATACCTTTCACAATCTCCTGATGTCATATCACCCATGCAAATGACATATAGATATGTTTTCTATATTTAAATCCCTTTCCTGTTAGAATAACATCATATAATGCTAGAATTTTTTAAAGACTTATTTTATTTATTTGAAAGGCAGAGGTACAGAGAGAGAGAGAGAAGGGAGAGACAGGCAGAGAGAAGTTGGGGGAGATCTTCTCTCCACTGATTTACTCTCCAAATTGCAGCAATGGCTGGAGTTGGGCAGACCCGAAGCCAGGATCCAGGGGCTTCTTCTGGGTCCCTCGCAAGGGCAGAGACCAAAGTACATGGGTCATCTTCCAAAGCTTTCCCATGTGCATTAGCAGAAAGCTTGATCCGAAGTGAAGCAATCAGGGCTCGAATTGGTGCCCATATTGGATGCCCATATTGCAAACCATGGCTTTTAGCTGTTACACCACAGTGCTGAGCCAGATGCTTATAATTTTTGCTCCAAAAATAAAACACAACTTATAAAATTCAGTTAAGAAATAATTTCACATACTGTTTACTGTTTTTTAATTCATCCTGTTTGCTCTTCCTTCTTGATGTTCAAATGTCCCTTTTTTTTTTTTTTGTTCAGAATAGACCTTTAGCCATTCTTTAAGGCAAGTATACACAAAGCAAATTCAATTTTGTTTCATGTGGAATATCTGGATTTCTCATTCATTCTTATAGGGTGCTTTTGTAGGTACAAGATTCTGGATTTATAGTTCTTTCTTTCAGAACTTGCAAAAATACTGTGCACTTCCTCTGGCCTTCATGGTTTCTGAAGGGAAATCCATCTCATTTGAATTGTTTTCCCATAGATACTAAGTCATTTTCTCTGGCTGCTTGCAGGAGCTTTCCTTTGTTTTTATTTTTCAGAAGGTTGCTTATTACATGCCATGGTTAGAATTTGGGGAAGTTTAATTTGTTTGTGGATCACTCAGCTCTTTAAGAGGGTAGGATTATGCATTTTGAAAAAAAAAAATGGAAGTTGTCCACCATTATTTCTTTGAGATTTTTTTCAGCTCATTCCTCTTTCCCTCGTCTTCAAAAACTCTGATAATATGTATATTGGATAATTTGTTATATTTTCAGAGTTCCCTGTGTCTCTACTCATTTTTAGTTTATTTTCTCTTTGTTTTAATTTTGAGTAAATTGTCTTGTTCTAAATTCTGGTCAATTGATTCACACCTTGATACTCTTCATTATTTTATTAAAATTACCTACTGAATTTTAAATTTCAGAGTTGATTTTTCATTTGCAAAATTTCCCTTTGTTCTTTATATCTTCTATTTACAAAGCTTTTTGTTTTTTTCATTTATTTCAACACCGTTCATAAGTCCTTATTAAAACACTTATAATTATTGATTTAAAAGCTTTGTCACATACTTCTTGTATTTCTATCATTTTGATGTTGACATTTACTTGTTTTTAAATTCAGATTTAGATGTTCCTGGTTCTTGGTATGGCAAATGATTTTCTGTAGAATTTTGGATATTTTCATTTTATATTTTGAGCTTGAATTTTATATAAACATTATGTTTTAGTCAGATTTTTACAGAACTTCGTCAGGGCAGTAAGTCCAGGAAGTACTGCCTTGCTTGTTGCAGGTGGAGAAAGACGTCTAGTCTTCCTACTTAGATTCTATTGACTAGCACTGGGTGAGATGCTCCGATGATCACTGAGAATGATGGGAGTTTGTTCTGCCTATGTGACATCATTGTATGGGCAATCCTACTATCACTTGGCAATCACCAAGTCTCCACTGATACCATCCCAACATGATGGGAAAGCATATGCTGTGCATGCTAGGTAGAAGATTGTAAACCCAGGCTCCTCAGTTTCTCATTGACAGCACTAGGAGGTGAGGGCGTTGTGGTTGGTTAGTGAGAATCAGCTTGCTTGTCTCCTGTTTGACCTTTCTGATGTCAGTCTGGTGGAGAAGCTGGAGCGACTTGCTGCTATTTCACTTTGAACATGTAGGCTTTGCATTCAGCCTTTGCTGGTGTAGGTAAAGGGAAATTCACAGCAATTTTGTATGTGCAGGGATGCAGAGATGCCGAACAGCGAATGTTTTCATTTGGTTAGGCTTGTCATTTCCATGGTCTTTGTGCAGGGAGCTTGCAGACTCTTGCAATTACCTCTCCCTGAAGTCATTGACATCTATGTTGTTAGTTCGCCTCAACCCTGGCTTTAAGATATAAGGCAAAAAGAAAACTAAGCAAACTCATCTCCATGCTGTTCCTCAGAACCAAAGCTCTTGTTTCGTACAAGCCTCTATCTCTTTGTTTCTTTGTCTCTCTCTTTCTCTTTCTCTCTCTCTGTCTCTGTCTCTGTTTCTATCTCTCTCTCTCTCCCTCTGTCCACACACACAACACACACACACACACACACACCCTCATGGGGGGTGTTCAAAGCATTTGTAGAAAAAATAGAATTAAAATATAAATTAGATTTGTTTTAAATTTAAAATTCATTGATGAGGAGAGAGAGAGAGAGAGAGCGCACTTCAATCTACTCATTGACTTCCCAAATTCCTGCAATGGCTAGGGAATGGGCCAGGATGAAGTCAAGAGCTAGGAATTCAATCCAAGTCTCGGACGAGTACGACAGGACCTCAAAAACACTCAATTACTTGCATCATTGCCTGCTACCTGCCAGGATCTGAATTTACAGGAAACTGGAGTCAGGAGCCATAAGTGAGTATCAAACCTCAAGCACTCAAATAAGGCATAAGAACATGGAAAACAGAGTGTTTTGAAACCCAAGCATAGACACTTTCATAATATACATCTTTCATGAATTCTTTGAAGACCACAGACACACACTCACACAGACACAACACACACACACACACACACACACTCATTTGGTTTGCACTCAGTGGGAGGAACAGGAAATGTCAAAATTCTCTATCTTTCCAGAAGCAGATTACTCAAGTCAGTATAGACACCTAAATTCTAGCATTGCAATTCATTGTGTTTTAAGTGACTTTTAATCTAGATTTTGACTTCTTTCTTTTTTATTTTTTATTTAGTAAATATAAATTTTCAAAGTACAGTTAATGGATTACAATGGCTTCCCCCCCGATAATTTCCCTCCCACCCACACCCCTCCCATCTCCTGCTCCCTCTCCCATTCCATTCACATGAAGATTCATTTTCAATTATCTTTATATACAGAAGATCAACTTAGTATATATTAAGTAAAGATTTCATCAGTTTGCACCCACATAGAAACACAAAGTGTAAAATACTGTTTCAGTACTAGTTATAGCATTACTTCACATTGGACAACACACTAAAGACAGATTCCACATGAGAAGTAAGTACACAGTGACTCCTGTTGTTGACGTAATAATTTGACACTCTTGTTTATGGCGTCAGTAATCTCCCTAGGCTCTGGTCATGAGTTTCCAAGGCTATGGAAGCCTTTTGAGTTTTTTTTTTTTTTTTTTCGAACTCAAAAGACTTCTTTCTTAATTTGTTGATGAAATAAACAAATTTTTCCTCCAGAGTTTTATATAATACATGGGGCTGTTGTGAAACCTGTGGTTAGAAATTTGATGTGGAATTATGGGAAGAATACATCAGAAGTGTTATTTTGCTATTCCATCAGGAAAAACAAAACAATCATATTTTTAATGGAAAATAATCCTAACCATGTCACTTGAAAAATACCAACCAACACAAATGGAAAGGTCACCTCTAATGCCAAGATTATTGACATTAAATATTATTTTCCAGAAAAACATATTATTATTAGGGAAAGCTAGATAAAAGATTTGTGGAACATTGTACTCAGTTTTCAGGACTTCGGGAATTCTCACCTATGCCATTAGGAGTTTTAAAGACTAATATGCCTTTTCAGAGTTATTTTACAAATAGTAGTCATTTTATGTAGTAAGTTGTCAAGTTATTAAGTTTTCCAGGAATATATATTTTCCAGGGTCCACATATATGAGTAAAGACATAAACAATATTAATAATGTTGAGGTGGAGTATAACTCCTCTGCAAACTGCATATATTTAAAAGGTTAAAATAACAACATTTCAAAAGACATAGTATTTCACCCATTTTGTCTCATGACATTTTGGATGTCAGTTATAATAAATTTGTAAAAATTAACACTGAAAACTTGTAGTGTGGAGAGTAAGGTACAGTTAATAAACTTGTTGAGTTAGTCATGTCATGTTAACCTTGAATTCTAATATGCATCTAGTATTTCTTAAGAAAAAGTGAATATAAGAGTGAATTATTCTTGCAGTACTATAAGTTATGTAAAAGAGAGTGAAAGAGGAGCATATTCATAGGCCCAATCTGCCTGATCATGGATCGCTCCCAATGTTTTTGGAGGTACATATTATGGTGGCCTGTATAAAAAAGAATACAGGATGGTATTGGAATGGTGCATTTGATAACACAGTAATGACATACAAATATTTAAGTATGAAATATTGCTAAGGACAGTCCAAGATGGTGGAATAGAGAGAGAGATTACCGCTCCAGTCTAGGAGAAGTTAGTTTAAAAAAAAGTGGAAATAGTGCAATCTTGAGAAGAGTTAAGGAGAAAACTGCAGAGGAAACTCCATGCGAATTAGAAGGACACAATGGATCTATATGTAGGATGTGGATGCACACAACTTAGCACCCCAGCAGTGAAAGCTTCAGTACCAGCTTTGGAAAGTGAGGCAAGACCAGCTGCAGAAGCTTAAGACACTAGTGATACAGTGGGAGACAGTGCGCTTGCCAACCTAGAGGAGATAACAAAAAAGGGAGCACTCTTCTCTCTCCCTCACCAATCGGTACAGGAGTTCTTTCACTATCTGAGAGAGGGTAGGCACAGTTTTGGACAGATATAACAACTGTACCAGCTTGTATCTGCACCAATCAGCTAGAAGGTGACCCTGACTATGGCAGGGAGAATTGACAAGGAGTAGAGCTCATGACTGTGGGAGCCTTGTGTGCTGTGCCTGACTGTGAAACACTGTTGCCGCATGGGAGGGAACAGGATGTAGCTGGGTATCTGAACAAGGACTGTGGGAGGCCCCCAGTGCTCAGGGATCCCTGACTGCCTGGTGAGCGTCATTGCTGCAGGATGCGTGTTCACACTGAGGGCTGCACAGATCCTTTGCTTGGCTCTTGCAGTGCAGATGGCCATTGCACCCACAGGGGCTAGCGCCTGGGCATTGGTCCCCTTGGAGGAGAGGAAGTGAGCGTGAGACTATCACAGAGAGCTGATAAATCCCTCCCCTCTGATAAAAAAGAGGGTATTTACCACTCCCAGCTTGGTGTCACCTTGAACAATCCCCTCACACTGGAGCACTGAACAAAGCTCCTAGGCCATACCCAGAAAATGACTCTAAGTATCCATGAAAGAGCAGACACTGCACTAAGCCACAGTACACAGTCCAAAGATGAAAATCAGCACAGGGAAAAAAAAAAGAGTATTTCCACAGATGCCTAAAAATAAAGTCATAAATGCAAGAAACAAGAATAAGGAAGACAGACAATCTCATACCCTCAGAGGGACAAAACAACACTTCAATACTAGATTGTGAAGATGAAGATATTGAAAAATGCTGGAAACAGAATTCAGAATATTGATCGAAGAATTACTTAGAAGTAATCAGAAGCAAATTCACGCACTAAAGTAATCCATATCTGACATGAATGAAAATTTTTCCCATGAAATTGAGATTGTAAAGAAAAATCAGAATAAAATTTTGGAAATAAAAAATTCAATAGATCAAATAAAAATGTGGTGGAAAGCCTTTACAACAGATTTGAGTGAGGCAGAAGAAACAGTTAGAAGACAAATATCTGGAAATTTTACTATAATACAAAAAAAGAGAAGAAATTATAAAACTAAAAAAAAATTTAAAAAAGTGTTGGAGACTTACGGAATACTATCGAATGACCCAACATACTGGTCTTAGGAGTTCCTGAAGGCATGAAAAGAGAATGGATTAGAAGGACCTTTTAGTGAAACAATTACAGAAAACTTCCTTAACTTGGAGGAATAAAAGGTTGTCTAAGAACAGGAAGAACACTGAATTCCTAATAGACTTGACCAGAAACAAATCTTTACTATGACACATGGTAGTCATACTCTTCACAGTAAAACATAAAGAAGAGATTTTAAAATTTGCACTATAGGAATGCTACCTTCAATGTAAATGACCTCAAATCTCCAGTTAAAGATACATAATGGCTGAATGGATTAAAAAAACAAGATTAATCATTATGATGCCTACAAGAAACACATCTTACCAGCAAAGTTACAGGCATACTGAAAGTGAGAGTATGGAAAAAGAAATTCCATGCTAACAGACACCAAAAAAGAGCTGGTGTAGCAATCCTAATATCAGACAAAATTGATTAACACAAAAATTGTTAAATGAGACAAAGAAGGACATTATATATTGATATAGGAATCAACAGGAAAATGTAACTATTAAATGTACATGCACCTTATTCCAGAGCACCTGGTTATTCAAAATAAATTATAATGGATCTAAAAGGAGACATATACTATCATACAATATTAATGGGGGACTTCAACACCCCACTTTCAGCAATGAATAAATCCATCAAACAGAAAATCAGCAAGGCAACAACAGAGCTGATTTACAATATAGACCAAAAGGACTTAACAGATATCTACAGAATTTTTATCCTACAAATTCAAAGTACACATTATTCTCACCAGTACGTGCAATGTAATCTAGGATAGACCACATGCTAGAGCATAAAGGAAGTATCAGCAAATTTTAAAAAATCTAAATAATACCATGCACCTTTTCTGACCACAGTGGAAAGAAGCTGGGAATTAACAGCTCAAGAATTTCTAAAACATATGCAAACACATGGATACTGAACAACATATTTTGAATGAACAATGGGTTATAGAGGAAAATCAAACTAGAAATAAAAAATCTGGAAAAGAATGAAAATACAACATATGAAAACATATAGTATGCAACAAGAGTGATGTTTATAGCAATTGGTACTTATATCAAGAAATTGAAAGTTCACCAAATAAATGAGCTATCAATGCACCTCAATTATTTGTAAAAAACAACAGGAAAACAGACCCAAAATTAGTAGGAGACAAGAAAAAAATTAAAATCAGAGAAGAAGTAAACATAATTGAAATACAAACCATACAAAAATCAGCTAAATGAAGAACTGACCTGTAAGAAAAAAAAATGGACACACCACTGGATGAAATAACCAAAATAAGAATAAAGATGGAGAAGAACCAAATCAATAAAATTAGAGATGAAAAAAGAAATATAACATATATAATAGAAATAAAATGAATCATCTGGAATTACTACAAACAGCTGTCTGCCAACAAATTGGTAAGCCTAGAAGAAATGTATAGATTCCTGGACACATGCAATCTGTATAAATTGAGCCACTAAGATATAAAAAACCTAAACAGACTGATAACCAATGTAGAAGTTGAATCAATAATAAAGACCATCCCAACAACGAAAAGCCCAGGACTGGATGGATTTACTGCTGCATTCTACCAGGCATGTAAAGAAGAACTGACTCCAATTCTTCTGAAAATACTCAAAAAATTGAAAAGGAGGAAATTCTCCCAAACTCCTTATATAAAGCCAGCATCACCTTAATAACTAAACCAGAAAAAGATATAACAGAAGAAGGAAACTATGGACCAATTTCCCTGATGAACATAGACACAAAAAATGTCAGCAAAATACAAGCCAATAAAAATCAACTGTACATCAGAAAGATCATTCACCTGGACCAAGTGGGATTTATGCCTGGTATGTAGGGATGGTTCAGCATTCATACATCATTTAATGTGATACATCACATAACAAATTGAAGAACAAAAACCATATGATTATCTCAAAAGATGCAGAGGAAGCATTAGATAAAAAAGAACATCCATTCCCAAAGAAAACTTTACGCAGATTGCATATAGAAGGAACATTTTTCAACATAAACAAGGCAATATAGAACAAACCCACAGCCAGTATCCTAGTGAATTGTGACAAGTTGGAAGCATTCTTACTAAGATCTGAAACAACACAAGGATGCCCACCCTCACCCTGCTATTCACTATAGTCCTGGAAATTTTGCCAGAGCCATTAGGCAAGAAAAAGAAATCAAATGCATACAAATTGGTAAAGAGGAAATCAAACTATTCATATTTGCAGATGACATGGATCTATAAAAATGGGAACAAAAAGACTCCACTAAGAGGTAATTGGAACTCATAAAAAGTTTGGTAAAGTGGCAAGATATAAAATCAACACACAAAAATCAATAACCTTTGTATACACAGACAATGCCACAGCTGAGAAAGAACTTCTAAGAGAGATCCCATACATAATATCTGCAAAAAATTATATACCTTGGAATAAACTTAACCAAGTACATTGAAGTTTTCTATGATGGGAACTATAAAACTTTAAAGAAAGCAGTAGAAGAAATCTTTCAAGTACATTGATTGGAACAATCAATATCATCAAAATATCCATACTTCCAAAAGTGATTTACAGATTCAATGCTAGAGCAATCAAAATGCCAAGGACATTCTTCTAAAATATACATAAAATGATATTGAAGTTCATATGGAAAACACAGGAAACCCCGAATAGCCAAAATGATCTTAAAGAACAAAACAAAGCCAGAGTTATCACAGTACCAGATTTCTAGACATACTACAGGGTAGTTAACAATCAGAACAGCCTGCTACTGGCATAAAAACAGATGGATAAAGCAATGAAACACAATACACACTGCAAAAATCAACCCATGCATCTATAATAACCTTATTTTTGACAAAGGAACTAAAATCAATCCCTGGAGCTAGGTAAGACAGTCTCTTCAACAAATGGTGCTGTGTAAACTGGATCTCTGTATGCAGAAGAGTGAAGCAAGACCCCTGCCTTACACCTTAGTCAAAAATCTGCTCAAAAATCGATCAAAGATCTAAATCTATGACCCAATACAATCAAATTACTGGAAAACAATGGAGAAATCATAGAGATGAGGCATAGGCAAAGAGTTCCTGGAAGAGACCTCAGAGACAAAGGAATCAAAGCCAAAACTGACAAATGGGATTACATCTAATTGAGAGCTTCTGCACAAAAAATAAACACTCAGCAAAGTGAGAGGCAACTGACAGAATCAGAGAAATTATTTTCAAACTATGGAACTGATAAAGGATTAGTATCCAGAATATATAAAGAGATCAAGAAATTCCATAACACAAAACAGACAACTCAGTTAAGAAATTTCAAAAGAGAAAATCCAAGTGGCCAACAGACACATGAAAAAATGCTCAGGATCACTAGCCATCAGGGAAATGCAAATCAAAACCACAATGAGGTTTCACCTCACCCTTGTTAACATGGCTTTCATATAGAGATCAACAAACACCAAGTACTGATGAGGATGTGGGGAAAAATTTACCCTAATCCATTGTTGATGGGAATGTAAACTGGTAAAGCCACTGTGGAAGACAGTATGAAGATACCTCAAAAATGTTAATATAGACCTACCATATGACCCAGCCATTCCACTCATGGGAATTTATCCATGAGAAATGAAATCAGCATATGAAAAAGTTATCTGTACCCCTATGTTTATTGCAGCTCAATTCACAATAGCTAAGATATGGAATCAAGCCAAATGCCCATCAACTGAAAGAAATTATGGGAAATGTACCCCCATGGAATACTACACAGTGGATAATGAATGAAATCCTGTCACATTTGCTACCAAATGGATGCAAGGGGCAAACATCATACTTAGTGAAATAGTCCAATCCCAAAAGGACAACTACCACATGTTTCCCCTGACCTGTGATAACTAATAGAATACCTAACAGATAATCCATAGAAGTGAAACTGAAACTTTGAGATACAATGTTTTTGAACACACCTTGATCAAGTGTTGAACAACAAGTTTTATTTTTTCCATATTATTTGTTGAACTTTTCCTTAGAATAGAGTTAATTGTATGTGTATAAAGTTAATTGAAAATAGATCTTAGTACAACTTAAAAATGGGACTAGAAGAGGGAGGAGGAAGAATGGTAGGATTGTGGGTTGGTGTGAAGGTAGAGTGAAAAGAATCACCATGTT
The DNA here is from genome assembly GCF_964237555.1 of Oryctolagus cuniculus. Lineage (NCBI taxonomy): Eukaryota > Metazoa > Chordata > Mammalia > Lagomorpha > Leporidae > Oryctolagus > Oryctolagus cuniculus. Next base: position 7,498,720 of record NC_091440.1, read on the forward strand.
CCTAAAGTTGTATTTATGAAATGCATGAAGTTTGTATACTTTAAAAAAAACTATTTCAGGAAAAAATAAATCATGAACTCTCTCTAAAAAAAGAAATACTGCTAATAGTGAATGAAAATTCTATACTGAAGAATGTTTTGCTAGAATAATATGATCAAAGTTGTGATTCTGGTACATATTCTATCAACAGCCTTTGTGATGGAAAAATAATAAGGACAAAACTCAAAGGGAAACCATTGCAGATTCTATGTATCTACATCCCTATACATATATATACACCCACATACATATATAATCATACACACACACATATATGTAAATATCCTGTTTTTGAAACTACTATATTCACATAAGAGTTTCAAAAGTTTTTGAAAAGCACACATTATCTTTTATTCTATTTTTTTTCACAAAGCTTTTAAATACTTCTCATGTGAAAGTGACATACACAACATGATGAATGAGAGGATGTAGGAGTTCAAGAGTGCTAACTTCACTACATCCAGGAGAAGAGATCAATAATTAATAAGTCCCAGATCTCTGTTTCTTAAGTGGGTGGTCAACGGCAGCCAGACTACTTGGCTGACTACAAGTCATAAAAGACGTTTTTCAACTGGAAAATTCTGCTCATAACAGCAGCGCACATCAATTAGAATAAAACTTTTCCAGAAACATTTCCTTAGAGGAATCTGGTTTGGAAGTTATATTGCGCCGTGGCTCAATAGGCTAATCCTCCACCTTGCGGCGCCGGCACACCGGGTTCTAGTCCCGGTTGGGGCGCCGGATTCTGTCCCGGTTGCCCCTCTTCCAGGCCAGCTCTCTGCTATGGCCAGGGAGTGCAGTGGAGGATGGCCCAGGTGCTTGGGCCCTGCACCCCATGGGAGACCAGGAAAAGCACCTGGCTCCTGGCTCCTGCCAGGATCAGCGCGGTGCGCCGGCTGCAGCGGCGGCCATTGGAGGGTGAACCAACGGCAAAGGAAGACCTTTCTCTCTGTCTCTCTCTCACTGTCCACTCTGCCTAAAAAAAAAAAAAAAAAAAAAAAAAAAAAAAAAAAAAAAAGCTGCTATGCAGCATTTTCCCCTGACAAAACATAATACTATTTGAAATACACATCCCTATCATAATGACATTCATAGTTCCAGAAAAATCTCCTATGTTCTTATATAAATCAAAGGAAATTAAAAGGTAGAAAATATTAATATATCAAATGTGTTCTTCAGTATATCACAAAGAATTGTTAAATTCTTTTGGAAACAATTTTTTGTTGTTTTGTTGTTCTTACAGGAGAATAGATGTTTTAGGTTCAGTGTATTTTATAGTCAATAAAATAATTTTAAATAGTTAATTTTGTTTTGCTAAAAAAGTGTTTTAATCACTTTTAATGATTGTATTTGATACTTACAAAACTTCTGAAATAGAGATACTTTGTTTTTAGCAATGGCGATTTTTGGGCTCAGCTAATTGATTTGAAATTTGGACACGTAGTTTAACAATTTAGCTAAAGCTAAATAATATTAAAGAGCTGGTTATGTGGGTGATTTTATTAGGTCAACTATTGTTGGACACAGTATCTAGGATAATATTTGTTTCTGCATATTTTTCAAGCGTTACTTTATGGTGAGGAAGGACAATAAGGAGACAAATATATTAAAATTAAGATTTGTTGACGTGATTATCAATGACCAAACTCAAAGAGCTGGCTGATGCAATATTATTATCTATAGAGAATTCTGTACCCACAGAAAAGAATAATGAAAATATGAGATAGATGAGAATAGTTTAAAATATCAGATGAAAAGTTTGAATTTGAATATTGATTTTTAGTTAATTCTTTTTATAATTCACTTATTTATTTATTTATTTGAGAGGTAGAGTTATAGACAGTGAGAGAGAGAGAGAGACAGAGAGAAAGGTCTTCCGTTGGTTCACTCCACAAATGACGACCATGGCCAGTGCTGTGCTGGTCCTAAGCCAGGAGCCAGGTGCGTCCTCCTGGTCTCACACGTGGGTGCAGGAGCCCAAGCACTTGGGCCATCCTCCACTGCCCTCCCGGGCCACAGCATCGAGAGCTGGACTGGAAAAGGAGCAACCGGGACTAGAACTGGCGCCCAATGGGATGCTAGCGCCGCAGGCAGAGGATTAACCAAGTGAGCCACGGCGCTGGCCCCTGGTTAATTCTTTTTTATAAATTACACAGCCGTATTTCACTAAGTGGGAAAATATTCAAATTTCACTGATTATTCTCACGTTTTCATCACAGATACATCCAAATACACTTGAAGTATCCAGATATTTTCATATAAAATTTCAAATGTATACATATTAATTTTGCAGGTTTATAAAGTTTTTCAAATTTTAAATCACCATGAACAAACAATGTGCATTTGTTGTGATTAAGTGGTTTTAAAAATAGTAAATCAATAGCAAAAAATGGATTTCAAAACTATAGAATACAGCAATGAGGTTAAAGAAAGATAATTGCTCGTTACAGGAATAAACACAAAATGCAATTTGAAGATTTTTTCAAATATGTCTATTTTGAATGTTTTCTTCATAAAATACCTAAAGGAACATCAAACCATACTTGTGATAACATCCTAAACTAATACATGAGAAATTTATCCCAATTGTTGAATTAAATTACTGCATGCATACTGAATTCTTTGTATCTCCGCCATATAATTTTGCACCTCTTTTGAATGATCTAAAGGACTATTTAATTTTTAAATCTCTAGTGTGCTTTAAAGGAACTAATATTTTGGCCCAAGACGTTGGGCAATTACAATGCAAGACATCTGCAAACAGAATGGATTCTATTCTAAGCTTAACTCCAAAAATGTGAACTTCAAAAGGTTCATAGAAGATGTATTGCATTCTAGCATACGTATCTGTCATGCATAAGAACTAGTTAACTAATTTGCCTGCTTTGGGGTCATTTTTTCTTAGAAACTATATATAATTCTTTGAATTCAAACTCATAAAATCTGTTGATGAGATTCAGCTTCAGAAGAATATTTCCTGACTCATAATATTTCAAAAAACACATTTCTGGAAACTTTACTATATTAAATCTTATTAATACAGAGGTCTGGAGCAATCATTATTGAGTTGTCATCAGAGTCTACAGAATATAAATCTAAACAAATGCGTCCAATATAAAAAGGATTCTTTATTAAAACCACCTTTCTTTAAGATTCTATTACCTCAATATGTGACTTCGGTGTGTTTAAATGGGGCTTTCCCTCATGTCACTGTAACTGGCCACTGCTTGCTGGCATTCCATCAAAACTGACACCACTAAGAAAAGAGAAGAAGTGCTTGAAAATGTACTGTTTTCTTAGAAAGTGAAGCAGGTCAAAGTGAACATCTTAACTAGTTACAATTTTATTATAAGGGAATGAGGAAAAATACTGCTGTTGTTCAGACAATTAAACTTCTTTGAAGTAATTGTGAATATAGTTGATTTATATATATATATTTTTTAAATATCTATTTATATATATAAATATCTATTTATATATAAATAGATATTTATATAATATATAAATTTGAATATATATTTAAAATATTTTTAAATTCATTTAGCTTATAAGGAGAGTGAGAGAGAGAGACTGTGTGTGTGTGTGTCTCAGAGAGAGAGAGAGATAGAGAGAGAGAGAGAGAGAGAGAGAGAAATTCCCCTCACCATGTACTGATTTGTTCCCCAGAAGCCTGCAAATGCCCCAGGCTGAGCCTGGACTAAAGCTGGAAACTCAATCCATGCCTCCCACACAGGTTGCTGCCTCCACAGTAGCAGAAAGTTGGATTCAGAACCTAGAACCCAGGAACTCAGATGTGAGACTGGGGCATTGTAACAGATGCCTGAACCATTTGAGCAAGAGTCCATCCCTTATCTTTGCTTTTTAATCTTCTCTTTTCTTCATTATCACATTTAAATGGAGAAAATCTCTTAACTGTGTCCAATCTTTAGGCAACGCATTATTTAAGAAAATGGACTAGGGATTTATATGTATTTCTGATTAGCTTTCTTAAGCTATTTAAAATGCTGATATCTGATACTCATCTTGCAGAATGAACACATTTTTAGAATGTGTTTCAAGAGAAATGAAAAGTCCAGGTTTCAACCTGGAGGCTGCTATATGTGAACTGCTAGAGCTCACATTACTGCAAGGTGGAAACAATGACAGCAGGAACAAAATCAGCTTTTTATGTAACTCATTGTACATAGCAATCCGTGAGCTAATAAAGTCAGTATTAATATATTGCCACTGTGCATAATAATTCCGAAATATAAGTTTCACATTTTAAATAGGGTAGTTACACCAAGTTATAATAAACTGAGTTCACCACTGCTTGTTAAATTCTTAAACTAAGCCAGAATTATATATGCGTTTCCAAGACTCTCATGGTAGGGAAGGAATGCCCAGTGCTATTTTATTTCACAACAAGGAAGGGACCATCTGCTCTAACCAAAGGAGGGGAGGACAGGGTTCACCTACGTCTTGCGGCTGACATACACACAGTGATTCATGGAGTAAGCAGATCTAAATCAGGCAACAACACTGGCCAACTGTCTTTAAAGGAGGAAGATATTTTAGATTAATCAAGCTCATTGTTACAAATATATTACACCTCAAATTTTATGCATTATAACTCCTCTTCTATTTTTAAAGGATCTCAATATTTTATGAGGGGTAACAGTATAAAACCAGAGAAAGCCACTTTATAAAATATATTTATTTTATTTCTTTTTAGTTTCTTAATTTTTATTGATATATGGTGAACAAATTTCATGTATTTCATATACAGATTTAAAAACATAATGATATTTCACATCTTATCCTCTCTCTCACCCTCTCTCCTCCTTCTTTCCTTATCTTTTGATTTTTACAATGACATACTTCAGTTTATTTTATAATCACATGTTAACCCTCCACTGTTTCTTTGAGAAGAGAGAGAGATTGATCCTCCACCTGCTGGTTCATGGGGTTGGGTCAGGCTACAGCCAGGAACTCAATTTGTCTCCCATATGGATGGCAAAGACCCAAGTACTTCAGCCATCACCTGCTGTCTTGAGAGACGAGCAAGGATTCCAACTCAGATATCACAGTATGGATGAGGGTGTCCCAAATGGCATCTTAGCTGCTGCTTCACATACCTTCCCTACAGCCAGTTTTTCAGATGGCATTCTTCCAATGAGTAGCATGAGAACGTGACGGTAGTGGGTGCCTTAGTCTCAACATCCCCCGATACAGACTACTTTGTGGTGGAATGTATGAGATTAAAAAATATTACAAGGCATCCCTTCACCCAGGCACTTGCAACAAAAATAGGAGCCCCTTTAAATCCTTGAAGACCTGTCCTTAAAATATTGATATCCTTATTTCACTGCAGTTTTCATGGTCAATTTGAAGTTTACTGATAAAGTGCAAGGTACCTCCTTGACTGAAGCTATGGTGAATTTACCTTTGTAGTCTCTTAGGTATTCAATTTTCCAGAAGTTTCAGGTGTCAGCTCAAAAAGTAAACACAAACAAAGTCTTTTGACTTTCCTATAGCTTTCAGTGTACATTCTTGTGCATTTCAGCTCAATTTTAAAAGTAGTGATTAAGGATGGATTATGGTTGTTTAACTCAAGTTTTCATATTATTTCTCTCCTTCCTCCAACATTATGCTTTCCCCATGCCTGATTACTGAGGAGAATTTGGGGAGAAGTGAAGTGATTGGATGGAGGTTGGTGAATGTAACACTGAGTGCCATGGGTGAATTTTGAGACTACTATTGAACATGGCTCAAGTTTTCCACCTGAAGAATAGTTCTTGCACTTCCAGATAAGTTTCAAGTCATCAGTGGTTCCTAATGCATTACTGGTCCTATGAGGTTCCAAAGCCTCATCCCAATGTACTCTGAGCCTAGAATAGCAGCTGATTCCAAATATGGAATTGCATTTGAAAATTAAGGGATTTTGTAAGGTCAATTATGCTATAACTTTTTACACAGATGAATTCTCTTTAAATATGCCAATTGTATGAAACCACCAATGCATTTCATGAAACTGCCGCGTGGAAAATGTCACTTATTTGAATTTCTTCAAGGAATAATCTTCAGTTATTACACAGAGTTCCATTTCCCCTAAAATTCAGTTTTACTATTTTTCTTGTTACTAACATAATTTTCACTAACCACATAAATTCATATCAATTCCAAAAACAAGATCTGAATAAACTGTACCTCAACAATCATATGAAACTGGCCACTTTTTTTTTTTTGACAGGCAGAGTGGACAGTGAGAGAGAGAGAGAGAAAGTTCTTTTTTCCGTTGGCTCAACCCTCAATGACCGCTGTGGCTGGCATGCTGCAGCTGGCGCACCACACTGATCCAAAGCCAGGCGCCAGGTGCCTCTCCTGGTCTCCCACGCGGGTGCAGGGCCCAAGGAGTTGGGCCATCCTCCACTGTACTCCCAGGCCACAGCAGAGAGCTGGACTGGAAGAAGAGCAACTGGGACAGAATCTGGTGCCCCGAATGGGACTAGAACCCAGGGTGCCAGCGCCGCAGGCGGAGGATCAGCCTATTGAGCCGCGACGACGGCCTACTGGCCACTTTCAAGTTTTGAAATATGTACTCTATGTTGGTGTACATGGATCATACTTTCTTTTTCCATATCAATAGCTTTGGAAACTGTTTATTGTTAAAAAAGCATTACAGGAGGCCGGCGCCACGGCTCACTAGGCTAATCCTCCCTCCGCCTTGCGGTGCTGGCACACTGGGTTCTAGTCCTGGTCAGGGCGCCGGATTCTGTCCTGGTTGCCCCTCTTCCAGGCCAGCTCTCTGCTGTGGCCAGGGAGTGCAGTGGAGGATGGCCCAAGTGCTTGGGCCCTGCAGCCATGGGAGACCAGGATAAGTACCTGGCTCCTGCCATCGGATCAGCGCAGTGTGCAGGCCACAGTGCGCCGGCCCCAGTGGCCATTGGAGGGTGAACCAACGGCAAAGGAAGACCTTTCTCTCTGTCTCTCTCTCTCACTGTCCACTTTGCCTGTCAAAAAAAAAAAAAGCATTACAGAAATATGAAATAAAAGCATTAGAGATAATAATTTTCTATAGAAATTATTTCATTGAGACCAAAATGATCAAAAATCATGAAATTTCAGGGGTGGGCATTTGGCATGGTGGTTAAGATGCTAACTGGAATGCCAGCATCATATATCACAGTGCACAGGTTCGAGCCTCCACTCAATTTCTGATTCCGGTTTCTTGCACACATACCCTGAGAGGTAACAGATATGGCTCAAATATTTGCATCCCGGCTTTCTGAGAGATCTGAACCGAATTCCAGGTTCCTTGTTTCAGCTGATTCAGCTCTTGCTGTTGCAAGCATTTGGGGAGTGAAGAAGTGGATGGAGTATCTCTCTTTCTCTTTCTTTGTCTTTTTCAGATCTCTCTCTTTCTCTTTCTGGCTCCATTTTCTCTGTTACTCTGCTTTTCAAATAAAGAACACTTCGAAAAATTATGAATTTTTGAAACACAATCAAACAATTTCCAATCAGTTTTGATCTTATACAACCTATGTAAGTTCATTTCTTTACATAAAGTATTTACATGTACTACCATATTAATACATATACTAAATGTCCTGTGAACCACAAAACTTAAGATTTTAAAAATACAAGATAAGCTTGAAATAAACTGTTCCAAAATAGAATTAGTTTTCAAGTTATTGATTGCATTATTAATAATTTTGTCTTTAAACTCTCCCAGCAGTGAGGCTGTGTTACAACAGATTAAACTGCTGCTTCAGATACCCATATCCCAATCTGGAGTGTGGTTTGAGTCCTAACAACTCTGCTTTCTATTCAGCTTCCTGCAAATGCATCCTGGGAGCCAGAGGAAGATGGCGCCAATGTTTGGGCTTCTGTGACCTGCATGGGGGACCCAGATTAACTTCTGGGCTTTTGGAATCAGCCTGGCCCAGTCCTGGCTGTTGTGGGCATTTTGGGGAGTGGTGAGCCAGTTGTTGGAAGATATCTATTTATCTCTCTCTTTCTTTCTTTCTTTTTTTAATTCAAAGTCAGAGTTACACAGAGAAGAAAGGCAGAGAGAGAGAAAGGCCTTCCATCCGCTGGTTCACTCCCCAATTGGCAGCAACGGCCGGAGCTGCGCCTATCCGAAGCCAGGAACCAGGAGCTTCCTCCAGGTCTCCCACATGGGCGCAGGGGCCCAAGGACTTGGCCCATCCTCTCATGTTTCTTCTGGGTTTTGCGCGGATGCAAGGGCCCAAGGACTTGGGCTGTTTTCTACTGCCTTCCCAGGCCATAGCAGAGAGCTGGATCAGAAGTGGAGCATCCGGTTCTCCAACCAGCACCCATATGGGATGCTGGTGCCTCAGGCCAGGGCATTAACCCACTGCGCCACAGTGCCAGCCTCTTTCTCTCTTTCAAGTAGGGAAAAATAAATAAACTTTATTTCTTTTTAAAAACCAAAGCACTTCCATGCTTTCATTCTTAGTTATTTTTTTTTGAAAAGTAAAATTCAGGTATGCAGAAGCTTTTAAATAATAAAATAATGTTTCTGTATACTCATCACCAAAATTCAACAATTATTAACATTGTTATCACATGTACATTGTCTGTGTATATGTGTGTTAATATTAGCACAGCTATGTGATGGTAAACTAAAATGCTTGGCCACTCACATTTAAATATTTCAGCTTGCCTATTTTGGAACTAAAGATATCCTGCTCATAATCAACATGCCATTAGCATCGCTAATGAAATTACAATAATTCTCTAATCTTATCTAATATTTAGTTCACACTTACATATCCCAGTTTCATGAATATGTTAATTGTTCTTAAAAGTATATATTGATCTAGAAACAATAAAATTACATCTATGTCTATGCATATACACACACAAATATAATTAAATATGGGTGAAATTATAATTGATGGAATTATTGCCTGACAGACAAATAACTTTAAGAATATAAAATAAAATGTATAATATCTTCTTTGGCATCCATTTGTTGATTTTGAATTTTTTTCTGATATATGTGACGTGATTTTTTTTTTATTTACCATATCACTTTTTTTTTTAAATCTTTTTCCATCCTTTTATTTAATGAATATAAATTTCCAAAGTACAGCTTATGGATTACAATGGCTTTCCCCTCATAACGTCCCTCCCACCCGCAGCCCTCCCCTTTCCCACTCCCTCTCCCCTTCCATTCATATCAAGATTCATTTTTGATTCTCTTTATATACAGAAGATCAGTTTAGCACACCTTTAGTAAGGATTTCAACAGTTTGCTCCCACATAGAAACACAAAGTGAAAAATACTGTTTGAGTACTAGTTATAGCATTAAATCACAATGTACAGCACATTAAGGACAGAGATCCTACATGAGGAGTAAGTGCACAGTGACTCCTGTTGTTGACTTAACAAATTGACACTCTTATTTATGACATCAGTAATCACCCTAGGCTCTTGTCATGAGCTGCCAAGGCTATGGAAGCCCCCTGAGTTCACTGACTCTGATCATATTTAGACAAGGCCATGGTCAAAGTGGAAGTTCTCTCCTCCCTTCAGAGAAAGGTACCTCCTTCTTTGATGACCCGTTCTTTCCACTGGGATCTCACTAGTGGAGATCTTTCATTTAGGTTTTTTTTTTTTTTTCCAGAGTGTCTTGGCTTTCCATGCCTGAAATACTCTCATGGGCTTTTCAGCCGGATCCGCCTGCCTTAAGGGCTGATTCTGAGGCCAGAGTGCTGTTTAGGACATCTGCCATTCTATGGGTCTGCTGTGTATCTCACTTCCCATGTTGGATCATTCCCTCCCTTTTTTATTCTATCAGCTAGTATTAGCAGACACTATTCTTGTTTATATGATCCCTTTGGTTCTTATGTGACATGATTTTATTTCAATTTTCCTACATATGTGATCATTTTTACTGTTTTGTATGAAAAATAAAGATCTTATTTTCACTTATTTCAACTTTACTTTTAAAGACCTTTTAGCCCACTATCATATGGTATTATAATATTTGTTTTAACCTAAAGTTTGATTTCTAAAGCTCTTGTGAAACACAGTCTAGTGTGTGTACTCCGTTTCTATTCATTCCATTGTTTGCATTTTTTCACATTTATTTATCTGAAAGGCAAGGTTACAGAGAGGGAAAGAGGGAGAAACACACACACATGCACACACACACACACACACACAGGGAGAGAGAGAGAGAGAGAGAGAGAGAGAGAGAGAGAGAGAGAGAGAGAAAGAGGTATTCCATCTCTTCCATCTCTGTGTTGGTGTCTGTTGATGATTTCCTCAACCACACTGTGATTTATTTCAGATTCTTCATCTAATAAGTGATTTTTAAAAATCATATTCCAGGTATTTGTCTGCTATTTACGAGGTTCTGGGTCCTTAGTAAAGTTTACTGTACTATGACAGTCGCCCTTGCCTTTGTTCTTCAATGTAATTCCGTTGAGTGTTTTGTATTACATGACTTTGATAGACCCTTTTTATATTTTGATTTATCTATTTCTGCTAGGACTTCCTAGGGTCCCTGCTACAACAGCATTTCATGAAGCCATCGTTTGATGCTATGGGGCCATTGTGATAGATGTGGTCCCTCATTGACTGGAGCAACATTATACGACACATGACTATATTTACACATATATGTGTACTTTAGACTCATAAAACTTAAATAATGAGTATTTATGGTAGGAATACACTTATCACTCATAGTTTCCAGCACATCTTGGAAACATTATTTGGAATTTATAATGTTGTCTAAGAATTTCTGGAAAAGCTTCCATTACATGCACTATTTTAACATTATTTTAAGATTTATTTTATTTATTTGAAAGACAGAATTACAGAGAGAGGTCTTGCATCCACTGGTTCACTCCCCAGATGGCCTCAATGGCTGGAGCTGTGCCGATCCGAAGCCAGGAGCCAGGAGCTTCTTCTGGGTCTCCCACGTGGGTGCAGGGATCCAAGGACTTGGACCATCTTCTACTGCTATCCCAGGCCGTAGCAGAGAGCTGGATGGGAAGAGGAGCAGCCGGGACTAGAACTGGTGCCCATGTGGGATGCCGGAGCATTAGGCAAGTGCTTTAACCCGCTGCGTCACAGCACCAGCCCTGATATTTTATCATTTTGTCACAAATTCTAATCTCAAGGAGTAAAAAGCACTTTGAATTTGAGAACACACAGCTTTTAATTTTAGAGTAAAATTCATTTCTCATCTTCTCACTGATTGCCAAAATCATGAATTAATAGCTCTTGAAATGTTTTAAGTATTTTTACTATATTTTACATTTTATTTCAATACATTAATATGAGGTTTTTCTTTATAAAAAAGAAAATTAAGTGTATACATAAAAACACCATCACAATTGAAAAAGTTTAGAAATTTGGTCATACTCTGAAATGTTAAGAACTTTTTACATTAATATTGATAAATTACATAATATATAATTGCATAACATTTTCCAATATTTTAATATTGAGATTTGCATGTATTGGAGAGATAGGAATTAACTTTCTGGTTAAAAAAAAATCTTGGTTATGGAAGATTAGACTTAAATTTCAATCTGACCACAGAATTTTAACCTCATTGACACAACTGATGTGATCCCCAAATTAAGATTCCTAGTGGAGAAAAATTAGGTATTAGATTCCATTGTGTAAGAGGCAGCCAAGACTGCCAACCATTGACATCAATTCAAACATCAGTTTTAGCTACCAAAATGTTTGCTGACTATTAAACTCTACTCAAACTATTATAATAGATGTAAGCAAAACCTTGCAGTTTCTAAGCTGTAGCTTTGAAGGAAGACACGTTGAAGTATCCAGAGCTTCTGAAATCAAGAGCTAATCCTAGAGGCTACTTCTATCACATTTTGTCAAAATCCGTGAAAAATTTTTGTTCCCTGAAACACCTTCCCTGCATCTGTCAGTGCCAGTGTCCTCCTTCATAATTGTTTCTCTGCATGTCTTTGTCCTCCTTGCTAGCTCACTCTTTAACTAGTATGGTTGGAAACGTCAACAAGAATTACAAAAACCACATCTACAACCAGAACCTCCAGCCTCAGAGGCACAACAGACCTACATGCAGGTACCACACCCCCAAACCTTCCGGGCTTCCAACACTTCCCATTCACTATAATCAATTCCAGAATTTAAACTGATTGTGAACTTCAAAGGAATAGTTTTCTTCAAGGGAGGAAGCCAAGGTTAAGAAGACAGGTGGGAGATTATATTCTGTTTGAACACAAAACATCAACAAGACTGAATGAAGTACTCAAAAATAAGTTATAGGACACATTCTAGCTCTCGCTAGAAAAAAGCACAGAGAACTGTATGGTCAGTTCTACACTTGGTTTGGCATACAGCTTAGAAAAGATGCTACACGTGTAGTTATGGAAGAAATGGGAGAAGATGCAAGTTGTGTCTATACCATTCAAACAGCCAGACTTTCATATGACCACTAACAACAGAGCAAAATGTGGCATCTAAACAATAAATTTACATGTCAAGTTTCAAAAACAAGCTTTAAAGTAAACTGGTGACTGACATATTTCTATTAAAATTCTCATTCTCAACATTTTCTTATTCAAAAGATGAAATACTCCTATCACACTTTGAATATTTAAGGACACTTTTTCTCAACTTCAAACATAACACATATATCTACATACCTATGATGAAACATGGAAAATATGTCTATCCAGATAGAGTGCTAAGGTATTGCAAATGCTATTTATATTTTATCATGTGAAAAAATCACCTAGGCTTTGCTTTGTAAATTTGCACATTCTTTAAAAAAATTATAGACAAGATAGCTGTAGTATGGACAGTTCTTTGGTAAAAATCTGGTAGGTAAAATTAATTGTAAACAAGCATACTCAATCTTTGTCAAATCATACATTCAGATTAGTCTATTCATTGTTAGTGAGACTGTAGAAGACTTTATTTTCAATTTATGTTTTCTGTCCTACATTCCCTATCTTAAGATAAAAGCTGGCCTTAACATCAAATCAAGTCTTCAAAGACTCTTGAATTTTTTTTTTTCTTTTTCAAGAAAGCAACTCAATTCATCCATTGTCTCCAGTGTGCATGTTAAACAATAGCTGCATAGGTACAGCCACAAAGCACAACATACATATTTTCTAAACCTAGACAGCCTGGCATTTGAAATGGGAATTACAATAGTTGTCAAAATATACCTATTCAAACCTGATATAACTAGTCAGGAAGCACTGTGGGATTACATCACATCCAACACAGAACAATATGAAAGATTAAAAGCGTAACTATCAGCTATCCTTTCTAAAACATCTACATTTCATTTTCAATTTATAAGAAATACAGGAGACACAGGAATAAATTTAGTGAAATCCTGGTTTCATATAAATGCATTTTTTATATTCTATAGAACAGTAAAGTTGCTGTTTAGAGTAATAAAATGAAAGAAAAACAGACAGGGTTTTGGTCTATATTAGAGAATAAGTAGACATAAGAACCAAATGCAATGGATGAAGTTTGATAAGCAATAATTTTAAAAATTCATTGAATGTAATTCTAACTTTAAAATATATGGTATAAAAATTAAATATGCAATGAAATTTGAATATGGTATTGCAATTATAGAATGCCATTAATGGATTATTTTAATGCATTTAATATATATTTTAATTTATCCAGAAGATATATCTGATTACTATTCATGGAACATTTATAGATTGTTAGAAGGCATAATTCTATGGAATTCCTGTTGCCCAAAAAAGGTGTAGGAATAGTTAAGGTGGGCTTGGAAAAGGGTCTTGTTGCTGAGGCATCCAGGAATGTTAAAGGAGATGTGATTAAGAAGGAGGTTGCGACAGTCAGTAGTATGTATCCAGTTGGAGAAGTTATGGTTCCAGTTACTACAATATTAATCCAAGTGTTGCAGTGAGAGTGTTCTGTAGATTTAGCTAAGGTCTATAACCAGGTTACCTTCATGAAAAGCGACTACCCTGGGTAATGCATGTGGTTCTGAGAACCTGAGGAGCAGAGCTGAGGTTTTTGGAGGACATAATTCCAGTCATGGATTGGCTGTCAGCTCACACCAGAGTGCCAGCGTCTCCTGCAGGATTCCTCATCCCCGCAATATTATGCACCACTTCCTCTAATGGAACACTGACTGGCACAGGGACATTCAGGCAAAGTTTTAAAGAAGCTGAGTATCTAAGCCCCACATCCCTGTGTGTGAGGCAGCCGGTGGGGAGGAAGCGTTCTAGTCAGGGAAAATAGCAGCTGTGGACAGCCCAGTAGAAGTTGTCTGCTGTGTCAACGTTTAGAGAAAAGACAAATTCCACTGCACCTGTGACACAGTATTGGATAAGGTGAGTAGTGGAAAATAAATGACCTATACAGGCACCAATAGAAGGGGAAGTGTACTTATCTCCCTCACCATTAAAACAGTTTGATTGATCCCATGCAAATAGAATAGTAGTTACCTGGGCTTGGGTGACTGTTGGTGTAATGGTGGAGATGTTGGTCAAAGTCTGCCAAGTTTTATTTAGATAGGAAGAATAATTTCAATGGATCTATTGTATGATATGGTGACCATACTTAATAATGTATTGTATTATTGAAAAATGCAAAGAGAGTGATGCAAATTTTTCTCATCACAAAAATGATACATGAGGTAATACAAGTTAATTAGCTAGAATAAGTCAATGAACAGCAGCTACATATTTCAAAGCATTATGATGTTTGTGGTAAATACAATAACTTTTATCTGTCAATTAAAATTAATATATAATTTTAAAAACCTTTCAGCTTGTATGGAGTTTAATGGGGAGGTCTTAGAGAGCTCTGGGAAAGGGGATGCCATCTAAGTTTATTAAATACACACTAGAGTAAGGAATGGAATTTTTCATGTGTGAAGGGGACCAGCAGGGACACCTGTTAGAGGGCTCTCTCCAGAGATGAGGGCGACTGTTATTGGTGTTTCACTAATTAGTCAGAAGCTGGATGTATTGGAAAAGCTAAATGAACAAGATAAACATATGTAACATTTAGAAAGAAAAAACAGCTACCTGGTTTTTTGTTTGTTTGTTATTAGTTTAGTAGCCCAATAATAGCAAACACTTACATAGTGCTTCATATGTGCCTCATGCCAAATGTGTTATATATGCAACCTATTTAATGGCAGAAAAGGATTATAATTGTTCTAGATATGGAATGATGCCATAGATCCTTCCCCTTGTGGAAAAAAAAAAGAAAGAGTGTGAGTTTGAGATAAAAGTAGAGTCAAGGATGACCTCCAGTTTATGCATGGGGAATAGGAAGAATTAGATCACCATTGACTAACGTGGAAACCTGTCAGAAAAATGGGTTTGTGGGAAATATTCAGGAGTCCCTCTCTGGTCCTGTTGGTGGCAAACCTTGCTTCCATTGCTCCAGTTAAGTGTTGGTCAGTTCTACACAAAAGAGCATTCCTCTTATGGCTCTTGTACTGTTTAGCGAAGGAATTTTTAAGCCACAGGGCCAGCTTATACAAAAGGATGAGACAAGAAAGATCTATCACACTGGGGAATCTGCAATGGACTGAAGGAAGGGTGATCATATGTACCTACTTCCTATGCTATAGTAACACTCTTGATGATTCCAGCAGACATGCTTCTCACTTCCTGTGGCTGTCCTCACACCAAAATCTTGCACTTTGACATATCTTCCTGTCCCTGACTATACTTTTCACCTGCAAGTCCCCTGCCTTTCTCAACCCAAGGAGGACAGCGGCACCATTCACACTCCATTATGATCCCACTCAATTGATAGCCTCTTTTCTTGAAGACACAATGACTGTCTGCCTGGTACACAGGCAGGCTGCCACCAAGACTCCTGCTTGCACACTGGATCTATTTGTTTTAGCATGGATATTTTCATCTGTGCAAGAGGAGAGAAGCATGGCAGAAAGTAACTCAAGGTTATTTCCCTCATTTCTCAGGAAAGGAATTTTGGGCAAATTTGAGTGCATTTACCAAGCCATAAGTACATGCTCATTATGTTGGAGAATCAGTTACTACTGCACTACAATTTATTCTGGTGGCAATAGTTACAATTTTGAGGACACCTTATAACAAAAATTCCTTGCCATCATTGCTCATGGCTAATTATGCTGTCTTGAAATTCAAGAATATTAGGGCATCTATTATGCTGCCTAAAACTGTATACACATCTCAAAATAGTGTGCATTTAGTTCTACTCACAGTAAAATTACAAAAACCATTCCTGCTGAGTATAGGATAGAAGACAGGAAGTTATAATTCATGTGCCATTCATGTCTCTTAAACAACACATGCTTCATCCAATTCCTAAATTTTCTATCAGAAAATAAACACTGAAGAAAATCTTAATTCCAAGGGCTATATTTGTGTCTGCCTTGACGTGGATTAAGTGTCTTTCCTAATTCAAGTCATTTATTTCAATTGACTTAGGATGGAATTCTTTAATTTTATGTCTTCTGGTAGAAACTCCTCTGGTAGTTATAGTTTTGGCATGCAGATATTTGCCTTTTTCTGTATATAATGTTCCAACCACAGGGGCAAAAACAACAGAATTTTACCCATGCAGTTGAAACTACCAGAAAGCTCAATACTTATGATGTATAGAGTGGCACAGTGGTGGGATGGGGGCAAGAACACCTTTAACCCCTTGTAGCTAAATACATATATGTATATGGAGGGATATCTGAAGGTCCGTATGATACTGAAAAGATGGAAGTGCTAAAAACATAAAATACATCTTGTATCATTCCGTTTAATATGAACATTCTGGAGTGGTCTATTAATAAAATGCTATACATGAGGGCAAAATAAAATTTAACAAGTTGGTTTTGGCATATGAAGTTGAGCAATACAACTTATCCATTGAATGCATGCTGTGTCTTGTGCCATTTCCCATCACTGGGCCAGGAATTGGCTTCAGAAGGGACACGAGGGACTATTTCTTGAGTTGGGGAAGCCTGGTAGGATTTGGCAAGCATTTTTTGGAAAGGTCCAGAGAGTAAGTATTTAGGACTTTGAGGGTAACGTGTTCTGTGCTGTAGCTACTCAAAAACAGTCAGACGTAATATGTAAATGAGCCAATTTACCTGTATTCCAGTCGTAATTTGTTGATTCTAATCTAAACCAGAGACCTGCCATCCCCGTTTTTCAGTCTGTCAAACCTGTATTGGAAACTGTGGCCAAGAATCTCTAAAGAGAAAACAAAATAAAAATGATTCAGGCTTCCCCAATGACAATTTAGTTTAAAAAGAAATCAATCTTATTAGAATTTCTATGTCAACAGGGAATGATTGTGTAGCAGGTTCTAAGTTATAGCCAGACAGGAGTAAGAAATCTTGGAATATATTGCACATGGTGGTGACCCTGATATGGTTAATTACAGTATATTTTGCTATGAAAAAAACAAGTAAAAGAGAAGATAGGATGCTGGATGTTTCCATTATAAAGAAATATTAAATTCTTGAAGAGATGGATATGTTTATCCTGATTGGACATGGCACAATGTAGACATGGACCAAAACATCACATAATACCCTATACATATGTACAATTCTTATGTATGTTTACAATTCAAAAGAAAAATAGTTTAAATAAAATGAGAATGAGAAAAATGAGTATTTTTTTAAAAAAATACGTATTTTATGTTAAGTGCCTTTAGGAATAACACTCCCTGGTGTCTAGTTTTGTGGTGCAGCTGGTTAAGCTGCTGCTTTTGATGCTGGCATTCCCTGTAGAAGCCCTATTTCATGTCCTGGCTGCTCTTTCTGATCTAGTTCCTCAGTAACACACCCACAAATGTAGTAGATGATGACCCAAGTGCTCAAAGTGTCATCTCATACCTGAGAGCCCTGATGGCGTTCCCAGCTCCTGGCTGCAGCCTGGTATGGCCCTGCCAGGAGTTGAAGATACCTGGTGAGTGAACACATGGATGCAGAATCTCTTTCTGTCTCTTCTTTTTCCTTCCTTCCTTCCTTCCTTCCTTCCTTCCTTCCTTCCTTCCTTCCTTTCTTCCTTTCTTCCTTTCTTTCTTTCTCTTGCTCTCTCTCCTCTCACTCAGCCTTTCAAATAAATAAATGAAGCATTAAAAAAGAAGTCAAACTCCCAAAATTAATAAATAGTATTATTTTAGTAACTGGTGAGAACCCTTATGCCATAAAATCCACCATCTTTTGATTGTTGATTGTAAAAATATTTACATAGTTGAAAGTTCACCTAAGCAGTTTTACGTGATGACAATTTTGCAGTTTGTGTCATGTATTTTTCTCATACACCCAATCTCTAATGTGACTTTTCCCTGCATGTAATTGTGGTATCAATCATCCTTTGAAATCCACATGAATTTTGCTCTAGTGCATACCACCCACTGTGATTGACTCACATCCCTCCAGCTTCTTTGCTGAGATTCATCTGGTAGTGGAGGATTTTCAACAGAGGATGGAGCTCGCTTATTCCCCCAAAGAGCTCTACATTTAGTCAGCTGTTTTATAACTGTTATCTGGCCATTCCACTTCCTCTTCCAATTTAGAGCACACCATGACAATTCAGGGATGGAGTGGAGAACTTACCTTAGAAACAACCAATGCCACAGTAGCATTGCGTAAGTTTCTTTAAGTTGTAGGATGACAGAGATGTTGTGTAACCATAGATATTCCGACATTGTCCTCAGTTTCCTTAATATGCCATTTCCTGGCCCTCTCATCATGACACCTCCATGGAAATTCAATCTTTCTGTTTTATGATTGCAGGAACGAAATGTATCCTTAAATTTCCCATTAATGTATTCTGCTAAGTAATGACCAATATTAAGTTTATTTTTGCTTAGGAGCACAAGAATGACGCAGAAGAAGGCGAGTAGGTGGGAGGAGAACACTGAGGTTTCCTTGTCTTTCAGAAGTTACCCCTCTGTCACCTTAGTAACTGGGAAAGCCCAGTGCTGAGATCCTCCCACTAGTGTGACACACAGGATCTCCACACAAGTCATAGGCACATCTGACCACTCATGTATTTCTTTCAGCTGTGGAGCAATTAGGGAGCTTCCCATAGTGAAAAAATTATATTCTTCTGGCTATAACCAGTCCTTAATTCTGATGCCACCTAAATTATCTGTATACTTTTTGTAGACAGAGCAAAATCTAACCCCAAAGTCCCATCAAAGTGGAGGGGTCAAGTAGGAAAGATGAAAGTTTTGATTCATCACATTAACATTAAATGTCCAAGAGAGAGCCATCAGAAAGCCTAGCTTCTATTAAGGGAGGACACCAATTTCAGTCCTAAAATTAAGTGACTATTGGGGCCAGCACCATGGTGCACCAGGTTAATCCTCCGCCTGCGGCACTGGCATCCCATATGGGCTCCAGTTCTAGTCCCGGGTTGCTCCTCTTCCATTCCAACTCTCTGCTGTGGCCTGGGAAAGCAGTAGTAGATGGCCCAAGTACTTGGGCCCCTGCACCAGCATGGGAGACCAGAAAGAAGTTCCTGGCTCCTGACTTCAGATCAGCACAGCTCCGGCTGTTGCGGCCATTTCGGGACTGAACCAACGGAAGGAAGACCTTTCTCTCTGATTCTCTCTCTCACTGTCTGTAACTCTACCTCTCAAATAAATAAATAATCTTTAAAAATATTAAGTGACTGTCACCACTGTAGCCAAGTGCATAGGATGTACAAAAATATGAAATTCGTGATCATAGAAAATAATCTGTACTGTTTAAAGATGGCAGGAAAAAAGTAAAAGAATCCCCAATATCAACAGAAACAGTCTTTTGTTTTTTAGGGTTTCTTTGTATGAACACATGTATATATCTATATACATTTATGAGGATATCTTGGTGCAAATAATTTTGAAATCTATGCCCATGTATAAATATATAGTGTGTATGAATTATGCTTACTGCATAAATAGCCTACTGCTGATAGTCCCCATGAACAGTCCTCTGGATGTGATCACTAACCTGGGAGGTCACAATTATGTCTGCTACTCAACATTTCAAAGGAAGTGGATGTCATTGTATGTGCTTCTCCTCCATTAGTTCCATATCTGTAACAATAAAAGTAGTTAGCTATTATTCTCCATATAAGTAGTGTTTCACATTATTGATTAAGCTCTATCAATGCTTTCTTCAGTAAATAATAACCAAAGAGAAGTATTGATTAAATCTAGAAATGCTTTATTACTGGCATCCAGTTGACTATCAGTAGCACAAGATCAGTATGCAAATATACATTTAATTGATTTTCAATTCACTTATTATTGGCAAATCGGTAAATTATTTCATTCAGTCTGAGAGGTACACTCATCACAAAGAAATTTAGTTGAATTGAACTCTGGCCATGAATTTGAAGGGGCATCATATGGCATAATTAAATAAATACATAAATTTTATTTTATAAGGTGACTAGTACCCCACAGGGATATGCCAGATTCTTGGTTTACATCCAGACTACAGAAATCTTGGCACGTCTTCCAGGGCAAATCCTACCTCTTGTGAAAAATGCAATAACATCTTTAATATGTGCCTACTACAAACCATTCTAAATAGCTGCAGAATATTCTTTTAGTAAAACTTGCAGAAAGGTCAGGATTCTATCCCCCCCACTCTTTGTTCAATGTGGAGTTGCCACCATTTAACAGTTTTATCTGTGCAATGCTAGTACTTACGTACTGGATGGAAGTCTGGTGGAAAATCTGCTGCCTGTGGCTCTGATAAAAATGAAATCTTTAAGCTGATCAGTTCAGTAGAGTAAGAGATCATTGCAAGATATGACCGTCCTTTGACTTAGGGTACTGACTAGTTGATGGAAGGACAGAAATACTGGTGCACAATATCACATTCTGTGATCTAGTTATGAATGTAATGATCCTTCTATTGGAATTGTGCTGTGATTTGGCTTGGAAAATAGAACTGTTCTGCCCTTCTGCTTCTGTTGAGTTAAAATCTAAATAGCTGTAACTCTGTACCACACTGTTCCCACATATAAAGTCATATTAATACACTTTGCAGAAAATGTTAAATGAAACGTTATATGATTTTTTAAATTTGTCATAAATGCTTAATAAAGGGCAGGGAGAAACATGCTAATAATTTTCAGTATGTATTGCTGGGGATGCAACAGCAAAAGTGAAAAAGTCTGTGAAGCTGTACCTGTTTCACAGCTACATTTAAATTCTTTCCCGAGATACAGCACGCAAAGTACATTGGAATGCTTACTACAAGATAAAAAGTGCCGGGCAGCGCCGCAGCTCACTTAGCTAATCCTCAGTCTGCGGCACTGGCACCCAGGGTTCTAGTCCCAGTTGGGGCACCGGATTCTGTCCTGGTTACTCCTCTTCCAGTCCAGCTTTCTGCTGTGACCCGCTTGGGCCCTGCACCCGCATGGGAGACCAGGAGGAAGCACCTGGCTCCTGGTTCGGATGGGTGCAGCACTCAGACTGTAGTGGCCATTGTGGGGATGAACCAATGGAAAGGAAGACCTTTCTCTCTGTCTCTCTCTCTCACTCTCTAACTCTTCCTGTCAAAATAAATAATAAAAATAAAAAGATAAAAAGTGCGAAATGATGCTGAAATCACTATGTGGCCTTTCTTCTTTTTCCTGTTTGTTCTTTGTCCCCATGTAAGATCATATCATCATATCAGCTTCTTATAAATGCAATATTTCTGTCTAAGACAAAGGTTGTATATTGCTTTTACGGGTTTAAGAACTATTGCTATATTTCTGATGTGTTTTTTAGTCATATTATGTATTGCTAATACTAGTCAGTGATTGGTCTTGGCTGTGAAACTGTGATCACCCAGAAAGTAAAAAACTTTGTACAACAATATGAAGCATCACCAATGTTCATATGTGTTTTTTGCTTGTTTTCAGTCATTGATTGTGTAAATTATGGGACGTTATTTTGTCCTGCATTCGAAGATGGCATTTCATTGGAGGTAGCCAAAAAGTTTGATCACGGTGCATTGCTGATAGAGATGAGGAGGATAGAAATGATGATGGATTGATGATGTGTGTCAACAAACAGCAAATTCTGAGCATTTTAAAAAAGTAAATACTTCTTGATGTGAAACTGAAATATATGTATCTGTAGCCATTTGAACACATAAGTGTGAATGCTTGCATGTGTATGTGTGTAACTATGCCTGTGACAGATATTTAGGTTTTCCCTTTTCTTTTACCATCATAAAGACAACGATCCACTGAGGAAGAAACAAGTGCGAGATACAAAATCACTGTGTATATTTGTCTCTGAACTTGAGCCTGGGGTTGCTCTTCACCCTGGTTCTAATCTTTGCAAATAAACCATTTTACCTGCACTCCCAAGTGGAGACAACTTCTGAACTCAAGAACTCAAACCTATGCATGCAGTTTTGGCCACTCGCTGCTGCTTCTTCTTCTTTTTTAAAGATTTACATATTTATTTGAAAGGCAAAGGGATGTGTGTGTGTGTGTATGTGTGTGTGTGGAGAGAGAGAGAGAGAGAGAGAGAGAGAGAGAGAGAGAGAAATAGAGAATCTTCTATCCACTGGCTCATTCCCCATATGGCCACAATAGCCAGAGATGGGTTAGTCTAAAGCCAGGAACCAAGAACTTCTTCCAGGTCTCCCAGTGGGTGTCAAGGATCCAAGCACTTGGGCCACCTTAAGCTGCTTTCCCAGGCACATTAGCAGGGAGCTAGATCGAAGCAGAGCAGCTGGGACTTGAACCAGCGCTCATATGAAATGCTGGGGTCACTGGTGGCATCCTTACCTGCTATGCCACAATGCCAGCACTTCTTTCTCATTACTTCTTACTCTGCCTATTCTGGACAAACCCTGTGACTTTAGGAAATATTGCACTGCTAAATGTTGGCTCTGTTTTGGGCTAACACCCCCTGACTTTTATCTCTCATACCTCTGTCTCCATCAGTGCAGCCACATCAGCTTCTGCATAGCTGTCCTGTTCCTGAAGATGGATCTATATCACCAAGCATAGGGAGGAGAGCAGCGTGCCTCAGAGGCCTGGGAAACCTGGCCCTTACTTAAGGTTGAATTCCCTCAGAGGCTGCCTCCATGAACTTGTTATCACAGACAAGCCTGCTACATAACTTGGAGTGATTTTGTCATTTAGTCAGCAGGCTTGCCTCCAAAAAGTTTTTTAATATGTAGTACTGGTTGTTAGTTAACTTGTGATATTTAATATAACCTTTGCATGTTCAATATACAATGTCAGTGTACACAAACTACTGTTTCCCTTAATGAATTTATTGACATATGTTACACACAAACATGTAGTCTTTGTTTCATGTCTGATACCTGAGAGAGATGTTGAAAAGACAAAATAAATACCAACTTCATTAAGGAGTTTACAATGTGGCTGGCAACACAGCATTAAAGAGAGCATGGAAGAAATGGGTATTTGGTGTGCCAGTTATCAAACCTCGTGGGACACCCAAATCCCATATTTGAATGCCTGTGTTCAAGTTATCAGTTCTGCTCCTGATTTTAGCTTCATGCTAATCTGTACCCTGTGAGACAGCAGGTGATGACTCAAGTAGTTGAATTTGTGCCACCAACATGGGTGGGCCACTAGGGCTGAGTCCTGGGCTTCAGGATTTGGCCAGACCCTGACCCAGCTGGAGTGAGGATTTGGGGTGGGGGGGGTGATCAAGCAAGTAGAAAATTCACTCTCTGCATTTCAAAAAAAAAAAAAAAAACTTAAAAATTTCAGAAGGATCAAGGTTTATTTAAAATTTTAAAAGACATATGGAGATTTTAAAACAATGTAAGTGTCAAATGTGACACACTATATTTTGAGAAGTGGGTAAGGAGTCCGTAGCAGGAGAAAATGATCTACTTTTGGAGGGCTCAGCAGATGAATTTTGTATCATCTTTCAGCTTATTTTATTATGTAAAAATATTCCATTTAGTTAGAGGACTTGTATGTATCAGGCATTTCTGAACATCATAGCAGGATATCAGGGGCCTATACATACTCTCTCACTTCTAAAATTTTTTGATCTGTGTTCATTTGCAGTAACATTCATGTTTCCAATGGGCTGAATTTTTTATATAAAGAATAAAATGTAGAAGTTTCCTCCCATGAATTGCATACATTTCATAAATAGTTGCATGGCACATGTTAATTTCTACAATTTGTTATTTATTCATTTTTATCTTTTAATTTGAAAGACTAACAAACTGAGAGGGACAGGCTTAGTTAAGTAGACCCTATGATAGTCACACAAAACAGACAAATGCCCACTGATGCACTGCCACAAGGAATCTCCATTGTTAAATGGTGGGGCACTCTGTGTGTATTTGCTCTTTCTCTTATACCCAAATTTATCTGAATGTCCTTTATTTCATGTAGCAAGGATAACAGAATTTTTCCTAGGTAATTAGTTAAGAAGAGATCATGTTGAAATAAAGTGCGCCTCTAACGCGTACAACTCATGTCCTTATTAAGTGAAGAAATTTGACACAGACATACACATAGAGAAAATGAAGACAGACACCTGCCTGCCAATAATCCCAAGGATTTATAGATTAACTTAGTTAATGCTAGGAATTTCACATGGTGCCATAGAGCTAGATAGGCCAAGTGTATGATTATCTCCATTTCGTGAAATGAAAAAAGACTTCTCAATGCATGTATATTGTTCTGAGATTTGTACAGCATTGTGGTGACAGAGCCAGGGATCCCTACCCTAACCCTCTGTTTACTGAACTTGTTAATCTGTTGTACTACTTTTCATGAAAACTCATCCCCATGGATTATTTGAAGTTTGTTCATTGTAAAGGGAACACTGTATTAATGAGAGATAATTGGAACACTACCTTTTGAGAACATACTTTCCCTTCCTCTCTCACCTCCTCCCTTTTTCCAGTCCTTGTGTGCAGCTGTTCTGGCCACCAAGAGCTCATGTTTACACCTGCTGACTGTTTTTTCATTCTTAAAGATAGGTCTTTGTAACTTCAGGGTTTTCATAGTGACTATTGGAACTTTCTCTGTTAGGTGTTACTCCACCTTGGGTCTGCTCAGTGCCCTCTCAGTAGGTCTTTTCTGTGTATCTGTTTAGAGGTCAGTCTTCTCAGCTTGCACCTGTAACTGCTTCTGTGAACCAGCAGTACTCTCTCCTCCTCCACAAAGGATCTTACACCTGAGCCTACACTGCTGCTCTGCTGCTCTGCTTACTCTCAGCATTTTGATAATGGCTGTGCTTATTAAATTTTCTGCACATTCATCTGAATTCTGGGAATTTATGACGATCATGTTTGCTGCTTTATCATCCTTATTTTGCATGTTTCATTTTTTAATACTCACTTTTATTTCCTGTGAACTTATCCTTACCTGCTTACCAAGGGCTTTCGCCGCCGTATGTGCAATAGCTCTCCCTTGGGGATGCCTTTGCTCTGCCACTTGACCCATATAGTCTGATTTTAAGAGTTATGACTCTTTTGCCAAATAGACATTTAGTATTATTTTGTTGAGTTCCATCAGATTTGCTAATTGTCATTATTATTTGATTGCTCACTTTGCTTCAGTAATTGTTAGAAGATTATGGCATATTAAGTTGCAAATAATGAACATGTTGGACAAACATGTGACACATGTGTCTTAGGTAGGGCATGCCGGTGGTGAAGGTTTTCCCTGAAGTAATACATGAAGAATGTGTTCACAAACGTCACCCAAGAGCACAACTGCCAATCTCTCCCTGCATTAGCCTAAGGGATTTTATATATATATGTGTGTGTGTGTGTGTGTGTGTGTGTTGATAATTTAATTCAGCTGGCCCAACCCCTTATACTCATTGGGATAATCTTAACTCTCTATGAGATCATATTGAAAGAGGATTTCCACCACCATGGTGCCGGGGGTTGTTGGAGCTGACCTTGTTATTAAAATATCCTGATTGTTTAGGGGTCATCCTATGACAATCAGACACAGGCTCAGTTGTGCTTTTTTTGAACTATCGTGACTTAGGTGAAATTTAATAATTGGGAGCCTTATGTTTGCTCTGGGTAGAAAGGGAGCCCTCTCTGGATCCTCATGCTTCTCTACAATCCAGTAGGCTCTCCTTACCTCCCGAGATTCACCTTCTGCTTTACCCTTCTGTATCTAAACATGGCTTCCTGTACTTAGTCACAATGGCTGCTTTTGTTCCTGATTCAATATATTTTTGT
This sequence comes from Oryctolagus cuniculus, assembly GCF_964237555.1. NCBI lineage: Eukaryota > Metazoa > Chordata > Mammalia > Lagomorpha > Leporidae > Oryctolagus > Oryctolagus cuniculus. Next base: position 7,524,933 of record NC_091440.1, read on the forward strand.
GTAATTGACATAATCACAAAGAAACTACGTTTTTAATTAGTAATGTAAAGTACAAATAAGCAGAGTGGAAAAAAGCTCACGTGCTGCCTTTTACTCTATCATCTCTTTTTTTGTGGCTGAATGAATGCAATTCATCAGGAAATTTGCCTTTTCCTTACAAAGACACAGATCATATGTACAATTATGCTTGTCTAAAACTTGGATTACCCAAATGCCTGCTTTTAATATAAGCCAAATGATTTGCCTAAAATTCCACAAGGAGTGTAAGAGATCATTTATTCAGCATGAAAAAGAAAGCTGTGGATCATATTAGGCATTTCATGACATTGTGCAGACACACAACATAAACAAATAACACACAAATGGATAATGCAGCACTTTCCAAAACTTTATAAAAATAGTTCCTCAACGACTATGCTCTGATGAAACAAATGCTGTAACCTCAAAGGGAAAAAAAGGCCAAAGAAATCATAATCATAAGGTTGGCTGGACTTGTTGTACCTGGATAAATGTATTTTAGCTTTCACCATGCGTCTCTGAATTTTATTACTCATTGCTTTCTGACTACTAACCGAAAGCAGGATTCCTTCAGATTCTTGGGCAGCTTGCCACTACTTTGGGCCAAGGGGCCAATAAAAATCATTAGCAATACATAAATTTTATCCAGTGGGCTTTCCTGAACATGTGCAAGTGTTCATAAGGTTAGAGCACTGAAATCCACATGCTTTGTATCATCACGTGCTCCTCATCAGCTTGCAATCGGTTATCCTCAAATCTAATGCAAATATATTGTAATTTGGATCAATAAAGAGCAATATGCCGACCAAATACACTAATAAAAGTGGTGACTAGATAGACATTTTTGCTAATAAAACTAAGTAGATATAACTTAATATAGATTAAGGCTTTCTAAAAGTGTATAGTACAACAGTCATTTTATTTTTTTCCTTTGCATTTAGGTTTATATGAATGGATTTATAAGGAAAATGTAGAATGAAGTTAGCATGTTTGTGATTATCATGGGTTATATCAGCAATCTTAGGAGACTGAAAGCCTCTAAGTCCCTTGTTTGCATTTAAAATTCACGATTGCCTTTTGACTAGAGTGACTTATGCAATATTTTTCTTTTCTCTTGAAAGTGGAAAATATTGTCTGTGGAAAAATGTACCATAACCTAATTCTAGATTGAAACAACAAACAGGCAGCACAGACACACTTACACAACTACAAATCCACTGGAAAGCTGATGTGAAATTTACTCTGATGCTGATTTTGAAAATGCCAACATCACAGTAACTGCCAGGCAGCAAGCAGTCACGGCATTTCCAGTGACTGCAGCTTCTACCTCAACACTAGTCCCAGTGACTGGCTTGACACAATAAAGATATAAACTGGGGTATCCAGAATAGACTGGCTGAAGACACAGTGTTAAGGGGGAAAAAAACAAAAACTGACTTTGAGGGTACTGTTTTAGCTAAGCTGCCACTTATCACACTCAACTGATTTCCCATGATTTGTCTCTTTCTGGCAAAGAAACGTTATGTCCTTGATTCTGGTAATCACTGTTCAATTAAAATACAAAATTCCCACGTTGGAAACAGAATCAAAGTATACTTTCTTCATAATTCAAACCAGAAGGTGACCTACTTTACGCTGAAGTAATCTAGTGGGAGATATATTTTGCCTATAAACATCTACTTAAAAACGTTTTAGAACAAACTAATGACTCTTTGTACACTAATAAATTAGATACAAATTACAGCCCAAAGATTCCATTCTTTCTTTTTTCAATTTGCTCTGTTGTCAAGGGCTTGTTTCTTAAAAGAAGAGTTCAGAGAATCCAAAGCTTGAGGATTATGTACTACACTCTGACAGTACTTTATTAAAAGTGCTCTAAACAGATGGGTATCTATTTTTAAAGACTCCAGGGAGGAAGATTCACAACATGCCTAGGTAGCCCATTGTAGTGTTCACTCTAATCCTGTGATCCTTCAGTTATCTTCCATGCTTAGGCACATAGTTTAACTCACCAGAGGAAGAAATAAGAAACAATTGAAAAATAAATTAGAGATTAGGAAAACAGTATGGAAAATGGAATTTTTGCTTGAAAAAATGGAGGAGAGATTAATATTTTGTAGTATGAGTATAAGCCCCCATACATATAAAATTCTCCCCAATGAATTAAGCAATATTAAAATAATGCTTTTTTAACATTGGCTTATTTCTATTACAAAACATTTGTGATGAAATTGTTTTTATTATTAATTTTATTTGAGTTGTAGGGAGACAAAGACATATAGACAGAGATCTCTCATCCACTGGTTCACTCTCCCTAAATACCTGCAATGGTTTGGGCTGAGCCAGGTCAAAGCTAGGAGCCTAGAACTCAATGCAGGTCTCCCCTGTCGGTGAGTAGGACCTAGCTATATGAGATATCACTTCTGTCTCATTGGATGCATAGTGATAGGAACCCAGAATAAAGACAGAGCCAGGACCTGAACCTCAGCAATATGATGTGCAGTGCAGTCTTCCAAGGAGGCGTCATAACTTGCTATGTCAAATACAGTCCCTTAATTCATTTTTATTTAAATATAGATAGACCATTTTTGCTCTTAATAGAGTATGATTTCTTTTCTCCTAAATTGTCTATTTTCAGTCACAGATAATACTTATTTCCAAAGAGTAAACAAACAATAACAATAATAATGTAATGAATGTCATTCCTTATTTTGCCTTGTCGTCCTGATTTTAAAAATCCTGCATAATTAACATGAATATTGATACTCACAAACTATATTTGGGACCTTGAAAGAGTTGACACATGAATTACTTAGACAGTTTATTTTAAAGGTTGAGTTTAACTTTTTTTCCTCTGGGGAAATCAAACTGTTTTTCTAGCATGCTTATGCAAAATTGTGCTATGTAGTGGGTATTCTGGTGCTTTCTCCACATATCTGCTTCAGGGTCCAATGTTTACATGCATAGAGTACAGGTTGCTGAAAACTCAAAGCTAAATTTGTGATCACCGCTCAAGCACCCTCACAAGGCTTGGCAACACCCACTGGCTGGCTAGCACGGGGTATAGATGCCAGCACCCTTGTTAATGCCTGGTAACTCTAAAGCAGCGTCCCTACTACACCACTTGCTGTAGAAACAGTGGGAGCCACAATCATGACTACACAGTGGGTCAGCCTCCCCATCCGACAATTTGTAGCTCCATTGCAACACCTTACAGGTGTAGCTCCTGTAACTGTCTACAGAACAAACAGTGACCATTTATAGACAATCCAATGTGAGACACCACAGCTATTACCATAGGACAACCGTATTGAAAATGTCGTTCAAGAAATTTTTGGACACAATATATGCTCTGTTTTATTTAAGTTGAACTTCTTTTATAGTTTTTCAGGCACTACAATAGCAAAAAGTCAGTTTGGAAGCTACTGTGCACAATATAGAGGAGATGCTGAGGATGCACCATGGTTTTTAGCTTTCATTATGGACCACATATATGCCCTGGACATAGTCTGCAACCCATGTGCATAAAAGATAAGAAGATAAAATATACATGTAAAAATATTTTATTTTTTGCTTAACTATCATATATCTGCATTATTTTCAGCTATCATATTTTTATATTATTTTCAAATTAATTTACTTGTGATTCATAATGTTCTACATACTGTAAATGTCTTTTTTATAGTCTCCTTGATATATTTTTCAAATTTAGGTCATTATGGGCCCATGATGTGGTATAGCAGGCTAAGCCTCCATCTATTGTACCATCATCCCATGTAGATGCTGGTTTGTGTCCTGGCGGCTCCTCTTTATATTCAACTCTTTTCTAGGGCCTGGGAAAGAGTAGAAAATGGTGCAAGTGCATGGATCTCTGCTCCTCCATGGGAGATCCAGAAAAATCTCCAGATTGACCCAGCTCCAGCCATTGCCACCATTTCGAGAATAAACCAGTGGGTGGAAGAAGTTTCTCTCTGTCCCTCCTTTCTCTGTCTGTAACTCTACCACTCAAAAAAATAGATAAATCTTTAAATATATATAAAATAAAAAAGGAGTTCTGTGATTCATAATCATATTACATATATTGTATATGTCTTTGTTATTAGGCATCTTGATTATTTTTAAATATAAATGATTAAAAACTGATTAAGATAATTCTGATTGCTTTCAATGTTTGACAACCATGGTCTTTGGAGAAAGAGCACCGTTTAGTTTGACAGAGGCAGAAATTACATTTCAGAGAGAGGGAACAATCTTGAAACAGTCTCACCAGCAAGACATATTTATGGCATGCGTCAACTTGTTTGGCAAGAACTTACAGTGTGAGGTTATAAGTGATAAATTTGGAATGTTAAATGTTACGAACTCAGCCATGATTGTCAAAATGAGGGATTCTTGTTTAAGCCCAAGTATAGATTCATTTGTTCATCACTATTTACATTTTAGAACAATAAATAAAAAGAAATGAAACCAGTAATCATAAAATTAATTTCTGTAATGTGAATATTAAGCACTAGATTGATAAATAGATGTAGGGTTAGCAGATGACTCCCAGGCTCTAACGTTTTAGAAAATAAGAGTTTAGTGCTAAAGAAAATGGACAGCAAGTTTCAAAGCAAATGGTGTATCAAAGGAGAACTCAAAGCTCATCCACCTACAGAGTTTGAGGGACAGGGAGTAGATTTAATGACATTCTGTTCTGAAGATTTTTTCTGAATGACTAAAAGATAATGATGATTATGAATGAAATAGTCAAATCTGGAGCACAGACTGGTTTGAGGAAAGAAAAAAAAATTCCCATGGCTGTATTGAGTTTATAATAATTGTGCATTCAGGTAAAAATAGTAGAAGATAAGTGGGGATGGAGAAGTAGAAATCTGGAGGTCTTGTTGAGAAGACATTTACCTGGAGAACAAGCATATTCCATGGATACTTTTTTTTTTCTTTTAATGATTCCATTTACTTACTTGAAAATTAGAGTTATAAAGAGAGAGGTAGACAGTGAGAGAGAGAGATCTTTCATCTGCTGGTTCACCCCCCCAACAATGGCTGCAATAATATAATATAAATGGAATATGTTGGTTCTCTCACATAGGTTGAGAAAAATCCAAGATATTGATTATAATGTGCTTAGGTGATGAAGCAGTGAGGAAGTAAGCGCTCTTATGTGAATGCTTGTAATAAAAATGATTCAACTTATATTCAGAAGAATTTCAAAATAACTAATAAATTTGAGTATGGGTTTATTATTTTATCCAGAAATTCCATTTAGAAAAGTACATTCTATAGATGCATTAGTAAAATGAAAGTGATGCTAATTAGGACATTATTTATAAAAGCCAAAAATGGGGGATATGGAATCAAATATCAATTATTTGCATGCTGTCTGAATAAGCAATATAAATAATGATATGTGATATATAAAGTTGGATACATTGAAATATCATGTAAAATATAGTAAAGGTCTTGATCGATGACAGACTACAGATGCAATAATGGCCGTGTAAAATTACAATGGAGTTGGAAAATTCCTATGGCTAAGAGTGCGTAGCAACCAGAGTCAAGAGAAAAGGAAGCTTCAGGAGAAGAGTGGGCAGGTACACAGGTAATTCTCAATGACGGATGCAGCAGAAGCTTTTGCAGAATCTAACAAGTGCCTTGCAGAGTTTAAAAACATTGAGCCAGCGCCGTGGCTCAATAGGCTAATCCTCCACCTTGTGGCGCCGGCACACCGGGTTCTAGTCCCGGTCGGGGTGCCAGATTCTGTCCCAGTTGCCCCTCTTCCAGGCCAGCTCTCTGCTGTGGCCAGGGAGTGCAGTGGAGGATGGCCCAGGTGCTTGGGCCCTGCACCCCATGGGAGACCAGGAAAAGCACCTGGCTCCTGGCTCCTGCCATCGGATCAGAGCAGTGCAGCGGCGGCCATTGGAGGGTGAACCAACGGCAAAGGAAGACCTTTCTCTCTCTGTCTCTCTCTCTCACTGTCCACTCTGCCTATCAAAAATAAAAAAAAAAAAATAAAAAAAAAAAACATGGAGCCCAATACTGAAGAGCTCACACCCTAACAAGAGCCTCATGAGAATCCTTCAGGGGGTATCACAGAAAGAGACCCTCCTGGTCACAAGGAAAGAGAGCTCCATGGGTGTTATGGTCCATGTAGATTTTCCAGAGGGGTAAGATGTAGAGTTGGAAGATAACGACATTGATGGCGATGACCCTGTTCTGTAGAGATAGGCCAATGGATATTGGTGTCTTAGTTTTTAATGTAAGAATTTTAAAAAAGAATTAAAAATAAGAAAAAGTTATCAAAGATAAATCAAAGAATATTATTGTATAGCTGCACAACATGTTTGTGTTTTAAGCTAGGGATTAAGAATCAAAATATTTTTAAAAAGTATTAATTTCATAAAATAAAATAAACCACATTCAGCTAACATCAATTTATTATTGAAGGGGGATTCTTAAGGTAAATTTAGCATAGCCTAATTATACAATATTTACCAAGCTGACAGTGCGCACAGTAATTTCCTAGGCCTTTGAGTTCACTCACCACGGAGTCACACAGAGCCACCTCCAGGCTCCCAAGCTCCATTCATGCTAAGCACAGTTGCAACCTTTTTATCTATTACACCACATTTTATTATAATTTTGTTTTGTAATATAAATATCTTTATTTATTTCGTAGGTAGAACTGCAGAGAGGAGGAAGGACAGAGAGAAAGGTATTCCATTTGCTGGTTCACTCCCCAAATGGCCACAGTGGCCAGGGATGGACCCATCTGGGTCTTTCACATGGATATATTGGCCCAAGCACTTGACACTTTCTGCGCTGCTTTCCCAGGCACATTATCAGGGAGTTGGATTGGAAGTAGAGCAGCCAGTACTTGAACTTGCACCCATATAGGTTGCCAGTGCTGCAGGCATGGCTTTAACCGACCTCACCCTTTCGCTGGCCTGGCTGGTGTCTACTGTGCATGCATATGATCCAGGGATTTTACCCAAGAGAAAAATCTATTCCCACTGACTTTGAGTCTGTCTAGGAGGACTGACTGGGGGCTGGTACAGGGGCCCATGCACTTGGGCCACCTCCCCCTGCTTTCCCAGGCCGCTGCAGAGAGCTGGATCAAAAGAGCAGCCAGGAAACCAACCAGCACCCATATAGGCTGCCACAGGTGGAGGCTTAGCCTGCTACACCACAGCATCAGCCCCCCATTATACGTTTCATGTTTAGAAATATTTAGACATCCAAATACCATTGTGCTACAGTTGTTTGCTCTGTTCAGCACGGTAACATGCTATACAGGTGTGCAGCCTGGGAGCAGCAGGCCATCCTACAAAGCAGAATGTGCAGTAGCTTCACCACCTTGGTGACTGTGTGCCCTATGTGAGAGTTACACAACAATGAAATCACAGAATGATACTATTCTCAGAATACAGTCCCACACTTAAGTGACACACTACTGTAGATTCATCTGAGAAACATGTTGTTGAATGAACAAAACAACGATGGAGAACAGGATTTAAAGGATGCAACTTTCTGTCTAAGACAGGGAGAAATAGAGGTACGAATATACACTGTATTGTAGTTTCAGAGAAAAGCACTGAACAGTGTTAAAATAATTAAAATGGCTGTATACATGTATATGTAAGAGGGCATAGAGAAGATGGTGCAGATAATAAATAAACAAGACTTATTTGAGCAAACTTGTTTTTTTTTTTAATTTTGAAAACATAATCATTCATCTGTTTTGCAATCAAATATAAAACAGAGGGTCTGTGCTGTGGCATTGTGGGTAAAGCCTCCGCCTGCATTGCCAGCATGCCATATGTGTGCCGGTACATGTCCTGGCTGCTCCACTTCCAATCCAGCTCTCTTATATGGCCTGAGAAAGCAGTAGAAGATGGCCCAAGTGCTTGGGCCCCTGCACCCTCATGGGAGACCTGGAAGAAGCTCCTGGCTCCTAGCTTTGCATCGGCCCAGCTCCAGCCATTGCGGCCATCTGGGGAATGAACCAACAGATGGAAGACCTCTTTCTCTCTCTCTCTCTGCCTCTCCTTCTCTCTCTGTGTTAACTCTAACTTTAAAATAAATAAATAAATATTCAAAAAATATTAAAAAATAAAGTGTTGGAGTCATCTGCAAACAGGTAACCATGCGAGGACTGCAAGGACTAAATGCAGAAACAGAATATCTGCTGGGCTCTTTCTCTTCTTATATCTAATATCATATTTTACCTGGCTGCATAACTATTGACATCTTTAAAATAAAGCAAGCCTTTTTTCCCATGTATTCTATTTAAATCTTTCAATTTCTCCCCATTCTATCAGAAGATTTTTAATCCTCTATATGACTTCCAAACTTCTATGATTATGTGAAAATAGTTGTAGCTATTATAATATCTTAACTAAAAGTGACATTTTTCTTTATGGTTTAAAATTCCAATTTTTCTGCACAAATTATGAATTCTTTTGTATACTTCAACTTGCTCTTATCCAATATTAGATACTTTGCACGTGTGTCCCAATACATAGTCTTCTGGAGTACATTATAACCAACTACTGTTAGATCATTTGGTATTATATTGCATTTGCTTTGTGCATAAACTGAGAATTATGCTAAATTTTATAAATGGTGTTTAAAATTTATCCATGAAATCGTGAATTTCCCCAGATTCCTAACAGTTTAAATAAATCCAATATTTTTGTGTGTGTATATCTTCTAATTTTTCACTGGAAAAAAATTCGAAACCTTGGAACTAAACACATTTCTCACATTTTGCTCCTGAATCCTTGTGTTTCAGAGTGAAACGCTTTTCGGAGCTGCGTGATTTGCCCTTCTCAGGACTCAGAATCGGCGTCTCTGACCTTGTCTGTGTGTGGTGTTCTATATTGCCAGAATGCAAGGACAAACCCCGGAAGGCTGGAGGACAGGGAGACCTTGGCCATCCTGAAGTCCCATCTGCTCACTAATGTGAAAAGAATCTGTGGCCCAGAATACCCAAAGCAAAACACAACACACCTGTTTACCCCGACTGTTGGGTTCCTCCTTTTCCTCACCCTAAGCCGCCTCCCCTTACTCCTCTTTGTTTCTCCCAGTTCTCTTTTTTTAATTGGGTTAATGTTACTGTCACTTTAGAATGAAAAAAATGCATTTATTTCTTGGAGAGGCAGAAAGATAGAGTGTGAGAGTCAAAGAGACTCAGAGACACCTCCTATCCTCCGGTCGTCTCCTCAAAGACTCACAAAGACCAGGGTTGGACCAAGCCCGGAGCAGGTCACTGAATCCATGTCTCCCAGGGAGCTGGCAGGAACCCCATCACTTTGAGCCATCATTGTACCTTCCCAGGGTGTATACAAGCAGGAACTGGACTCAGGAGCTAGAGCTGGGGATTGAACCCAAGTACTCCCACATGAGACACAGGCTGCATCTTAACCTGCTCCGGGTCACTTCTGCCAATTTAACTCCCTTTCTCTTGAGTTTCCAGGCTTATTATAACAGAGTTAATTACAGCATGCATTTCATACATTTTTGATGATTCCTGTAGTTACTGATTGAATCCTGGAAGTTCCTTTGAAATTCTTTTCTTTAACCTTTGTCCCCTTAAGTTCCACTTATTAAAAAAAAAAAAAAAAAAACTGGGCATTTTGTTGTTGTTGTTGTTTATCGTCTGTGTTCTGCCAGTAGAATTCATGATGTCATTACTCTCATTAACTTGGCTTCTCCTCCTTTCATTCACTTCGGTTCTGTCCTGTCCTTTCCTCCCTGTACACAAACATATCTCCTCTGATACATTTTTGTCTCTTTTTCTCTGCAAGCCCCATCTCCTAGTTGGTCTGCAGTGTGTCACTTCTTTCCCTTGCAATTTATGTTTTTCCTTGTCTCTGCCTGCTCTCACATCAGCCTGAAGCCAGTCTTTGTTTTATCCCCCTCCATTTCTTCCTGAAGTCTTCCTCCCTTCTCCCTTCTCCCCTACCAACCGTATATTAATTTTGGAGAATGTTACCATATCATTTGTTTTCTTCTTTCACACGGAGTCCTTACGGTTGACCCAGCTGTTGAGCAGTTTGCATGGATAGGCTGTCCCTTTGCAAAATGAAGGCTGTACACATTTTACTGGAAAATGTGCCGTGTCCCTTCCCTCCACACCAAACTCACATTTCCTGACTGCACATTGCTCCCAGATGAGTTCCAGTGCCTTACACAAAGCATGCCTTTAATTGTCTTTTTTCCTAACGACAATCCTTCTTTGTTTCTATTGGAAAACACCTGGCCAATGGCTAATCCTACCCTATCCTTGCCACATTTCTGTTTCACACTTACATTTCCTAGTTCAAATCCCAAACCTGTCTGCTGCATTTACTGGAAACATTGACACACTGCAATGCCATCTTAGTTCTTATGCACACACTATTCTATCCTACTAATTGGATGGTTCACCATATACTTTTACTGCATAATTCTATACTTATGTTACTTTTTCTTTCAGTCAACTTTATGAAGTAATAATTTAAAAGAAACAACAAAATGTGTTACTAACAATAAAAACTGTAATATACAAAATGTTTAACAAAAATATACTAACAATGCAAATATAAATATGAATATAGAATTTGTGTGTCACACTGTTGCTCCAGCCTATTGGTTTTTTACAGACGACCCCTAAGCAAGCATCATGATACTTAAGGGCTTCTGGAGAAAAAATATTCATATTTATATGAATTATGCTGTCCTGTTATGATTTCAATTTCTTCATTTGAGAAGCAGAAGGTGGGGGAGACAGAAAGATCCTATATGCTGGTTCATTCCTCAAATGTTTACAATGAATCCAATACTTGGAAACGCAATTCAGGTTTATCCTGTGGGCAAGAAGAACACAAGTACTTGAGCCATAACTGTGTCCTCCCAGGGATCTGCACTAGCAGAAAGCCAGATTTAGGGGCTGGAGCAAAGGATGAAAGCACGTTCTCTGATATGGAATGCATTCATTCTTTTAGCCTAATGGCTAGGCCAAACGCTTACCCTGTTATAATGTTTAAAGGTTTTACTAATTTTGGCACTGTTGTACCCAATGGAAACTCTTGCTTTTACTTTCTTTTAAAAGGCTTTTAAATTGCTATAATATTTCCCACATTAGATTCTTCTTGTATTCCTTACATCTGGTTTACTTTTAAATAACACTAGCTTGTCACAAGAAGGTGAATGTTTATAATATGTCACAGATAATCTCACATTTATCTTGAATAGAAGAAAAATAGCTCTGCTGAGTAATTGTTTAAAAATACAGAGGCTAAATGTGGACTAGAATTCAAACCTAGGATATTTTAAATCAACATGCACACCATATTATACCACATTCCCTATGTATATGCTTGTGTTATTATAAAATCTAGAGTCTTGAGGAAAATATGGCTTTTTAAAAGATTTATTTTAATTATTTGTGAGGCAGAGTTACAGAGAGAGAGAGAGGGAATGATCTTCCATCTGCTGATTCACTCTCCAAAACAGATGCAACAGCCAGGGATGGGCCAGATCAAAGCCAGGAGCCAGGAGCTTCATCCAGGTCTCCCTCACGGGCAAGGCCTAATTCTTGGCCATCGTCTGCTGCCTTCTCCAGGCCATTAGTAGAGAGCTAAAACACAAGTGGAACAATCAAGACTGGCACCAATATCCATGTGGATTGCAGGTGTTGCAGGCGATGGCTTTACCTGTTATGCCAGAATGCTGTACCTCAAAATATGTCTTTAAAAGGATTAATATGATATAAAATTAGTGTCCTCAGACATGAAGGTTTGCTATACAAGATACTTCTTTGGAATTATCAGAAAACTTTCAAAGACAATCAGGCATGCTGTCTAAAATTTGAGATGTGAGTTAACAAAATGTATAGTGAATTTTTATTTATTTTGAAAGCAGAATTATTCTTTGAGTTTGGTTTATCCATTTTTACTCAAATTTCTTGGTTGGATAAAAAGTAAAGTGCAATAGGGTATACATTAAACTTTTTCTTAAAGTTCTTTTGAATAAAATTCTGAGATTAAAAAAGGAAAATGCAAAACATTTACATTATTACTATAACTTTAAATTTAATATTTGCTATTGTAGCAATTTATTTTATCAAAAATGATGTTTGTAACCATTTGAAAGCATTGAATGTAGTTGAATTCAACTACTTTAGTGAAAATGGTCTCAGTGATTGGTTGGAAACAAAGAGCAGGATATACACATTAATAAAAATTAAAAATTTCAGAGAAAAGAACTAAGCATCATTTTATTTTGTTTTTATTCACTGATATTTATTGAAATCTTGCATAAATGTGGTGCTATTTTACAGCAATTTTAAATAAATATTTATTTGTAACTAAATGTTATGACCTGTATGCCAAAGATTCAAGGTATGCTCTTGTAAATAGTGTTTCAGAAAACAAAGGACATATGTTATTATCACACCAAAACTATTTCATTATCTACAAATTATGTTTTTTTTTTACTGGTAGAAAAAGTTCAGCAACAGAATTTAGAAAATGTCAAGTGTAGCACATTCTTTGCCATAAGTTTGCTTCATAAATATTGCACTCCCCCCACCCTGGAGCACTGAACAGAGCTCCCTGCCCACACCCAGCACATGGCTTGGGGAATTTACTGAAAGAGTGGACATTCCACTAAGCCACAAAGGCATAGTTCAAATAAGAAAACCATCACAGGGAAACAAAAAAGTATCACCACAAATGCCTAACAATAAATGTAGCAACTCAAGAAACAAGGATAATGAAGGCAACAATACACCCTCAAAAGAACACAACACTTCAATACCAGATTGTGAAGACAGAGAGATTGACACATTATAAGAAATGGAATTCAAAACATTGATTGTAGGATCACTTTGAAGTAATCAGAAGCAAATTCAGGAACTAAAGAAATCTGTACAGGACATGAATGAAAACATTTTCCCACAGAATTGAGATTTTAAAGAAAAATCAAAATGAAATATTGGAAATGAAGAATTTAACAGAACAAATAAAAAATATGGTGGGAAACCAGAAGAACAGACTTGGTGAGGCAGAAGAAAGAATATCAGTGTTAGAAGACAAATTCCTGGAAAGTTTACAGTCAGATCAAAAAAAGAAGAAATTAGAAAGCTAAAAAAAAAGTGTCAGAGATTTATGGGATACTATCAAGCAATCCAACATAGGGGTTTTAGGAGTTCCTGAAGGTATGGAAAAAAAGAATGGATTAGAAAGTATTATTAATGTAATAATTACAGAAAACTTCACTAATTTGGAGAAAGAAGGGGACATCCAAGTATAAGAAACACGTAGAACTCCTGACAGACATGATCAGAAAAGATCTTCCCCATGACGCATTGTGGTCATACTCTCCACAATAAAACATCATGAAAAGACTAAAATGTGTGGGAAAGAAACACCAGATTACATTCAGATGATCTCTGATTAAACTCACAGCTCATTTCTCATCAGAAAACCTACAGGCTCAGAAGAAAATGGCAAGACATATTCTAAGTCTTAGGAGAAAAAACTGTCAACCAAGAATAATGTACCCTGCAACACTCTAATTTATGAATGAAGGTGTAATAAATACCTTCCATAACAAACAGAAATTGAAAGAAGTTGTCACCACTTGTCTAGCCTTACAAAAGATGCTTAAGGATGTAGAACACACAGAAATACAGAAACATAATCATCACTATGAAAGAAGGTGAAGGCAGAAATTCTATCAGTAGCAGTACAAAGAAATCCAAAATAAATAATTGGAAAATTTATGGAATATGGCAATTTGAAATTGTTACTTATCAATAGTCACCCTTAATGTAAATGGACTCAACTCTCCAGTTAAAACATATAGACTGGATGCGTCAACTAAAGAAAAAAATCCATTTATTTGCTGCCTACAAGAAACACATCTCACCAACAAAGATGCACATAGACTGAAAGTGAAAGCACGGAAAAGGTATTCCATGCTAACAGAAACCAAAAAGAGCTGGCGTTAGCCATCCTAATATCAGAAAAAAACAGACTTTAGCATAAAAACTGTTAAAAGAGACAAAGAAGGTCACAATGCAATGATTAAGGGATCAATTCAACAGGAAGATGCTACTATTATAAATGTATACTCATCTAATTACAGGGAGTATGGCTATTTAAAAGAAATGTTAATGGATCTAAAGGGAGACATAAACTCTAATATAGTAGTAATGGAGAAGATCAATACCACACATTCAGTAAAGTACAGATCAACCAGACATAAAACCAGCAAGGAAACAACAGAGTTAATCAACGCTATAGACCAAATAGACCTAACAGATAACTTTTCACACCACAATGATAGAATATACATATTTTTTCAGCAGTGCATGTAACTTTCTCAAGGATAGACCACATGCTGGACCACAAAGCAAGCCTCAGTCAATTAAAAAAAAATAAAAATCATACTATTCATCTTCTAGGACCACATTTGAATGAAGATGAAAATCCAAAACTCAAGAACCTCCAGAACATATGCACACACCTGGAGACTGAACGGCATGCCCCTGTATGAATAGTGTGTGATTGAAGAAATCAAAAGAGAAATCAAAAAATTTCTGGGAAATTGAAGATAATACAACATATCCAAACTTGTGGGACATAGCAAAAGCAGTGTTAAGAGGAACGTTTATAGCAATTGGTGCCTACATCAAGAAATTGGAGGGCCAACGTCGTGGCTCAATAGGCTAATCCTCCGCCTTGCGGCGCCGGCACACCCGGTTCTAGTCCCAGTCATGGCATTGGATTCTGTCCCAGGTGCCCCTCTTCCAGTCCAGCTCTCTGTTATGGCCAGGGAGTGCAGTGGGGGATGGCCCAAGTCCTTGGGCCCTGCACCCACATGGCAGACCAGGAGAAGCACCTGACTCCTGGCTTCAGATCATTGCGGTGCTCTGCCCACAGTGCGCTGACCACAGTGGCCATTGGAGGGTGAACCAACAATAAAGGAAGACCTTCCTCTCTGCCTCTCTCTCTCTGTCCACTCTGCCTGTCAAAAAAAAAAAAAAAAGCTACCTTTCTCTGAATGGAGGAGAGAACTTCCACTTTGACTATGACTCTGTTGGAATAAGATTGAAGTCAGCAAACTCAAAAGGCTTCCATAGCCTTGGCAACTCATGACTACAGCCTAGGGAGATTACTGACGCCATAAACAAGAGTGCCAAATTGTTAAGTCAACAACAGGAGTCACTGTGTACTTACTCCTCATGTGGGATCTGTCCTTAATGTGTTGGACAATGTGAAGTAATGCTATAACTAGTACTGAAACAGTATTTTACACTTTGTGTTTCTGTGTGGGTGCAAACTGATGAAATCTTTACTTAATATATACTAAGTTGATCTTCTGTATATAAAGATAATTGAAAATGAACCTTGATGTGAATGGAATGGGAGAGGGAGCGGGAGATGGGAGGGGTGTGAGTGGGAGGGAAATTATGGGGGGGAGCCATTGTAATCCATAAACTGTACTTTGGAAATTTATATTTACTAAATAAAAAAAAAAACCTGCCAAAAAAAAAAGAAACTGGAAAAGCACCGAATAAATGAGCTATCAATGTATGTCAAGGACCCAGAAAAACAAGAGGAAATCAACCCAAAACAGGCAAGAGAAAATAAATAATTAACACTTGAGAAGAAAGAAACAAAAATGAAACTAAAAAATCATGCAAAATGTCTGCAAAATAAAGACCTGTTTCTTTGAAAAAATAAAGAAAATTGATGCATCATTGGCTCAGCTAACCAAAAGAAAGAGAAACAGAGAGAGAGAGAGAGAGAGAGCGATCTAACTCAATAAAATTAGAGATGAAAAAGGAAATGTAACGACAGGCACCACAGAAATAAAAAGAATCATCAGAAATTGCTACAAAGAGCTGTATGCCAACAAATGGGGAAACCTAGAAGAAAATGAAAGATTCCTGGGCTCATGCAACCTACCTAAATTGAGCCACGAAGATATAGAAAAACTATACAGACAATAATCAATGGAAATTGAATCATTTAAAGTAAAGCCCAGGAAATAAAAGCCCAGGACTGGATGGCTTCACTGATGAGGCCTACCAGACATTTAACAAATGAGCTCCAATTTTTCTCAAGCTAATCAAAACAATAGAAAGGGAAGGAATACTCCCAAACTCCTTATATGAAGCTGGCATCACCTTAATTCCTAAACCTGAAAAAGATGTAACTGAGAAAAAGAACTATAGATTAATTTCCCTGACAGACACAGACACAAAAATCCTCAACAAAACATCACAAAATCCCATTCAGAATGGCATTCATACAGAAATCAACAAACAAGAAATTATGGCAAAGCTATGAGGAAAAAAATGTGCCTTAATCCACTGTTGATGGGAATGTTAACTGGTACAAGCACTGTGGAAGACAGTATGGAGATAACTCAGAGATCTGAATATAGACCTACCATATGACCCAGGCATCCCACTCCTAGGAATTTACCAAAGGGAAGTGAAATTAGTATATAAAAGTGTTATCTCTACACCCATGCTTATTGCAGCTCAATTCACAATAGCTAATATATGGAATCATCCCCAATGCCCATCAACTGAAGACTAGATAAAGGCATTATGGAATATATACACCATAGAGTACTACACAGCTGTAAAAAAATGAAGCCCTGTCATTTGCAACAAAATGGATGAAACTGGAAAACATATTTACTGAAGTAAGCCAGTCCCAAAAGGACAAATACCATATGTTCTCCCTGATCTGTGATAACAAATAGAGCATCTAAAAGGTAACTAAAATAAGTGAAATTAACACTTCAAGACGCAATGACTTTGAACAGCCCTTGTCTTGACTGTTGAGGTACAGTTTTTTTGTTTTTTGTATTATTTATTAACTTCTTTATTTAGTGTAGAGTTAGTTGTATGTGTATAAAGTTATTTGAAAAAAGATCTTAGTAAAAAAATAAGAATGGGAATAGGTGAGGGAAGAGGAAGAAGTGTGGGAGCGTGGGTGGGAAGAACCATTATAATCCTAAAGTTGTATTTATGAAAAACATGAAGTATGTTTTCCTGAAAAATGGTGTCTGGGGAAAAAAGTATTATGACTACAAATCACATTGCAAACTAATTTAAAAATTAAAAATAAAAAAGGATCAATTAATAATAGTGCCTTTATTTTTAAACTGCTCAGTGATGACGCTGCTCTTATTAGAGATGACAGAATACATTAAAATATTTAAGAATTAAAAATTATTTCTCACATACAATACCTTTGTTATTTTGAAGCAGCTAATGCTTCAAAAGGACCATAAAACATGAAAATTGGTTAGTTTCAGAGTAAATAAAATGAATTATCACTGGTCTGAAAATTGATGGGCAATATATTGAATCATTAAGAATCATTAACTTTTGAATTGTCATTTTTATGATTTTTCTAGGAAATCATCTCAAATGCTAAAGTGATAAATGCAATGGATTTTAAAAATTGTGAACCAGAAATTCTATCTGAGTTGTTATAATCTTCTTTGAAATTCTTGGGTTAATTTTGAACAGTCACAAGCAAAGAACTCAACACAGACAGAACAGAGCGTCAGCCATGTTGTGCATCTGATCACTCAGCTACTATGAGACACCCTGGACATCCTAATACCCTTTGTTACAAACTTTCTGAAGCACACCGTCAGGTTTCTCATATTCCTCTAGAGCTAGCTCTACATCCAGTTGTTTTTCACTTATAAATAGAGAGAGGTCAAATGGTTTTTGCATAAATTTTAATGTAGTATGTAGGTTGAATTTATGAAGCCATCAAATGTTATTTAAGTGAATTTTTGTCTTTGAATGTAACATAATTCCTTTGCCTTTGATTGTTTTGATAATATGGGAGGTGCATGCATGCACAAGTTTTCGAGAGAACAGTTAGATGTTATCAGGTATGCTGGTGTCTCAGTTAAAGTTGTCCCTGTTACATGTGGGGAAACTTGGCAGTGTTTGAAAATATTCTCCAAACTCAGCAGCATTTGTGCACTGACTGAGCACTTCTTGTGCCCCAGATGCACTCGTTGTCTGACTGTCTGTTTCCTTTCTGCTCTCTATGGATCCTGGTTACTACTCTGATAACATAATGCATGAGCCATTGCCAAAACAGGCAGTATGATTATTATAAATGTTTCTTATCTGAGTTCCCCTCGTGCCTCTTGCTGATGTTCTCAGCAGATTTGGGAGGTGCATGAAGGACTATTGGGTCTGAATGAATGTTAAGAGAAAAATGACTGCATACTTTTTCCCTCCTCTGTCACTAACAGGCTCTTGTGCGTGTTTTTTTGACTTGTGTGTATTGTTCAGCCTTCCACCCACCTTGACTGTCTCCCTGGGGCTCACTTCAATCTGTTTTCTCTTTTCTCCTGGCTGCCAGCCAGCTACAGAAACAGCAACTGGACTAGTTATAACTGATTAGCCTCAGAGGTGAATTTTTCATAAAAGTTTAGTACTCTTGTGTCATCCCTGAAGCCACCATCCCTAAGGGCTCCAGGGCTATATTTGTATCCTTGACTTCTCATAAAGTCAGAGTAAATATTTGGTGAAGTTCTGAGCTTTATGTGGTCTAAAGCAGTTTGGACTATCTCAAGTTTCTCGATCTAGACTGTTGTTTGTTATGTGTATACAATAAAGACAAAGGTGTTTCCCAATGCTTTGGGCTGTAATAACATACAACTACTACCAATTTGAATGGCTCTGGAATCCAAAATTAAAAAAATCATGCAAAATTCTAATTGTTTCAGGTGAGTTCCAAAAATGTGCATAAGCATGTGTTTCAAATAATCTTGGAGTGAATTGAAACATATTGTAAGGAAATGGGGACAAATTGAGCTTCTTTAAAGATATCCTGAAAGTGTCCAGCATGACACTTTCTTTGGACTCCCATGGCTACCTGTGTATACAGTTATTTAATATTTCAGATTATACTATGAACTTTAGTTATCTTACTTATATGATGGGTGTTATTTCTAAATTTTTATTGAAGAGACCTTCCAGACCTTCATTGTGTTAATGAAGTCTTATTGAACCACTATATTATTTATCTATTTCCTGATTGTCTATGCAAGCTTCCTTGCTATAAAGGTAGAGTTGAGTAGTTATAATACAGTTGAGTAGACGTCATAGTCATGTGTCCCACATTACCTGAATTACTCACTTTCTGATTCTTTATGAAAAAAAAAAATTCTAGTTGAGCTTGCTACATTCATCCACATCATTGAGATCTTAGGGAAGAATTGATGAAATCTTGCAGTGCACATTTACTGTGTCAGTTACTTCTCATCCTGTTGCTTCCTCTCTTTCATACCTTTTCTTTCAAGCCTCTTCATTCGGTTCTCTTTTTTTTTAAGGATTTATTTATTTATTTGAAAGTCAGAGTTACACAGAGAGAGGAGATGCAGAGAGAGTGAGAGAGGTCCTCCTTCCAGTGGTTCACTCCCCAGATGGCCGGAGCTGCGCCGATCCGAAGCCAGGAACCAGTAGCTTCCTCCAGGTCTCCCACGTAGGTGCAGGGGCCCAACGACTTGGGCCATCTTCCATAGCTATCCCAGGCCACAACAGAGAGCTGGACTGGAAGAGGAGCAGCCGGGACTAGAACCGGCATCCACATGGGATGCTGGTGCTTCAGGCCAGGATGTCAACTTGCTGCGCCACAGGGCCACGGCACCGGCCCCATTCAGTTCTCAAAGCACGTAAGTGTGTATCAGCATGTCCAGATCACACAATTTGACAGATCCAGGACAGGTGGCTATTCAGTGAATACTTTTTGTGAAAGAATGAATAGCTGACTAAACAAATGATTT
Source organism: Oryctolagus cuniculus (assembly GCF_964237555.1). Lineage (NCBI taxonomy): Eukaryota > Metazoa > Chordata > Mammalia > Lagomorpha > Leporidae > Oryctolagus > Oryctolagus cuniculus. The sequence goes on from NC_091440.1 coordinate 7,544,781, forward strand.
ACCTCTACTCTGACCAAAATATAATGATACTACTGACTTTTTGCCCAAAATGAAAAATGATGAGCATGGAACAGGCTATATAGACTCGGGACTTAAAGAAGACATTTCATACATTATAATAAATAATAAAAAAGTTGAATGAATGCAATGAAGTGTAAGGTGAATGCTATATTGTTCAAAGAGAAACCAGTGGCTGAAGTCCAAATCTGTATTTTCAAGATAGTACAGTAAAGACACATAGACCATTGTCATTCCTGCCATGTTTGATTGAGCTTATGTGTATAATAAAGAATAGGAGAGTTTCACACAATGTGCAATTAACATCAAAGTCAGTTTATTATATTGTTCAGAATATTTGTGGTAACAAACTTAACCAATGGTTCAAAAGTTAGAAGATTTTTTAACTTTTAAAAAAATTGTAACTCCATTTAGATACCTGTGTTAAATCACTGAACTGTATGATTTCAGATCCAACTTAAATTTATGTTTGGATTCTTCAGACTGATACCCCCTTGTCTAAATAAACTTCTTTAGGGGAAAGGTCTTCAAGGAGAAGACATTTTTGCAGGAGAGTATATAAGAATGACACCGAGATTATGTCCAGGAATAAGGAAAGACCAAGTATATTTATTTATGTTTGTATAGGAACAAGTTCATTGTCTTGATTCTTGTTAAGCTCACTGATCTTCTGTATTATTATTAATAGTAGTGGTATTATATAAATTTACTGAGAAAGAACTAAAACAATAAAATATAATAAAGTTGACTTAATAGGACTTGGGTAACTAAGGTCACAGTGAAGTTCACAATGTTAGGAAGAAGAACTTACATCAGACAATTAGGACTAAATGTGTCAAGATTGTTCACGTCTAGTGTTCCCAACAATGGGGGAAACCAGAAACAAATTGTTCATGAGACACCTGTGCACTTCCAGGAATAAGTAGAAATGTGTGGGGGAGGGAAAGAGATCCAATTATGCAAGAACAAGGTTTATAAGTTAAGGAAATCAGGCATTAATGCTAATGTAACCAAATTCATACACATCGTGTGCTGAGGACCGAGGACTTTGAAGTCAAATGCAAAAATACGAGTATGGCCCTATGATAAATGGTGATGAAACAATTTAGATGGCTTTAGGTACACGTTCAGTCCAGAAGTTTAAGAGGAACTAAAAATAGCAGCTCACTAAAATGAATCTAAAATTATAAGAAACAATATAGTTCATGATGCTTTCATGAGATACTAAAATATTCTCATAATAATGCAGAATACTCTTAATGATTTCAAATAAGTATCATAACTAACATTTAATATAAAAAACTCATTAATAACATGAAATAAATAGGAAAATTAAGAGGAAAATACCTAAGTCTGAACATAACCCTATAACTAGAGAATTATTGCGATTTTAAATTAAATTTCTAAGAAATCTCAGAGTGTTGAAACTAAAATTAAAGGTTAATTTTACACTATGGTAAATGATTCTCAATCAAATACGTATTCAAATATTTTAATAAAGAAATTATTAAAGAAATCATTTACACATTAGTGATTTACACCTAGAATAATCATTTTGTGATATTGAAACCTTAGAAAGAAACACAAGTTATTTGAAAAATGCAAATAACAAAAGAGTTATACAAATTATTTCTAAAACAGCATGTTTAGTTTCCTTTATACTTGTGTACCCATTGATGATCTAAGGAGGGTCAACATGATCAATTTTTATATTCTCCCCATATGTGGTTCAGTTAAGGAAATTTTGCAACTCTTTATTAGTGATGTCATGACACTCACTGACTGTTATACTGAAGATTCAAAAGTTCTTATAAAAATTGTGTAAGGGAGTAAAAACCACTCTTTTTATTCTATAATAGGATTTACTTATTTATTTATTTATTTCAAAGGCAGATTCACTTCTGATTCTTGGTCAGTTCAATGTTCTCTGCACTGTGCTCTTCTGCCTTAAATTCGTTTCACATCTCTTCCTCACCAGAATCAGATACCTGCTCGGTGGGCAGCCCAAATCTCACTCTTCCGCACAGCATGATGCTATTTGTCTCTCCCATGAGCTGCTGCACATTTCCTGACGGGTCTATGCCAGCCAGTAAGTCACAGTCTGTTCTGTTTATACTATGCTATGCTCCCTGTTTGTTATTCTTGTCAACCCAACTAAATTATACTCCTTGAGGAAAAGAATCATATCTGTAAGTATCTGATAAATGCTTACTCACACATTCTGTGAACTTTCTGTTTTTTCAGAGGATTCTTCATGCCAGTAATACCAATTTTGGGGAAGTAAGAAGAAGACTGCGCCTGACAATCGAACAACATTCCGGATTGGTGGCATTCTAGTTACAATAATCATTGTCATTGTTTTATCTCTGCTTAATATTTGTAAGGCACAAAGATATCTCTACTAAATGTTTTGGAAATTATTCTATGCCTCAAATTAAAAAACTAATTTTATTTTCTTGATGTGATGGTCAATTTCAGAGGAACAAGTCAAGATAGTGAAAGAAATGGTGCAAGGTGAATTCAGCAGTCCCTGGCAGGTAGCAAAATATAGGTGAGGAAAATACACTTCTCGATATTAAATTTTACCATTCATTTTACCAAATTAAGATTTGTTTATAGCATTAACACATTTAGCCTTGAAGTCTTTTTTGAGAAATAACTGGTTAAAAGTTTCTCCCAAGTAAATAAGATACTTAAAAAAAAAAGGCAACTTTCTTACCCTCAACACAAAACACAGCACAGAATCATGATTACAAATTACTCCTGGTAGTAATGTTACACTGGAAAGGCTCATCCATTTCCTTCAGTGATGGGTGGGCTGAGCTACTGCTGGCATCAGGGCCTCATGGTATGCTGAAAGTCTTACTGATTCTACCAGCATTTAATTTGTAAACCTGCTTTATTTCAAGGTGATGTGAGCATATGTCTTCTTTGTCTCTTGGAGGAAATTTCCAATGGGAAGGGAAACAAACACAATGGCATTAAAACTGACTCTTGGTGAATTCATCTGTTTAGTTTCTGTTCATATCAATCACAAGGTAATAGAATTTCTTTTTTTTTTTTTTTTTGACAGGCAGATTTGACAGTGAGAGAGAGAGAAAGGTCTTCCTTTTCTGTTGGTTCACCCCCAAAATGGCCGCTACGGCCAGTGCGCTGGGCCGATCCGAAGCCAGGAGCCAGGTGCTTACTCCTGGTCTCCCATCGGGTACAAGTGCCCAAGCGCTTGGGCCATCCTCCACTGCCTTCCCAGGCCACAGCAGAGAGCTGGCCTGGAAGAGGAGCAACCAGGACAGAATCCGGTACCCTAACCGGTACTAGAACCAGGGGTGCTGGTGCCGCTGGCAGAGGATTAGTCAAGTGAGCCGCAGCACCGGCCACAAGATAATAGAATTTCAAACAGAATGTAAGTTAAAATCAAAAACGGTTTTTCAATATTTCTAGGATAGCATCTCATTTTCTATAACATGTCTTCAAAATTTATTCTCTGAAAAACAATAATCTGTAAAACCATCACTAAAGATGATAGTAATAATCATTAATACTTTTACAGTTAAAAGATTGTCCTTTGTTTTAAAGACTCCTAAAATTTCAAATGCATTTTCCAATGCATTTCTTTTTTAAGTGTCTTAAATTTATACAAGGTGAACAAATTTCATAAATATAACTTTAGGAACATAGTGATCTTCCCCCCCTGCACGCCCTCCCATCTGCATTTCCAACCTTCTTCCTCCTCCTGCTCCCATTCTTATTTTTTACAAAGATTTATTTTCAGTTAACTTTATATTCCTCAGATTATCCCTACACTAAGGAAAGAGTTCAACAAATACTATGAAGAAAAAAAAAAAAAACACTATTCCTCAACAGTCAAGGCAAGGGCTGCTCAAAATCTTTGCATCTTAAAATGTCAATTTCACTTCTATAGATTGCCTTTTAGGTACTCTATTAGTTACCACAGATTAGGGAAACCATATGCAATTTGTCTTTTTGGGACTGGCTTATTTCACTATGTATAATGGTTTCCAGTTGCATCCATTTTGTTACAAATGACAAGATTTCCTTTTTTACCACTGAGTAATATTCAATGGTGTACATACACCATAATTTCTTCATCCAGTCTGAGGTTGATGGCCATCTGGGTTGATTCAACATCTTAGCTATTGTGAACTGAGCTGCAGTAAACATGGATAACTATGGGTAACATAGATAGCTCTTTCATACACTTGTTTCATTTCATTTGGGTCAATTCCCAGGACTGGTATAGCTGAATCATATGGTGCATCAATTTTCAGACGTAATCCAGCAAAGGAAAGCACAATGCATTTCTTAGGTGAGGAACATCTGATGCAAACCTACCTTACTCAGTTCACACTTTCCACCTGTAATATTTGAGAATTGTTACCCATTTTTTTTAATTTTTTTAACTTTTTTTTGATATATATAAATTTCCAAAGTACAACTTTTGGATTATAGTGGCTTTTTCCCCCATAACCGCCCTCCCACCCACAACCATCCAATCTTTCCCTCCCTCTCCCATCCTATTCACATCAAGATTCATTTTCAATTATCTTTATATACAGAAAGTCAATTTAGTATATATACTAAGCAAAGATTTCAACAGTTTGCACCCACAGGATACACAAAGTATAAAGTACTGTTTGAGTACTAGTTATAGCATTAATTTACATAGTCCATCACATTAAGGACAGAGACCCTACATGGGGAGTAAGTGTACAGTGACCCCTGCTGTTGATTTAAAAATTGACACTCATTTATGGCATCAGTAGTCACCCAAGGCTCTTGTCATGAGTTGCCAAGACTATGGAAGCCTCTTGAGTTCACAAACTCCAATACTATTTAGACAAGGCCATAATCACAGTGGAAGTTCTCTCCTCCCTTCAGAAAAAGGTACCTACTTCTTTGATGGCCCATTCTTTCCGCTGGGATCTCACTCACAGAGATCTTTCATTTAGGGCATTTTTTTTTTCTTGCCACAGTGTCTTGGCTTTCTATGCCTGAAATATTCTCATGGGCTTTTTAGCCAGATCAAAATGCCTTAAAGGCTGATTCTGAGGCCAGAGTGCTGTTTAGAACATCTGCCATTCTATGAGTCTGCTGTGTATCCCGCTTCCCATGTTGGGAGGTTCTCTCCTTTTTTTTTCTTTTCTTTATTTTTTCTTAAGTAAATATAAATTTCCAAAGTACAGTTTATGGATTGCATTGGCTTCCCCCCCCATAATTTCCCTCCCACTGGCACCCCTCCCATCTCCCGCTCCCTCTCCCATTACATTCATATCAAGATTCATTTTCAATTATCTTTATATACAGAAGATTGATTCAGTATATATTAAGTAAAGATTTCATCAGTTTGCACCCACACAGAAACACAAAGTGTAAAATACTGTTTCAGTACGAGTTATAGCATTACTTCACATTGTCCAACACATTAAGGACAGATCCCATATGAGGAGTAAGTACATAGTGACTCCTGTAGTTGACTTAACAATTTGACACTCTTGTTTATGGCATCAGTAATCTCCCTAGGCTCTAGTCATGCGTTGCCAAGGCTATGGAAGCCTCCTGAGTTTGCTGACTTCGATCTTATTCTGACAGTGTCATAGTCAAAGTGGAAGTTCTCTCCTCCCTTCAGAGAAAAGTACCTCCTTCTTTGATGGCCCTGTTCTTTCCACTGGGATCTCACTCACAGAGATCTTTCATTTAGGTCTTCTTTTTAAATTTTTTTTCACAGAGTGTCTTGACTTTCCATGACTAAAATACTCTCATGGGCTCTTCAGCCAGATCTGAATGCCTTAAGGGCTGATTCTGAGGCCAGAGTGCTGTTTAGGACATCTGCCATTCTATGAGTCTGCTGTGTATCCCACTTCCAATGATGGATCGTTCTCTCCCTTTTCTGACTCTATCAGTTAATATTAGCAGACACTAGTCTTGTTTGTGTGATCCCTTTGACTCTTAGACCTATCAGAGTGATCAATTGTGAACTGAAGTTGATAACTTGGACTAGTGAGATGGCATTGGTACATGCCACCTTGATGGGATTGTATTGGAATCCCCTGGCACGTTTCTAACTCCACCATTTGGGGCAAGTCCGATTGAGCATGTCCCAAATTCTATATCTCCTCCCTCTCTTAGTCCCACTCTTATATTTAACAGGGATCACTTTTCAGTTAAAATTTAAACACCTAAGAGTAACTGTGTTAATTACAGAGTTCAACCAATAGTACTAGAACAAAAAAAATACTAAAATGGATAAAGTATTACATTGTACATCAACAGTCAGGACAAGAGCTGATCAAGTCACTGTTTCTCATAGTGTCCATTTCACTTGAACAGGTTTCCCCTTTGGTGCTCATAGTTGTCGCTAATCAGGGTGAACATATGATATTTGTCCCTTTGGGACTGGCTTAAACACTCAGCATAATGTTTTCCAGATTCCTCCATTTGTTGCAAATGACTGGGTTTCATTTTTTTGACTGCTGTATAACATTCTATAGAGTACATGTCCCATAATTTCTTTATCCAGTCTACTGTTGATGGGCATTTGGGTTGGTTCCAGGTCTTAGCTATTGTGAATTGAGCTGCAATAAGCATTAATGTGCAGACCGCTTTTTTGTTTGCCAATTTCATTTCCTTTGGGTAAATTCCAAGGAGTGGGATGGCTGGGTTGTATGGTAGGGTTATATTCAGGTTTCTGAGGAATCTCCAGACTGACTTCCATAGTGGCTTAACCAGTTTGCATTCCCAGCAACAGTGGGTCAGTGTCCCTTTTTCCCCACATATTCTCCAGCATCTATTGTTGGTAGATTTCTGCATGTGAGCCATTCTAACCGGGGTGAGGTGAAACCTCATTGTGGTTTTGATTTGCATTTCCCTGATTGCTAGTGATCTTGAACATTTTTTCATGTGTCGTTGGCCATTTGGATTTCCTCTTTTGAAAAATGTCTATTGAGGTCCTTGGCCCATCTCTTCAGTGGGTTGTTTGTTTTGATCTTGTGGAGTTTCTTGATTTCTTTGTAGATTCTGGTTATCAACCCTTTATCAGTTGCATAGTTTGCAAATATTTTTTTTCCCATTCTGTCAGTTGCCTCTTCACTCTCCTGACTGTTTCTTTTGCAGTACAGAAACTTCTCAATTTGATGCAATCCCAAATGCTAATTTTGGCTTTGACTGCCTGTGCTTCTGGGGTGTTTTCCAAGAAGTCTTTGCCAGTACCTATATCTTGCAGGGTTTCTCCAATGCTCTCTTATTATTTGATGGTGTCGGGTCGTAGATTTAAGTCTTTAATCTATGTTGAGTGAATTTTTGTGTAAGGTGTAAGGTAGGGGTCTTGCTTCATGATTCTGCACGTGGAAATCCAATTTTCCCAGCACCATTTATTGAATAGACTGCCCTTACTCCAGGGATTGTTTTTGGATTCTTGATCAAATATGAGTTGGCTGTAGATGTTTGGATTGATTTCTGGTGTTTCAATTCTGTTCCATTGGTCTATCCATCTGTTTCTGTACCAGTACCATGCTGTTTTGATTACAACTGCCCTGTAGTATATCCTGAAATCTGGTATTGTGATGCCTCCTGCTCTGTTTTTGTTGTACAGATTGCTTTAGCTATTCGAGGTCTCCTGTGTCTCCATATGAATTTCAGCATCAATTTTTCCAGATCTGGGAAGAATGTCTTAGGTATCTTGATTGGTATTGCATTGAATGTACAAATTGCTTTTGGGAGAATGGACATTTTGATGAGATTGATTCTTCCAATCCATGAGCATGGAAGATTCTTCCATTTTTTGGTATCCTATTCTATTTCTTTCTTTAAGGTTTTGTAATTTTCATCATAGAGATCCTTAACGTCCTTGGTTAAGTTTATTCCAAGGTATTTGATTGTTTTTGTAGCTATTGTGAATGGGATTGATCTTAGAAGTTCTTCCTCAGCCGTGGCATTGCCTGTGTATACAAAGGCTGTTGATTTTTGTCTATTGATTTTATAACCTGCTACTTTGCCAAACTCTGCTATGAGTTCCAATAGTCTCTTAGTAGTGTTCTTTGGGTCCCCTAAATAAAGAATCATATCATCTGAAAAGATGGATAGTTTGAGTTCTTCCTTCCCAATTTGTATCCCTTTAATTTCTTTTTCTTGCCTGATGGCTTTGGCTAAAACTTCCAGAACTATATTGAATAGCAGTGGTGAGAGTGGGCATCCCTGTCTGGTACCAGATCTCAGTGGAAATGCTTCCAACTTTTCCCCATTCAATAGGATGTTGACCGTGGGTTTTTCATAAATTGCTTTGATTGTATTGAGGAATGTTCCTTCCATACCCAGTTTGCTTAGAGTTTTCATCATGAATGGGTGTTGTATGTTATCAAATGCTTTCTCTACCTCTATTGAGATAATCATATGGTTTTTCTTCTGCAGTCTGTTAATGTGTTGAATCACATTGATTGTTTTGTGCACATTAAACCATCCCTGCATGCCAGGGATAAATCCCACTTGGTCTGGGTGGATGATCTTTCTGATGTGTTGTTGCATTCTATTGGCGAGAATTTTATTGAGGATTTTTGCATTTATGTTCATCAGGGATATTGGTCTGTAATTCTCTTTCAATACTGCATCTTTTTCAGGCTTAGGAATTAAGGTGATGCTGGCTTCATAGAAAGGATTTGGGAGGATTCCCTCTTTTTCGATTGTTCTGTATAGTTTGAGAAGAATTGGAGTTAGTTCTTCTTTAAATGTCTGGTAGAATTCAGTAGTGAATCCATCGGGTCCTGGGCTTTTCATTGTTGGGAGGGCCTTTATTACTGTTTCAATTTCTGTCTAAGTTATGGGTCTGTTTAGGTTTTCTATGTCTTCCTGGTTCAATTTAGGTAGGTTGCATGTGTCCAGGAATCTATCCATTTCTGATAGATTTCCCTGTTTACTGGCATACAAGTCCCTGAAATTAATTTTTGGCACAGTATTACATGTTGCTAACTCACATTCCTTCCTCAGTTGTTTGTGTTATTTTCTTCACTGACTTCCATTGATCTCTGCTATTTCTCAGGTGGATCTCTGAACCAAAGGCCTTGGACATTTTGTAAATGCAAAATTCTCATTCTCTTGGCCCCTTACTTGCAGGTATAAAATCTTTATGTTTTAGTCCTGCTCATTGCTGCTGCAGATGATAATTCACATAAAGGAAGCTCCAGCTTCTTAAGCAGAGGGCAGGAGAAGGAGAGGTGGGTAAAAGAGCTTGACGAGTTTCCAGGGCAAATAGAAAACCTCTCCAAGCACACCTTGTGCTCTAGCTACTCTTTTTCTGATCGATGACAATGCTCAGTTTCCAAAAGCAAAGAGACACAAAGCCAGGAGGTAAACTGTGGCACCGCTGGCACAACTATCCCTGCTTAAATCACATGTAATGATGCTTCAACAGAAGTTAAAATGCCATCTTTACTTAATGATGTTGAAGAAGATCATAATTTAAAGTTGATCACAGTTTTATCTGTATAGTTTCAATTCTGATGTATTTGAAGCCAATTGTGGAAGAGTGATGCATACAATTTGATTTACCTTGACTGCTTGAGCAACTCATTTTGCTAGGCTTATAAATGACAGCATGAATATAATAGTTCATTTCAATAACAAGAAAATTGAAAGTTTCATTCAACAATCTGGAAGAGCAAAATGAATCTTGACGTGGGTCTAAAAATAAGAACATCTGTTTGCAGCAGGAAATAGTAATGATTTATGGTTCCAACATCACTGTGTGATGTGTTGTTTCATTTTATGGTAATTTACAGCATTTAATGTACTATATAAAATTGACATAATCTTAGGTAATGCTCTCCCAAAATGTAATAAAAGGAACAAAAATGTGGAATATGAATGTTGGTTTCCTGTGTGAAAGTTTTGGTTTTAAGACGGGGATTTGTATGGAAAGAATAGAATGATTGAAAGCCAAAATTGTTCTCCAGGCAGCTTTGAACTTTTGCTGGTGTCAGCCCTCATGTATGCATGAAGTGCAGGGTGTTCCACGTGTCCAGTGGTAGACCCCATAAACCATCACTCCTGTTAACAGTTTGAACAGCAGGTCCTCCCTGAAAAATTCTACAGCCCATCCAAAACCTCCCTCAAGTCATTCTCATTTATCTGATTTTTCGGGGGAGGGGGACCAACAATGCACCTTTTCTGTTTTTTATTTAAGAGTTATTTTTTTATTTACTTGAAAGACAGCATTACGGAACAAGGTGGAGGATGACACAGAAAAAGAGAGAGAGAGAGGGAGAGAGAGAAAGAGAGGTGAGAAAGAGAGGGAGGAGAGAGAGAGATCTTCAATCTATTAATTCACTCCCCAAATAGCACAATGGCCAAGCCAGTGCTAGGTCAAAGCCAGGAGCCCAAAACTCCATCTGGTTTTCCCATGAGTGTCCAGTGGCTCAACCACTTAAGCCATCTTCTGCCACCTTCCCAGGATTATTAGCCAGGTGTGTTGCATTGAAGGCAGCAGCTTAACCAGCTGTGCCACAATTCCAGAATCAAACGTTTCTATTTTTTAAATCAAGTCAAAGATTTCTCTAAGTTGCTGCTGATCATAAAAGAATATCTGACTTTGTTTCTGAACCCTTAAGAAGTTCTAAATCGGTTCCAAATTAATCAGAGAATGTTAATACTATAAAGAATGCTACGCTATCAAGAAGCTGTGTAAATCTCCTCTTCATATTAACATTTCACTATCAAACATTTCACATTTAGCATTTCTTGGCATTTATTCCCTTACATTCTCCAATGTAATCTTCTAGGTGGGAACACTGGGACAGGCTTGGATAAGGACAGCCATAAGGATTTTACAGGCATGGGACTCAGTCCCACAGGTCACATTCTCAGTGCTGCATGTCAAGGAGTTGATGGGTGGCTTCTAGGTAAAGAATCAAGGTACAAGCCTTGGCGACAACTTGCAGGAATGTTGAAGTCATGCTCATATGCAGAATAAATTATGTGGAGAAGAGGTAAGTTCAGATCTCAGTATCCTCACTATAGAACTAGGGGTAGAGGGTTTTGATTTTTAGACCCGTATCCCATATTACTAAAATTTATTAACATCCATTTTAAGCCAGCATTATAGGAACCAAGTGAGAGGTTCCTCTAATGGGGTGGCTTGTGCCTCATTATGCATTCATGGAAAATGGCAAGAATTCAGCTAAAAGCGTCAGAATTTGAAATCATGTCTAGCTGAATCCTGAGCCCACGCTCTCCACCTCCCTGTATTTTCTTTAACCAAATCATCTAGTTTCCATAGTTTCCCTGCATGATATGGTTCTCCCAGTTTAGATAATCTCAGATTTAAGTCCTCATTCTGTCTATGGTAGTTCTTAAACTAATATTAGCAATCTTTGGAAAAAAAATATTACTGCATCTCTTAAAACTTGAGTCAGCAAACTTTTTCAAGCACACTGAGAAGTGTGACAAAACAGGAAGGCAGACTGTAACTTGACTTGTGATTCGCAGCTGTCTTTGCATCCCCTCTGCATATTTCCTACTACATATCCCGTGTGAAATCTGTCTCTCTACCAAGTTGTGTGTCCCTTAAGCTCATTTTTAATATACATTCTCCCTGCCGAGACTTACTTGTATTATTTATTTTGAAGTTAATACAAAAATCATTTATAAGTTTGCTTAACATTGGTTTATATCTGTGAGTAGTTGTAGAAACAGTTGATTTAGAAAAATCACTTTCCTTAGGAGACATAATACATTTTTTCATTCCTATTTCCTTAAGGAATTTGAAAGATTGTTTGATAATATTAGTAGTATAAATATTAACAATTACTTTTCACAATATTCAGGAGTAAGTATTAAATGCTTTTTTTAAAAAAATATTTATTTATTTGAAAGAGTTATATAAAGAGAGGGGAGAGACAGAGAGAGAGATCTTTCATCTGCTGGTTCACTTCCCTAATGTTCCCAATGTCAAGAGCCATGGATCCAAAGCCAGGAGCCAGGAGTTTCCTCTGGGTCCCCCACATGGTTGCAGGGGACAAAGTACCCAAGCCATCTTTCACTACTTTCCCAAGCCATTAGCAGAGAACCAGATATGAAGAGGAACATCCATATGGTATGCCGGCACAATGCCACTGCACAGGCTCCCTTATGCTGTCTTTTTATAAATAGGTATGAAAAGTCAATCACTCCTCTGATTTTTGTTCACAATTTTCTTACTTGCATAAATACTTGCATAAATACTCAGAAATGAAGGAATTACTAGTTTTAACTTGAAAATAGTTCATTTCTCTTTGTTGGGGGGTCTTGAAACACAATTATTAAAAGAATGACTGATTCACATTAGAAAAATTGTTAGCCAAATTTTAACAAAACATTGGTATGTCTGGTAGGTTAGATAGTAATTGAAAACTATAATTTAGTTAGCATAATTGTGATGGTTTATATTTGGATCATTGGATTTTTTTTCTTTTTAAAATTTTGTTTAACTGTGTCACATTCACTACAAATGTACACATTATATACATACACATATATACTCTTTCATTGAAAACAGATATTAATGTTACAAAATGAGGGATTCATGAACATAAACATAATATTGGGAAAAAAGACTATATTGCCATTTACATGATATGATTCAGTGAAAAAATATTTATAAATAAATATATAATTATGTGATAGCTACATGATTTTTACAGTCCCTCTGCATATTAGCTTCAAAAATAAGAGAAAACATGTGATGTTTGCCTTTCTGGGTGTGGCTTATTTCACTTGTATAATAATCTCCAGTTGCATCCACTCTGGATCATTTTAAAGATTTATTTATTTATTTGAAAGACAAAGTTATAGAAAGAGAGGAAGACAATCAGAGGGAGAGGGAGAAAGAGAGTGAACTATCCTCTAGTTCACTTTCCAAACAGCTGCAACGGCCAGGCCAGGCAGAAGCCAGGAGCCTGGAACTGCATCCAGGTATACAAAACGGGTATAGGGGCCCAAGCACCTGGGCCAGCTTCCACTCCTATCCCAGGTGCATTCGCAAGGATCAAAAGATAAACATTCAGGACTTGAGTTGGTGCCCATTGTGGGTGCTGGTGTTGGGGGCGACAGCTTAACTCACTACACTGCAAAGCCGGTGTCCAGTTGCATCCATTTATTCTAAATGTCAAGATTTCATTCTTTTTTTCTGGCTGAGTATTATTCCAGAGTGTATGTAAACACTAATTTTTATTCAGTCATCAGTTAATGGACATGTAGGTTGATGCTGTAACTTTGCTTTTGTGAATTCAGCTTTCATAAATTTAGAACTTCAGGTATTTCTTTCAGATGCTGTTGATTTATGATGTAGGAAACTGCAATGCAGATTCATTCACACTGGCATTTATTTCTTTTTCTCAGATGGCGTTTACTATTCTCCCAAGGGAAAAGAAAACACCATATTTTTTATTTTCAGTCCTTCATATATATCCCATAACTAAAACCATGATAATGGATTCATAGAAAAGAACATTTTCATCAAATTGTGCATTATCATAGAAAACCTTATTTTGAATATTTTTTCCACTTTTCTTTCCCCAGATGAAATTATTCCCATCCTAAAAGAATATAATTTATTTTTACTAAGGCATATTATCTTGCCCTGGTTAGGTCACCAATATTTTGCTTCCTATATTGATGATGCTGCTCAATCTACCAACAAATTTGGTGTGAATATCTTTCCTTAGATATTCATTTTCAACAAATGTATCATTATCCTTTATGGTCTTTAAGATTGTTTTTTCAAACATATCTTATATCTGTATAAAGATTACAAAATTTTTCATTGTCTTCATTATGGTAACATAAAATTATTATTATTCTATATGACATCATTTGTAAAAGTTGTTTCAATTTTTTAGCACTTATTTTTAATATTGGTGCACATTCCAGCAACTTTACTAAATTCCCTTATTCTCATAAGATCTGTAGATTTTTGTGAATTTTTTCTTCACAACTAAGTAATAGATAAAGTTTGATTCTTAATATTTCTTATATTATGTATTTCATTTGGTTTTCTTATCCTATATGGCTAGGATTGCCATGATAATGTTGCATGTAATTGGCATGTCAGATATACTTGTTTTTTCCCAAAGAGAAACTTAACATTTTACTACTAAATACAAGTTTTCACTAACTTCTTTGTAAATATCCTTCATTATTTCAAGGAATTTGTATTTCATGCTTACTTTCATAAATTTGTAAATGTTAATATAATTTGCTATAAATTTTTCTAAAATTCTTTGTTCCTTATCTACTGAGGTAATAATATACTTTTTAATTTTTGCATTGTTATTATTAGTGTTTTATGCTGATTGATATTAAAATACTGGGGCGGGCGCTGTGACACACTAGGTTAATCCTCTACCTGCAGCGCCAGCATCCCATATAGTCACGAGTTCTAGTTCCAGCTGTTCCACTTCCAATCCAGCTCTCTGCTATGGCCTAGGAAAGCAGTAGAAGATGGCCCAAGTGCTTGGGCCCCTGCATTCACATGGGAGACCAGGAGGAAGTACCTTTCTCCTGGCTTGGATCGACAAAGCTCCAGCAGTTGTGGCCATTTGTGGAGTGAACCAAAGGAAGACCTTTCTCTCTGTCTCTCCTTCTCACTGTCTATAACTCGACCTCCCAAATAAATACATAAAACCTTAAAAAAATACTACACATTGCATTTAAGGGAGGAATCCTACTTGAAGGATTTATTTATTTATTTCATTTATTATTTGTATATCTATATTAATTTCAGAAATTTGCCAGCAATTTCTCTGTCTTGTAGTCTGACGTTATGGTTATTTTGGGCTTACATGGTCCTAAGATAGGAATATTTCTGGAAAGATTTTTAGTTAAATTGGTATTATATTTTAGCATGTGTTGGATTTCCATAGCAAACCATCTATGTACAGTTTCATAAAGTGGAATGCATTTAACTTTGGATACATTATTTTTGACAAATTATTAGTAAAAAATCTTTGTTATACTATCTTTTCCGTTGATGTAGAGTCTGTGATAATGTCTTATTTTCTAATACTGTTGAGATGTGCCCTCTCTTTTGCATTAGTGTTTCCAAAACTATTTGAATCCAATTATTGACAGTTTAGTGAGTATATGAAAGCCCTTTCGTTTCTTTGGTTGCTCTGATTATTTAATTATATTTTTTCTGTCTTATCCAGTTTAGTAAAAGGCAAAAGATTCATATGATCTGAAGAGAAATGAAAGTATTCAGTTCTTTTTTATTGTTTTGTTTCTTCTGGTTTTTTTTTGAGTTAATTGAAAAATTGGTTGCTTCTTTTCCAATTTTTGATATGATTCTTATTCTACATTTTCAAAATTTTTATGCATCAAATACTATGAAATTTTAAATTAAGGCATATTCTGTATGATCATATTATTTTGGAAATTGATGACAATTTGATTTATGGACCAGAAAAATGACTTTTGACCTTAGTACTATTGACATTTTGTTTAAAGTAATTAATTTATTTTAAGTAGTATTGTATATTATAGTACATTTAATGGATTCCTTGCTTGCCTACTTTAGTAGTAGCACACACTTTTTCACCTACTCATGCCAGTCAAAATGTACACTTGGTTAGAGCATTGGGACTAGCAGCTAAGGCATCCACTAACAAGCCTGACTCTAACTTCATATTAGTGCTAACACTGTGAGGCAATAAAATCAGTTGGATTCCTACCACCACATGGAAACTGTGATTGAGTTCCTTCCCCCATTTTCAGTCCTAGCCCCACTCCAAGCATAGAGTGCATTTGGGAAGTGAACCAACAAATGCAAGTGCTCTCAATGATAATAATAATAATAATAATGCCTATAGACATTGGAAAATATTCTTTGGTGAAGGAAAAATTTTCAGTGCTTGAGAATCACTGATTAAAAAAGGATTACTTTTTGTAAATATTCCACATAGATTCAAACAATCCCATATCTACAACCAACTAATCTTTAACAAAAGAACTAAATTCACTTCCTGGAAAAAGAACAGTCTCTTCAATAAATGGTGCTCGGAAAATTGGATCTCTGCATGCAGAAGTATGAAACAAGACCACTATCTCACACCCTAAACAAAAATAAAATAAATAAATAAATAAAAACCCTCACAATGAACAGGGACCTAAACCTAAAATCTGAAACTGAAAATATCAAATTACTAGAGGTAAATATCAGGAAAACTCTGCAAGACATTAGCATAGGTAAAGACTTCTTTGATAAGACCTGAGAAGTACAGGCAATTAAAACAAAAATGGACAAATGGAATTACAACAAAAAAGAAATTTCTGCATCGCAAAGGAAATACTTAACAAAGTCAAGAGGCAACCAACAGAGTGGGAGAAAATATTTGTAAACTAAGCCACTGATAAAGGATTAAATCCAGAAACTCTAAAGAGACCAAGAAAATCAATAACAACTAAACAAACAATTCAATAAAGAAAATGAGCAAAGAACATGAACAGGCATTTTTCAAAGGATGAAATTCAAATGACCAACAGACAAATGAAAAGTACTCAGGCTCACTAGCCATAATGGAAATGCAAATAAAAGCCACAATGAGGTTTTACCTTACCCTGGTTAGAATGGTTATCATCTGTTTATAAGATTATGTTGCTTATATTTTGATATTAGATACTATCTTTCATAAATGTACCTGCATGTTTACATCTTTTTCATTTCTTTAATTTCTTTGAGTTTTTAAATAGATCACTTTCAAGACCATTTTTCTTTCTTTTGGTATTGTTATTTATGTTGCTGATGCCTTAATCTAGTTTTTCTGTAGCAATTTCTAAAGTACATTTTAAATGGGCATGACTTTCAAGGATGATAGCTTTTTGTTCTGGATTTTTGTGGAACACTTTAGAAATATACCTGCTTTTAGCACATGGTTTCATTTATTTTAGTTGAAAACTCATGTCTATTTTATTTTTTTAAGGTTTTTGTAATGTATTCTTTTTTTTTTTTGACAGTCTACATTTAATCAATCTATCCATCTATATTTTATTTATCTATCATTACCTACCTTTCAATCCATCATCTGTTACTGACTGGAGATGTACTGATTTTAAAACACTGAGCTAATAATGTTAATTAGTTTCAACATTTTTATTTCATTATTTTTTGAAATATCACTTCTATCCTATTTTCTGTTCCTTGCAGTTATTTGTGTAATTATTCATTTTTGCTATTGTTCTTGTGGTTTTCATAATCATTTCTATTTTTACTATCACTTAGTTGTTCATTTCTTTATGGGGTATGGGCATCTAGTTTTCCTTTTTACCCAGTTATCTCATTTCTGCTCTTTGGATTGACTCCACTGCCAGCTATATTTTTGTGTGTCTTTAATTTCTTTTATTTCTAGCTGTGAATTTTCTATTTTTAAAATAATTTCAAGTTCTGCTTGGAAATTATTTATCTGGTATTTTCCATTTTAAAATAAGTTCCAGTTCACTGAGGGAATTATTTATCTGGTATTTTATATTTCAAAATATTAAACATGGCTATTTTAAAAATTTGCATCTGCTTTCTTTTTTAGGTCATCTTTTTGTCATTTAACAAAATCACTGCTTTGCTTGTTGTCTGCCTGGTACAGTATCATCTTAAATCAATGGATAAACAACTTGATATGGAAGGAGATGTTTCATTTTTTTCTCACAAAGCTTTTAATTTTACCCTTTCAGGAGCCTAGAGACACTACCAGTTCAAGGATACCTCATCTCAGGCAACAGTGGGACCCCACTGTACTCCTTGTTCCTCTTATTTTCACTGTTTAGTTCTTTAAGGACCCAAGGCTGAATTCGGTTTCCTTTACCAGAGTGCCTCAGTTTCTGGCCCTTTCTGAATCTGTGTCTTTGTCTCACAGCACTACTGGATTGTTAAAGTACCACTGTCTCCTTAATGTCTCAGCACCCCTTTTTGCAATGACCATGTTCCCAATGTGGCCTTCAAGGCTCCAAGATCAGTTATATGAGATCCTGGAAGCTTTTCACAGCATTTCTACATATTAAAATAAATTGTTCATTTTTTTTTCTCATTGTGCTTTTCAGTAGAACATTTCTTCTAAACAAATCTACCATTTCCAGATGCTGGCTAAGCTCCCTAGGATCAAGTGTTACCTCGCAAGATAGGAAGAATCCCTTTTGCTTTGTTAGGAAACAGCTTCCACTTTCTCAGACTAAGAATACTCACAGTCTGTTCACCAACAAAGAACACAACAAGCAATGTGGAATCATCTTCTCATACACAATATCCCTAAGATGCCCTTGCTTGGGGGGGCGGGGTCACAGGCACTGCTATTAGAGCATGAAATACAATACTTTAATCGTGAGGTGTCCTAGATAGAATAGCACGTAACTATTGACTGGGATTTTAAGTAATAAATGCAGGAGGAAAAGACATAAGTTCTAGTGAGGAAGGTAAATTGATGGGAGGCCCTAAGAGACTTTCCTCATCAAACTCAGTAATAGCAAATGTGCCATATATTCTTGAGTATGGTATATCGTTAATTCTGGGTAGTAACATTTTTATTTCTTATTTTTTTGACAGGCAGAGTGGACAGTGAGAGAGAGAGAGAGAGAGAGAGAAAGGTCTTCCTTTGTCGTTGGTTCACCCTCCAATGGCCGCTGCAGATCGCATGCCATGCTGATCTGAAGCCAGGAGCCAGGTGCTTCTCCAGGTCTCCCATGCAGGTGCAGGGCCCAAGGACTTGGGCCATCCTCCACTGCACTCCCAAGGCACAGCAGAGAGCTGGACTGGAAGAGGGGCAACCGGGACTAGAATCCCGGGTGCCCACGCCGCAGGCAGAGGATTTGCCTATTGAGCCGCGGTGCCGGCCACATTTTTATTTCAAGAATTAGGATTTGTATGTTATGCAATAATAAACTGATAAGGTGAATATCGATTCCCCTTTCTAAATCTATGAGATGTAACCTCTAAAATGAAGAGGAACATTCCCTTAAATATTACATTAAGGAAGAATAGCCAATCTCCATTATTTAAAACAAATGTGAACATCTGAAAAGAGGAACCATTACAATTACTGCTCAAAATTCAGTTTGAAGACAGAAGGGGTAAGATGAATCCTCTGCCGTGAGTTAAGATGATTCCCTCTACAATAAAAGCTACTGTCATTTTACCATTAAACATGAAGATACAGGGTGAGTACATCTATACATTATAGTTGATTTTATGATTCCTGTGAGTACACGTGGCACATTATAGTTGATTTTATTATCCCTTTCTATGTAACTACTTATTTTTTTAAAATTTATTACATAAAATTTATAAAATTATTTGATTATGCTCTTATATTACATTCCAGGGAGAAGATTTTTTTTTTATTCTCACTCTCTCTGCAAATGCACAACTGAGAACTTAAACTGTAAGCAGCACCCGGTGGTGCCTGCAGTGTAGAGTAACTGACCAGCTGCTAAAACATTTCAACAATTGCCACTGCACAGGAAGTTAGCATATTTATCAGATACTTGAGATGAAAAAAATGGTATTTCATGGGGACTTTTTACCCTATGCCATCTGGTCCTGAGGTGCCTATTACATCTATTATTGACTCATTAAAGTCAATGAGGTGAATAACACAATTAAACTTGTTTACTTGTCATGCAACAGTCAGTTAACACTGAAATGTAACTTCCAGTTTCAGCACCCATGCACGGTGCAGACCCGTTCCAACAACACGAAGGGATGCCGAGGATTCATCTCAGGTTAATATCTCTAAAATTATTATGCAATCTGAAGGTGCATGAATATTTGGGGATACTTTTCAATATACAAATGCCATAGAACTGTGACAATGAAGATTCATCTTTATAATTAAAGCAATAAAATATGAATAAATGGCCAATAGAGTGAAAACAAGATACAGAATCCTGCACTCCACTAATCACTCAGCTACAGATTGCTTGCACACTGTCAAATTACTCCCAGAAAATACGGATACATTCATGTACACAGGGTAGCAAGAGGCAGAGTTATCAGAAAGGGAAAATTAATATTTATAAAGCAGTTTAAGAATCACTAATTAAATAAATTCTTAAATATGTACATAAATGGTTGTGTTAAAATAAAGTCATTTTCTTGCTATTTTAATTTTATCCAATATTTTATCATAAAAGTAATAAAAATTATATTTTGGTTTTGAATACCAAACTCAGAAAATCAATAGGAAAACAGGTTTAAGAATTTGTAAATATTCATGTAGCAGGCTAATCACTGATTCTTAAAGAAAGTATATGTAAGATAACACTTGAAATAATACAAAATGCACATTTTTTATTTGTAAATATTAGTTTATATAAATAAATATCATTTGTTCCTTACACACATCAAAGCACATTAAATCAATGAAAGTTTTAAAATAAAGCTTCTGAAGTAGATGTTCAGTGTGTTCGGAATAAGCACAGTCTTCCTCACTGACAACATAATCATGTATGCAATGTAACCAAAGAATGGGGAGAGACACAGTGGATGAGTGTGCCAGGGAGAATGGGAGGTTATCACCACAACTGGAACATGCTGGCAGAATGTCTTCTAAAACATTATTGAAATCCAAATAGTTTCATGGTATTGTACCAACTTAGTCTCTGCATGTCTACCAACTGGTAGACTCTTGTGGAGAGATTGGAGTGACTCTTGGCCTTCAGCTTTTATTTCAGGTGTGAAAGAAAACTTATTAAGCTTTAAAGTTAAATCCTTCTCTGCTATACAGAATTCATACCTATTAAGATCCAAGAAAATTAAAAAATGTACATATTTATATATCTATACATACATATATACATACATAATTGTTTTTCATCAATTTGAATAGAAACAGGTGCTGGCACTGTGGCATAGAAGGTTAAGTCGCTGTCTGCAGTGCCAGCATCCCATATGGGCACCGGATTGATTCCCAGGTGCTCCATTTCAATCCAGCTCCCTGCTAATTCTCCTGGTAAAGCAGCAGAAGATGGCTCAAGTTCTTAGGCCCCTGCACCCAAATGGAAGACACAAAGGAAGCTCCTGGTTCCCAGCTTTAGATCAGCCCAGCTCTGGCTGTTGCATCCAACTGAGGACTATCTCCACCCCAATCCAATTTCTGCTTTTTAAATAAATAAATACATCTTAAAAAAGGGAGAGAGAAACAGGAGAATTATTACCCATTAAGTTTAACAGCACATTGGAAAAAATACAGCCTCAAATGAATATATTCCTTGTCAACAGTACTTTTAAGCCTAAGCTGCTGAACTTAGAATTCACACTATAAACTTTATTTAGAAAAAGAAGTAACAAATAATTAAGTTATTCAAACTCAACTCACTAGATTATTATAACTCGTGCTCTTCAAATTACAAAATAAAATAGAATAATAGTTAATACAAATGAGTTCATGTTCTTCATGCTACAAAATAAAATAGAAAAAGTTAATACAAATAAATATCTATTGCTATTGCTACAGTTAATGAACAAAGCCACATTAGAACAACAAGATATTAGAATGTAGCCATTTCAGGGAAGTATCCTAATATATCACATAGTCACAATAGTTTAAAAATAATGGACTTGCTTCTTTGTTCTAATATATAAGGGAAATACGTCCACGAAGTATGGTAACTAAAACCAACAAAAACTTTGAAATTCCATCCATTTCTATGATGGTAGTTTGCAATCAGGTTTAAAAATATTGAAAGGATCTAACTGTCTAGGGTCAAAGCAATTTATTTTAGACTACCATAGAACATGGATACTATTCAGTATATGAAGTTTCCATGTAGTTTGGGGATCCAAGTGTGATGTTTTCTTATCATACAGTGAGAAGGGCAAAGGTTAACTGGTGTGCATGTTGAACTTATTGATAATTGTGAAGGAATAAAAGTCCCTTTCAGTAATGAGGGCCTCCCTAACAGCACTTCAAAGAGAACACAACAAAAATTAGATTGATTTCAATTTGATCAAATCCCATGACTATCTAATCAATTTGAATAAATATTGTAGACTTTATCTAATGAAAACAAAAACCCTTTTGCTTTGTGTAGCATAGAATTTACATTATGCAAAAGTAAACACATTCCAAAGCTCTTTTAATTCAGAATGGTATTTGACAGGAAAATCATGATAACACACCTTAGAAAAATATGCATTATAACATATCTCCGTATACCATCTACTTAGAAAAAATAATTAATAATTCCAGCTTATTACTTATCAGATCAACTGATCTCCTGAATAGGAAAGCTGATCTGCAAATGGACATGTGGGATGAAATGAGAGTATTCACTCCATATGTACTAGTACGTGTAGATAATATTTCACTTGAAAAGATTAAGGAAAGGAAGAAGATTTGGGATAGTGAAGCCACTTAATGCCTTTTTGATGAATATGATGAGTTAAGAGTGAAATGATTAAACTGCAAAAAATATAGACTGGAAGAAACCACAAACCTTAAAAAATAAATATCAAAACTTGCATTTTTTGTATGATATTAGAAATATTTTTATCTACTATAACTACAATACATTTTTATGGAAGCAATGATATATAAAATTCATGTTAATTTTTATACTTCATGTAAAAACAAATTTCCACTTCTTGTGTAAGATAAATTTCAAAGGATTACTGAGCACTTTTCCAATAACATGCAATAAAATGCTTAATAATATTGAGTAAGCAGTGAAGCATTTGGATTTGAAAATATAAAACTAGAGAACTAATAGCATCCACAGTAATGAAAATTAATATTTTCAGAACTTTCCATTAGGATGAAAAGGTCTAAAAGCCCGTGAGTGCTATAAAATGTGCTCTATGTCTCATCAAAAGTTCCAGCCCTTTTACTGAAGGTGAGCCTGTCACCAACACCTTGCTTGTCCCTATTCCTATTACAGATGAGAGAACTTGTTTGGACATCTTTCAAACACATTGAAGGTGAAACTTTAGCATTTTAGTACATTCTGGGAAAGGCAAAACTTCCTGGTTTCCTCTTTTAAGAGCTCTAAAGGATTATCAAAAAGTCTCAACAGCCTTTATGGATATCACATCACTCTAAAAGATCAGTGTTTTCATGATTTAAGTGTAAATGAATAAAAAACATATGGATTAAATTTCCGCTAAGATACACACGGTTGTAAAAACTCAAGGGCAAAGTAATTCCAAAAGGAGTATTTGCTATTTAAACTGCAAGTGTTTGAAAGCAGTTCAAGATGTCCAGTGAAACCAACCTGCAGACAGCACACATCATTCTGATTGTATTTTCTTGCAGGACAGAGATGATTTTCCATTCATGCAAATTTTTGCTGAAATATAGAGTAGGATCCTGGAGTTCCCTACATACCTTGATGAAGTCGTATAAATAGTGATTTAAAGATAATATAAAAATTCATGCAGACAGGAAGCAAAATAATGTTTGTAGATTTTACTATCATAATTTTTTTTTAAGGAAAAGGGTTTATTGGGGGAAACCCAACAGAATAGAGGGAAGGGGTGAAGAAGGAAAAGAGAGAAAAGGAGAATGTAAGAGAGAGAGCCAGAGACAGGGAGAGAGACAGAGAGATCAGAGACAAAAAGAGAGCCACATGTTCAGGAACAGGTCCTTTAAAACTTTGCCACGGGGCAGGCAGGGAAGCAGGAGCAGCAAATCCCATTAGGATGGGGGTGGAGCTGACACCAGTGGGTGGGCCATGTGGCCACCTGGCTTCCAGCAATGGCGGTGGGGGCTAGAGCCTAGGATGGTGTTGGGACTGCGCCATTTTACTAACATTCCTTCCTTCTGTTTTTTATAAAGCAGGAGTTGTATGGGATTACATTAGTCCTAAAAGTCCAGGAGGGGTAGGAAGATGATGATCTGTTTTTAGAGCTACTTCCTGCTGAAATGGGGCAACAAGGTACTCTCTGCTGTCATGGGGCATTGTTGCAAGCCGCTGTCTCCTGGGTGGGGAACTGATATATCCCTGTAGCAGCATTTGGTTCACTGCCTGGTTGCTGCCCCATCTCACCCCCAGCTTTAGGCAACTACTGACCTTTGTGTCTATGGAATTACCTGTTCTATACTTTCAAAGCAATGAAATTGTACAATATGTGGTGTTTTATGACTGGCTTCTTTCATTTTACATCATTTTAAATTGTTTATTCATGCAATAATAGATATTAGTACTTATCTTTGTATCACCAAAAACAACAATGTATACATAATTTATTTAATGTATCCATGCCATCAGTTGACAGATATTTAAACCATTTTTACTTTTTGAGTGGCATGACTAATACTATTAAGAATATTCCCTCACAGTTTTTCTTTGAGTTTGTTAATTATTGATTAGCATGTAATACTTGTATGTTTTCTTGAGTAACAGTGCAATAATTCACCACACATGTGCAACATAAAATGATCAAACCGGCAACTAGCTTTTCCACTTTATTATCTTTTCACCATGTTTGGAGCCTTCCAGCTCCCATCATACAGTTTTTTTTGGTACAATATGCATTACATTATTATAAATGCTAATCCCCCACTGTGGTAATCCTAGAACTTACTCCTACTATCTGACTGCATGTGCAAGCTTTTCTGCAGACATACATATCCATTTCTCCAGGTTATGAGTAAAATTTCTGAATCATTTAGTCACTCTGTATTGAAATTTTGAGAAACTGCCAAACTATTTACTAAAACATCTGCATCATATGACTCTCCCAACAGCATTGCGCAAGGCATGTAATTCCACACATATTCACCAGCATTTGTTATTACCCATTCTTTGAAACTAGCCATCTTCCTCAGGTGAAGTGGCATCGTCTTGTGGCTTTGAATTACATTTCCATGATGGTTACAAGACAGACTTTTCTCTGTACTCTACAAATGTATGTTCTCATACACATCATCTATCTCTATTGATGCAGATGGCACCTGAAGACAGATAATAAATAAACCACCATCTCAGACAGCCAAATGGACAGTAAGAAATATATGTGACATATGATCCTGTCATGGAGTGACCTGGTTAGAGGAGACCTCTTTTAGGTATTAGAAGGAAACTCTTGACTAGGAGACTTGGAATGAAATAGAAAGGATGGAAGAGAGCCTTGCTAGGAAACTAGCAGTGACAAAAATTCACCAATAGAAGCAATTCAAGTGCAAAGTTCCTAAGGCAACGGGGCTCTGCTATAAACATTGAGCATAGAGGGTAAAGAATGAGACATGTGATTAAGTAAGAAATTCATGGCCAATGCTTATAACAATGCCAGATGCATCTCCGAAATTTAATGAATGACCCTATTGTTGATATTATTATTTTACTTTATATGTGTTAGTCAATAAAGAATGAAAATAAGGTTTTAAAAAGGTATAATTCCTGAGGGTAAAGTGTTCAGAAGCTTCATTCATTTTGAAATAATTAATTTATCATTGGAGTCAGATGGCATCATGACAAGATCAGAAGGTTTGCAAACACAGACTTAAAATCTTAAGCATATCGTAAGTGTCATGCATAGCTTGGACTTCGAGTTGCTTCCAGTCTGATAATTTCCATTCTTCCCCACCAAAAGCATCAATATGTCTGGGACACCAATCTGCTCTATGGCTTAACATTGCTTCAGATTTGGAAGGGAAGCTATCTACCCTGTGAGTCCTAGATGAATGTGAGAGAAAGCTTATGGCACAGGAGTGCAGCTTGCCAGTCTTTCAGAACAATGATTGGCTGGAAAGCTGGCTTCTGTTGCTGCTGGCTCCCAGGAGTGTGATTACAAAGAAGGACATGTGGTAGCTGTCTGCTCAGGGCAGGTGAACATCAGTTCTCATTGGAACTCGGTCTGGGTGTTTCTATGTGCTGCCTTGGCGCCCCCTGGCTCCTGGACCTGGAAGCAGATACTGTTGGCCCAGGCTTGGCCATGTCCCTGTTCCTGCTCTACTTTCTCCTTCATCACCCACACAGGCTCAAGGATGTTAAGCAAACAAAAAAGAAAAGGATGAAGGGATGAAGGGAGGGATGGAGAAAGAGAAGGAGGGAAGGAGAGAGAGAGAGAGAGAGAGAGAACATGAAACATGTATTTTTCCAAAGCTTTTCTGTGTTATACTCAGACATAGACTTATGATCTTAAAATTAGAGTGTATGTGGTCTTTTCTGTTTCTCTGCCCTCCAGGCCAGTCCATAGTAGCAATAGTGGAGCTGATATTAGGATGGATACCACAGGTGTGATTCATTTGGTGTTACATCCACCACCTGTAAGTTTTACACTTCCACTGGCTATAAGGTGAGGAGGAGAATACAGGGCTTCCAGGCATTGTGATGCTGATGTGCCCGTAGCATTGTCTGTTCTATTATCCAAGTTTAAATGCCCAATCCTTCTCCATTCCTTTAAGATGATGACTTCTTTCTGACCTATATTCTGTATTTCATAAATGCTTAAGTTATATGTCAGAGGATGTCAGAATCAGGCATGTACCATTATCTCCTTACACTCTGATCTTGGATGATTTTGGAGTTCAGAGAACTTACCCTAAAAAGAAGACCTCCAGAGCAATGTTTCTCTCTGACTTCTTCTACCCTTTCTGCTGCTGAAGCAACCCATACTAACTAGTACTCCTTGTTCTCCCAGAGGCTCACAAAAACCAAATTCTCCTTGAGTCAGAGACAACCGAATGACATAATAAGATCATCCTAAATTTCTCCTATCTTTCTGTGTAAGAACAGGCCCTAAAAATTCTTCATTCTACACTTGTTTAATTTTTAGGTCATAAGTCTTCCATTCCAGAAAAAAGTTTTGCTCCACCCTGGAGGGAAGCAGTGCTGCACAGAGAGGCCTAGAAAGATCTGCACAGGCCGTGATGGGCCTCCCTCTGCTTAATCAGCTGTCATTATCTCTCCCACTCGATGCAATCCTATTTCTACAGAGCTGTTCCCACTCCCTGGAATCTAAGCATAGAAATGCATCACACACCTTGGGTCTTTGAGTCTTCAATATAAAGGCTGATTTTTCACACAAAATTATAATAAGATGAATTTGTTTTGCTTTTCCTTGTTAACCATACATTTTATAAGGACGTTAACCAAGGCTTTATGTGATGGGCAGGAAAGGGGTCAACCCCCACCTATTTGTTTCACAAAGACTCACTTTCTGAGCCCTTCTGCCTTGACAACTCCATCTTCTAGAAATATCTACTTATTTTCCATCTTCCAAACCTCCCCTCACCTCTGGACTTTGCACTTCTGTTTCTATACAAACAATGGTCTCTCAATTTCTAAACATATCAATTGCTCTCTCATTTTATACAGGTCTTAGTTTGACAATGAAATGATTTTTACCTTGTAAACATTTTCTTTTTCCTAAAATCATCTAATACCATTTGACAGGGTATGGCTGCATTTCAATCCTCTATGCTGAAAATTCATGTAGGCTGGAATATTTTTATTGCTATTTCTCTACAAGTTAGAAAAGAATCTAATAAAGTAGACAAGAAATTGTGAAGTAGACTGCATGAATTTGTTTTTTTCTAAAAATTTATTGTCTAGGCTGGTGCTGTAGCACAGAGGGTTAACGTCCTGGCCTGAGGCACCGGCATCCAATATGGGTGCCAGTTCGAGACCTGGCTGCTCCACTTCCAATCCAGCTGTCTGCTATAGCCTGGGAAGGCAGTGGGAGATGGCCCAAGTGCTTGGCCCCAACCACTCACATGGGAAACCTGGAAGAATCTCCTAGCTCCTGGCTTCAGTCTGACCTCATCATGGCTTTTGCAACCATCTGGGGAGTAAGCCAACTGAGGGAAGATTCCTCTCTCTTTCTCTTTCTCTCTCTCTCTCTCTCTCTCTCTCTCTCTCTCTCTCCGTCAAATAAATGAATAAGTCTAAAAAAAGAAGCACAAGGATGAAAACAAATTAAGGCATGACTAGTATGTGAAAAATATTATTAAGAAATAAAAGAAATTGAAATAATTTGCCACCACTCTGCCGGCCTCACAAAAGAAGTTTAAGGATGTGCTACATACAGACACAGAAACTTGGTCAGCACTATCAAAGAATGTAAAGGCAGAAAATCTCCCAGTAAAAGTACAAAGGAAATCCAAAATAAACTAGAGGAATATTTATGGGGAAATTGCAGAGCCAAGTCCTTACTTATCAACAGTCACCTTGAATGTAAATGGATTCAACTCTCCATTTAAAAGACACAGACTGGCTGAATGGATTAAAAAGCAGAACTCATCCATGTGCTGCCTATGAGAAATACATCTCACCAACAAATATGCAGGCAAACTGAAAGTGAGAGTGTTCCATGCTAACAGAGACCAACAAAGAGCTGGTTTAACATCCCAATATCAGACAAAATCAACTTTACAACAAAAACTGTTAAGAGAAACAAAGAAGGGCACTATATAATGATTAAGGGATCAATTCAACAGGAAGATGTGGCTATTATTAACATATATGCACCTAATTAGAGGACACCATGCTAATTAAGAGAAATGCTAATGGATCTAAAGGGAGACATAGAGGACAGTACAATAGTAATGGGTGACTTTAACACTGCAGCACTTTCAGCAAGGGATAGATCAACCAGACAGAAAATAAGCAAAGGAAATGAAATGAGTTAATTGACACTGTAGAATAATGGACTTAATGGATATCTACAGAACATTTCATCATACAGTTTCAGAATTCACTTTCTTCTACAAGTACATGGAATGTTCTCTAGGATAGACCACATGTTAGGCATAAAGCAAGTCTCAGCAAATTAAAAATCAAAATTATACCATGCATCTTCTCTGATCACAAGGGAATGAAGCTAGAAATCAACAATTCAAGAATCTCTAGAACATAATACGAAAACATGGAGGCTGAGCAACATGCTCCTGAGTGAACAGTGGATCATCAAAGGACTCAAAATGGAAAAAAAAAAATCTGGAAACAAATGAACATGGCAATCAATTGAAGATGACAAGTGAAGGCAACATATGAAATGAATGAAGACAACATATCAAAACTTACTGTATACAGCATAAGCAGTGTGAAGAGGAAAGTTTATAGCAGTTGGTGCTTACAAGAAATTGGAAAGTCACCAAAAATGATCTATCAATGAATCTCAAGGACCTAGATAAACAACAATCCCAGGACAAAGAGGAGAAAAGAAATAATTAAAACTAGGAAGAAATAAGCAAAAGCAAAAAATATATATAAAAGATCAGTGAAATGAAGAGCTGGTTCTTCAAAAATTTAAACAAAATTGACACACCATTGGCCTAACTAACCAAGAAAAACAAGAGAGGGAAGACCCATATCAATAAAATTAAACATGAAAAAGGAAATATAACAACAGACATTTCAGAAATAAAAGAATCATCAGAAATTACTACAAAGAGCTGTATGCCAGCAAACTGGGAAACCTAGAAAAAATGGATAGATTCCTAAATGCATATAGCTTACCTCAATTGAGCCATGAAGACATACAGAACTTAGGCAGACCATTAACCAAGATGGAAATTGAGTCAGTAATAAAGACCTTCCACCTAAGAAAAGCCCAAGACAGTATGTCTTCATTGCTGAATTCTACTAGACATTTAAGAAAGAACTAAATCCAATTATTATCAAGTTATTCAAAAAAATTAAAAGGGAGGGAGTCTCCCCAAATTCCTTCTATGAAATCTGCATCACCTTAATATCTAAGCTGGAAAAAGATACAACAGAGAAAGAAAACTACAGATCAATTTCTCTAATGAACATGGATGCAAAAATCCTCAACTAAATACTAGCCAATAGAATCCAACAACAATTCAGAAAGATCAGTCACCCTGATCAAGTAGACTTATCCTAGGTTTTCAGGGATGTTTCAACATTTGCAAATCAATCAATGTGATAGATCACATTAACAAACTGAAAAATAAAAAACATATGATTATCTCAGTAGATGCAGAGACAGTTTGAAATAAAATACAATACCCTTTCATGATGAAAACCTTAAGCACATTGGGTATAGAAGGAACATCCCTCAAGACAATCAAAGTAATTTATGAGAAACCCATGGCCAGCATCATATTGAATGGGGAAAAGTTGGAAGCATTCACACTGAGATCTGGAACCAGACAAGGATTCCCACTTTCATCATAGTTATTC
Source organism: Oryctolagus cuniculus (assembly GCF_964237555.1). Classification (NCBI taxonomy): domain Eukaryota; kingdom Metazoa; phylum Chordata; class Mammalia; order Lagomorpha; family Leporidae; genus Oryctolagus; species Oryctolagus cuniculus. Next base: position 7,574,910 of record NC_091440.1, read on the forward strand.
AATATGGTCCTGGAAGTTTTAGCCAGATCCATTAGGCAAGAAAAAGAAATAAAAGGAATACAAATTGGGAAGGCAAAAGTCAAATTATCCCCATTTGCAGGTGACATGATTCTATGTATGTGGAATACAAAAGACTCCACTAAGAGAGTATTGGAACTCATAGAAGTGTTTGATAAAGAGGAAGGGTATACAGTCAGTATGCAGAAATCAATATCATTTGTATAGACAGAAAATGAATGGTTAAAAAGAATTTCTAAGATCAATCCCAATCACAATAACTCCAAAAAAATCAAATATTTGAAATAAAATTAACCATGGATGTCAAAGATCTCTATAATGGAAATTTTAAAACATTAAAGAAAGAAATAGAAGAAATCCTTTGTGTTCCTTCAGTGTAAGAATCAATATCATCAAAATGTCCATACTACCAAAAGCAATTTACAGATTCCATGTGATACCAATCAAAATACTAAACACATTCTTCTCAGATATATTAAAATTTATATTTAAATTCATACGGAAACACAGGAGACCCCAAATAACTAAAGAAATTTTACACAACAAAATCAAAGCTGGAGACAACACAATATCATATTTCAAGACATACTACAGGACAGTTTTAATCAAAAGAGCCTAGTACTGGTAGAAAACCAGATGGATAGAACAATGGAACAGAATAGAAATCAAGTCACGATTCTACAACCAACTTATTATTGAAAAAAAGAGCTAAAATCAATCCCTGGAACAATGACAAGCTCTTCAACAAATGGTACTGGGAAAACTGGATATCCATATGCATAAATTTGAAGCAAGACCCCTATCTTACACCTTACATATAACTCCACTCAAAATGGATCGAAGACCTAAATTTATGAATGAATACCATCAAATTATTAGAGACATCAGAGAAACCCTGCAAGACATTGGCATAGGCAAAGATTTCTGGGATTTGATTGCAAAGATTGGATTGCAAAGGCAATCAAAGCCAAAATTAACAAATGGGATGGCATAATCTGAGAAGCTTCTGTACTGCAAAAGAAACACTCAGGAAAGTGAAGAGGTAACCAAAGCAATGGGAGAAATTATTTGCAAATTATACAACTGATAAAAGATTAATTTCCAGAAAATATAAAAAGATAAAAAAAACTCAATAACAACAAAACAAACATCCCAGTTAAGAAATGGGCAAAGGACATAAAGAGACATTTTTTTTTGACAGGCAGAGTTAGACAGTGAGAGAGAGACAGAGAGAAAGGTCTTCCTTCCATTGGTTCACCCCCCCAATGGTTGTTATGGCCAGCGCGCCACGCCGATCTGAAGCCAGGAGCCAGGTGCTTCCCCCTGGTCTCCCATGCGGGTGCAGGGCCCAAGGACTTGGACCAACCTCCACTGCCTTCCTGGGCCACAGCAGAGAGCTGGACTGGAAGAGAAGCAACCAGGACAGAATCCGGCCCCTCAGCTGGGACTAGAACCTGGGGTGCTGGCGCCACAGGCAGAGGATTAGCCTAGTGAGCTGCAGCACTGGCCAAAAGACATTTTTCAAAAGAGGAAATCCAAATGCCCAAGAAACGTATGAAAAAATTCTCGTTATCACTAGTCATCAGGGAAATGCAAATCAAAACCACCTTCATTGGAGTGGCTTTCATCCAGAAATCAACAAACAAGAAATGCTGGTGAGGATGTGGGGAAAAAGGTATGCTACTCCACTGTTGGGAATGTAAACTGGTACAGCCACTGCAGAAGACAGCATGCAGATACCTCAGCAATCTGAATATAGATCTTCCATATGTCCCACCCATCCTACTCCTGGGAATTTACCAAAGGGAAATGAAATCAGCATATGAAAGTGTTATTTGTACCCTCATGTTTATTGCAGATCAATTCACAATAGCTGATATGGAATGAACCCAAATGTGCATTATAAAGCAATTATGGGATATGTACACCATGGAACACTATACAACAGCAATAAAACCCTGTCATTTGAAACAAAATGGATGAAACTTGAAAACATCATACTGAGTGAAATAAGCCAGTCCCAAAAGGACAAATACCATATGTTCTCCCCAATCTGTGATAATTAATAGAACAGCAAAAAGGTAATCTATAGAAGTTAAATTGATATTTTGAGATGCAATGTCTGTGAATAGCCCTTGTCTAGACTGTTGAGGAACATTTATTTTATTATACTATTTGTTGAACTCTATTTTTTTTTTTACAGATCAAGTTAGACAGTGAGAGAGAGAGACAGAGAGAAAGGTGTTCCTTTTTCCATTGGTTCACCCACCAGACGGCCACTACAGCAGGTGCGCCGCGCCGATCTGAAGCCAGGAGTCAGGTGCTTCCTCCTGGTCACCCATGCGGGTACAGGGCCCAAGCACTTGGGCCATCTTCCACTGCCCTCCCGGGCCACAGCACAGAGCTGGACTGGAAGAGGAGCAACCGGGACAGAACCGGTGCCCTGACCGGGACTAGAATCCGAGGTGCTGGCACGCACAGATAGAGGATTAGCCAAGTGAGTTGCGGTGCCAGCCGTTGAACTCTATTTAGTACAGACTTAATCATATGTCTTTAAAGTTAATTGAAAATATATCTTAGTCAAAAATAACAATGGGAATCAGTGAGGTAGGTAGAAGAGGGGTGGAAATGTGGCTGGGAGGGTGTGTAGGGTGGGGAGAATCACTATGTTCCTGAAGTTGTATTTATGAAATTTGCATTCCCTTAATAAAATGTTTCTGGGGAAAAAAGTAACAAAGCAAATTGAATCAGACATTTATATCAGATAAATCTGATTTAAAACTGGTCAATTTCAAAATATATGGAAGTCATTCCATTTCATTTTCTGATCGAGTTTTAGTGATCATTTTGCATTCTAAATTCTGTATGCAATTATTGACTTTTGTATTTATAATGATCTCTGAAAGAGAGTGTTGTCTACATGGGTATATGTGCTAGAGAGTTAGAGCTTGTAGAGTTAAAAAGTCATATTTTCAAATTGGCCCAAAATTCTGGCACAATTATGAACTTTTTTTCTATTTTTGTGGCATCTGCAGGTAATAAGAGACCATGAGAATTGCTTTATTTAAAAAAAGAGACTGTCATTTACCTCTCTCTTGAGATACAGAGGCATGCATTGATAAACATGTCTTAAAATGAGAGATTGCTATAGACTTTTTCTCCACGTTGTAAATGAGCAGGAAGAAAGCAGATAAAGGATTTTATATTGGTGTGATGAGTTAAAAATAATCATATTCACATCCTCTTTTTCACAATTTGCAGACCAGGCAGTCCAGGGAATGATGACAGCTTTTAGCAAAGGATGTTCCGATGATTAAAGAAATTGCTTTGGGTAAGTGTTTAGTCTAACGGTTCAGATGCAGTTAAAATGCTTACACCCTATCCTAACATATCTGGGTTAGCTACCTGACCCTGGATCCTGATTTCAGTTTCCCACCACTGAGGATACTAGCAAGCAACAGATGATGAACCAAGTCCTTGAGTCCCTGTTACTCATGTGGGAGACCTGGATTGAGTTTCTGGTTCCTGGTTCCTGGCTCCTAACTGGGGCTTGGCCCAATTTCCATCATTGACTTTTGGAATAAATAACTCATTCTTTCTTTCTCCCTAAAAAATATTCAAATAAATATTTTTTAAAAAAATGTTCACTTTGAGGATGAGGAAAGAAAACACTTCCAGTGTATCTGAATATTGATTGGATCTGCATTTGGGAGGAAATCAAGGGCATGAAAAAACAATACTTGCCTCTTCCTATCCTGCCATTGTATTTTCATTGAGATGAAAATAATCAGAATTATCTTATCCCAGAAAATGCATCTTGACCCAATTGAAATAAAAATATCAAATAAAAGTGAAACTAAACAATAGAATAAATGATCTTGTTAAAAATGATTTTGTTTAAAAGTAATTCCCTGACAAAACTTCCTAAGTTTTAATTTGTTCAAGCTACTGATTACAAGTAGTATAAGCATGCCCTTTGAAAGGGTTAAAACTTGCTACTCTAAAAATGATCCTTGGTTGATCCAGAAACATCAGCCTTGGCTGGAGTTCCTGGAAATAAAGAACCTAAGCCAATCTCGACTAAGAGACTCAGCATCTGAAACTTCAACAAGATCTCCAGCTGATTCTGATGCATAATAGCTTTTGAGTAAACAACGCATTTGTTACTCATCAGATGCGTTCAGGGATGGGACAGGATATAAAAAATATATGGAATCTTTTCACTTTGTCAAATTTTTAATATTTCCTTTTGTTTTTAAGTTATTTATTAATTTTTGTGGCTGGAGAGAGAGAGAAAGAAAGAGAGAGAGGTTTTCCATCTACCGGTTCATTCTCCAAATGTCCACAACAAGCTATAACCAGGAGCTCGGAACTCAGTGTGGATATTCCATATGGATAGCTGGGACCACCTGCTGCCTCTCAAGGTGTGCCTTACTCAGACACTAGATTCAGAAGTGGGGCCGGCCAAGACTAAAGCTAAGCACTCCCATGTGGGATATGGGCATCCCAAGCAGTATTTTAAACACTTTGGAAAACTCCCATACCTAGCTTTTATTTATCATCCAAATTTCACAGATCTTCAAGTTTCATTATTATGCTCTAAAATATTTTCTTGTCCTACTCAACTAGAGTCTACATGACAGCAAGATTTAACTAAAATATTTTATTGGCAATATTCTGCTTCATTCTGCATACAATGTATTTTCCACATTCTGTTATATTATTCTGATTTTCTATATATATAGTTGGTTCCTAAATATAAAATTGTTTCCAGCTATTGAGTTGATATTTTTACTCTTCATAGAGAAGTCTCTATTTGGGCTGCCTGCTGAAATTCTCTCTCCAGCTCCTTAAGATCTAATCTAATCCTATTTCCTCAATGTAGTTTCTCATCCTTTCCAGAATTGACATTTGGGACTGTAAGGAGCTGGATTTTTCATTGGTTATTCACATCCTTGAATGCCAACCACTAGATCACAGAAGGTTGTTCTTCTTCATCCAGAATGTGAGAATCAAAATTGTCTTCTAATGCTGTCCAGTGTTCTGAGGGTCAGTTTTGGTTGACAACCTCTAATCTACTGGAATTTATCTTCCTGAAGTCATCCATGACCAGAAAAAAGTAGCCAATGTTTATCTCCACCTTTATATCTGGCAACCGAAAACAGCTGTACACTAGACTTTCTTTCTTGGATTCCATAGCATGATTCTCTTGGGGTTCCTTTCTAACACTCTTTTGACTTTTGATCCATTCCTCTCCCTTTCTGTGGCCTTGAAGATGAGGGCCACTCACCCACTTTGTTCCATTGCCTTAGGATAATAGCTACTCCCACAGCCTTCGTTCCTCTCTGCACCCTGATGCCTGACACCCTTCATTACTAATACCTACAGTTCTCCTGAGGGCCAGTCATCCTCTGTATCCTCACTGGCTGCCACACTAGCAGGAATATTTCATCGCCTACTCCATCTTCCTCACATCCTCCAATACTTTCGATAGTCATCGCACATCTTCTTTTTAGATTCTCACTACCCTCCTACTCTATCATTTCCCAATTTAAATTTATTACCATAACCTGTTTGAAAGATACATGTTCTGAGTCTGATTTCTCCAATCTACATTCTAAAGTCTTCCTAAAGCTAAGAAAATATTGTGGTTTCCTCAGCTATTGTCTGCACTATTTTTTAACCTCTTTAATGATCTTCTGGGCTACCAATGCTTCTGTGCTACAGTCACATGGCTGACACATTTACTATGCAATGAAAAAATATGAATATGTAATTTTTGGTAATTTATTTATTTGAAAGACAGTTACAGAGATAGAGACAGAGAGAAAATGAAAGAGATCTTTCACTCTATGATTTACTAACTAAATGACCACAACAGCCAAAACTGGACCACGTGGTAAGCCACGATCCTGGAAATTCTTCAAGTTTTCCTAGATGGATATCAGAGGCCCAAGTACATAGGCCATCTTCTATTGCTTCCCCAGGCACATTAGCAGGGAACTATTTGGGAAGTTGAGCAGTAGGGATTCCAATTGGCGCTCATATGGGATGCCAGCATCACACATGGTGATATAACCATCTGCACACATCTCAATATTAAGCTTATAGATATGTCATTTCATTATCAACAGGCCTCTGGTGTTGGGCATCAATTTCTGAGTTCAATTCCCTTAATATAGCATTTAGAGACCAATACGAATCCAGAACCTCTCCCTAGAGCTATCACAATTATCCCAATCATTCTTCATGACATGACCATTTCTGGTATGACTGCACTGAAGATTTTGCTCTTTCCTCACACTGAATAGTCTGACCTACTTCTTGGCTGATTATTTCACATTGACCCTTCCTAAAGATGAGTTCTCTTTTCTCTGAATGAAACATTACATTCATAGCTAGAAATAGGTGCTTGTAAACCTATTTTTATTTAACATAACACAATATACATGTTTACTTTCACATTCACTTTTATCTACTGAGCAATCAGATAATATATATTTGCTTTTTAAATTTTTTTATTATTTTAGAAGGCTTTCTTTACTAAATATAAATTTCATAGATGCAGATTTTGGAATATAAAAATTTTTCCCCTTATTCCCACCCTCTCACCCCTAGTTATATTCTGTGCCCTACTCCCTCCCCCAACCCATTATTCATTAAAATTCGCTTTTAATTATCTTTATATACAGAAGATCAATTCAATACTAAGTGAAGATTTCAATAGTTTGCATGTACACAGACACAAAAAGTAAAAAGTACTGTTTGAAGACTAGTTTTACCATTAATTCTCAAAGTACAACATATTAAGTACAGAAGTCCTACATGGGGAGCACGTGTACAGTGACTCCTGTTGTTGATTAACAATAGATATTCTTATTTATGACGTCAGTTATCACCCAAGGATCTTGTCATGAAACGTCAAGGTTATGAAAGCCTCTTGAGTCCACAAACTCCATCAACATTTAGACAGGGCCATAAGAAATGTGGAAGTTCCTCCTCCCTTCAGAGAAAGGTACCTCCTTTTTTGATGGTCTGTTCTTTCTGCTGGATTCTCACTCACAGAGATCTTTCATGTAGGTCATTTTTTGCCAGAATGTCTTGGTTTTCCATGCCTGAAATGCTCCCATGGGCATTTTAGCCAGATCCGAATCCCTTAAGGGCTGGTTCTGAGACCAGAGTGCTGTTTACAGCATTTGTCATTCTGAGTCTGTTTTGTGTCCTGCTTCCCATGTTGGATCATTCTCTCCTTTTTAATTCTATTAATTATTATTAGCAGACACTTGGTATCATTTATGTGATCCTTTTGACACTTAATCCTATCTTTATGATGAGTTATGAACTTAAACTGATTACTTTAACTAGTAAGATGGCATTGGTATCTGCCAACTTAATGGGATTTAGAGTCCCATGGCAAGTTTTTAGCTTTACCATTAGGGGTAAGTCTGAGGAACCATGTGCTGAACTGTACATCTCCTCCCTCTCTTTTTCCCACTCTTATTTTTAACAGGAATCAATTTTCGATTGATTTATACACCTAAGAATAATTCTGTATTAAGTAAAGAATTCAACCAATGGTATTAAGTAGAAAAAGAAAATACTAAAAAGAATAAAATAGTAAGCTGCTCCTTGACAATCAGGAAAAGGGCTGATCAAGTCATTGCGTCTCATAGTGTCAGTTTCACTTCTACAGATTTCCTTCCAGCTGTTCAGTTAGTTGTCACAGATCAGGGAGAACATATGATATTTGTCCCATTGAAACTGGCTTATTTCACTCAGTCTGATGTTTTCCAGATTCCTCCATTTTGTTGACAATAACCAGATTTTATTTTTTTTTACCACTGTGTAGTATTTCATAGAGTTCATATCCCATAATTTCTTTATCCAGTCTTCCATTGACAGGCATTTAGGATGATTCTATGTCTTAGATTTTTTAAATTGAGCTACAATAAACATTGAGGTGCAGATAGCTATTTTATTTGCCAATGTAATTTCCCTTGGGTAAATTCCAAGGAGTGGGATGGCTAGGTCATTGTGATATGTCTATATTCAGGTTTCTGAGGAATCTCTAAACTGTTTTCCATAGTGGCTTTATCAGTTTGCATTCCCACCAGCTATGGGTTAGTGTACCTTTTTCCCCACATCCTCACCAGCATCTGTTGTTTGCTGATTTCTGAATGAAAGCCATTTTAACTGGGGTAAGGTGAAATCTCATTGTGGTTTTGATTTGCATTTTTCTGATGGCTAGTGATCCTGAACATTTTCTCATGTGTCTGTTGGCCATTTGGATTTCCTCTTTTGAAAAATGTTTGTTTGAGAACTTGGCCCATCTCTTCAGTGGGTTGTTTACTTTGTTGTTGTGGAATTTCTTGATGTCTTTGTAAATTCTTATTAATCCTTTATCAGTCATAATTTGCAAATATTTTCTCCCATTCTGTTGGTTGCTTCTTCACTTTCCTGGCTGTTTGTTTTGCAGTACAGAAACTTCTCAATTTGATGCAATCCCAGTTGTTACTACTGGCTTTGGCTAATTGTGCCTCTGGGGTCTTTTCCTAGAACTCTTTGGCTGTGCTAATATCTTGCAGGGTTTCTATGATGTTCTCTAATAATTTGATGGTATTGGGTCATATATTTAGTTCTTCAATCCATGTTGACTGGATTTTTGTGTAATGTTTAAGGTAGGGATCTTGCTTCATACCTCTGCATGTGGAAATCCAGTTTTCCCAGCACCATTTGTTGAATAGACTGTCATTTCTCTAGGAATTGGTTTTAGCTTCTTGATCAAATGTAAGTTGGTTGTAGGTATTTGGATTTATTTCTGGTGTTTCAATTCTGTAACATTGGTCTATCTGCTTTTGTACCAGTATCAATCTGTTTTGATTATAACTGACCTGTAGCATGCCATGAAATCTGGTATTGTGATGCCTGTGTCTTGTTTTTATTTTTTAAGTTTTCTTTAGCTATTTGAGGTATTTTATGCCTCCATATGTATTGCAGCATCATTTTTTCCTAGATTTAAGAATATCTTGTTATTTGATAGGTATCAAATTGAATCCGTAAATTGCTTTTGGAAGAATGGACATTTGGATGATATTGATTCTTTCAATTCATGAACATAGAAGAATTTCCATTTCTTGTATCTTCTATTTATTTCTTTAAAGTTTTATTATTATCATTGCAGAGATCTTTGACATCCTTTGTTAAGTTTATTCCAAGGTATTTAATTTTTTTTGTACCTATTGTGAATGGGATTGACCTTTGAAGTTGTTTCTCAGCCATGGCATTGTTTGTGTATACAAAGGCTGCTGATTTTTGTGTATTGATTTTATATCCTGCTACTTTACCAAATTCTTCTATGAGTTCCAATAGTCTCTTAGTGGAGTTCTTTGGATCCCCTAAATAAGGAATCATACCATTGGCAAATAAGGACTGTTTGACTTCCTCCTTCTCAATTTGTATTCCTTTGATTTATTTTATTTGCCTAATAGCTCTAACTAAACCTTCCAGCATTATATCGAATAGGAATGGCAAAGAGGGCTTCCCTGTCTGGTACAGGATCTCAGAGGGAATGCTTCCAACTTTTCCCATACAATATGATGCTGACCATGGGTTTGTCATAAATTGTCTTGATTTTGTTGGGGAATGTTCCTTCTATACCCAATTTACTTAGAGTTTTCACCATGAAAGGGCCTTGTATTTTATCAAATGCTTTCTCTGCATCTATTGAGATAATCATATGTTTTTTTGTTCAATAGTTTGTTCAGGCCGTGTATCACATTGATTGATGTGAATTTTGAGCCATCTTTGCATACCAGGGATAAATCCTACTTAGTCTGGGTGTATAATCTTTCTGATGTGTTGTTGCATTCTATTGGCTAGAATTTTGTTGAGGATTTTTATATCTATGTTCATCAGGAAAATTTATCTGTAATTCTCTTTCTCTGTTGCATCTTTTTCAGGTTTAGGAATTAAGGTGGTTCTGGCTTTGTAGAAAGAAATTTCTAGGATTCCCTCTCATTAAAATTATTTTGAATAACTTGAGAATTGGAGTTAGTTCTTCTTTAAATGTTTGGTAGAATTCAGTTGTGAATCCATCTGGCTCTGGGCTTTTGTTTTTTGGGAGAGCCTTTATTACTGATTCAATTGCCATCTTGGTTATGTGTGTCTTTAGGATTTCTATGTCTTCATCGTTCAATTTATGTAGGTTGTTTGTGTCCTTGAATTTCTCCATTTCATTTAGGTTTCCCAGTTTGTTGGCATACAACTCTTGGTAGTAATTTCTGATGATTCTTTTTATTTCTGTGGTTTTTTTTTTTAAATTATATTTCCTTTTCCATCTCTACTTTTGTTGGTTTGGGTCTTCTGTGTCCTTTTTTTGTTGAGTTGGGCCATGGGTGTGTCAATATATTTTTTTTTTTTCAAAAAACGAGCTCTTCGTTTTGCTAATCTTTTGCATAATTTTATATTCAATTTTTTTATTTCTTCTCCAGTTTTTATTATTTCTTTTTTCTTATTAGTTTTTGGCTTGTTTTTATTGCTTTTCTAGATCTTTGAGATGCATTGATAGCTCATTTAGTTGGTGCTTTTCCAATTTCTTGATGTAGCAACCTATTGCTATAAACTTTCCTCTTAACACTTCATTTGCTGTATCCCATAAGGTTTGATATTTTTTGCTGTCATCTTCATTTGGTTCCTGAAACTTTTTGATTTCTCTTTTGATTTCTCCTATGACCCACTGTTCATTAAGGAGCATGTTGTTCAGTCTCCATGTTTTTGCATATGCTCTAGAGATTTTTGAGTTACTGATTTCCAGCTTCATTCCATTGTAGTCTTAGAAGATGCATAGTATGTTTTTGATTTTTTTTGAATTTGTTAAGGCTTGCTTTATAGCCTACTATGTGGTCAATCCTAGAGAAATTTCCATGCACTGTTGAGAAGAATGTATATTCTGCAATTGTAGGATGAAAATTTTTGTAGATATCTGTTAGGCCCATTTGTTCTATAGTGTAAATTAAATTACCTGTTTCCTTGTTGATTTTCTGTCTGGTTGATATGTCCATTGCTGAAAGTAGAGTATTGAAGTCCTCCAATATAATTATACTGCAGTCTAAGTCTCCCTTTAAATCCCTTAACATTTCTTTTAAATAGCCAGGTGCCCTGTAACTAGGTGCATATACGTTTATTTTAGTTGCATCTTCCATTTGAATTGATCTCTTAATCATTATATAATACCTTTCTTTCTCTTTTAACAGCTTTTCTATTAAAGTTTATTTTTGTCTATATTAAGATGGCTATACCAGCTGTTTTGTGATTTCTGTTGGCATTGAATATCTTTTTCCATCCTTTCACTTTCAGTCTGCTTGTGTCTTTGTTTGTAAGATATATTTCTTGAAGGCAGCAAATACATGGATTTTGTTTTTTAATTCATTCATCTAGTCTGTGTCTTTTAACTGGAGAGTTGAGGCCATTTACATTCAAGATGACTATTGATAAGTAATGGCTTTGCCCTGCCATTTTTCCAAAAATATTCCTAATTATACTTGGAACTTTCTTTGATCTTTTACTGAGAGATTTTCTTCTTTACTTTCTTTCGTAGTAATGATCATGTTTCTGTGTACAACATATCCTTAAGCATCTTTTGCAGGCTGGATGGGTGTTGACAAAATCTTTCAATTTCTGTTTGTTATGGAAGGTCTTTATTTCACCTTGATTCACAAATGTGAGTTTTGCAAGGTATAATATTCTGGGATGACAGGTTTTTTTTTTTTTATTCTCTTAGGACTTGGAGTATGTCTCGCCATTCCCTCCTAGCCTGTAGGGTTTCTGATGAGATGTCCACTGTGCATCTAATTGGAGAACCTCTGAAAGTAATCTGGCATTTCTTGTACATTTTAGAATCTTATCTTTATGTTTCATTGTGATGAGTTTGATTACAATGTGTCATGGTGAGGATCTTTTCTGGTCATGTCTATTGGGAGTTCTGTGTGCTTCTTGTACTTGGATGTCCCTTTCGTTCTCCAAACCTGGGAAGTTTTATGCTATTATTTCACTAAAAAAGGCCTTTCTAATTATTTATCTCTCTCCATGACATCAGTAACTCCTAGAACCCATATGTTGGATTTTTTTCATAGTAGTCTGTAGATTCCCAACTGTTTTTTCATTTTATAATTTCCTCTTCTTGTCTTTGGTTTGACTGTATACTTTCCTGTGCTTTGTCTTCTAAGTCTGATATTCTCTCTTCTGTTTCACAGATTCTGTTTTTAAGGCTCTCCACTGCATTTTATTTGTTCTATTTAATTTATCATTTCATTTTAATTCCTCTTTAAGATCTCAATTTCATGGGAGTAATTTTCTTTTATGTCCTATGCAAATTTCAGTTTTTTGTGCATTTGCTTTTGATTACTTCTATGTAATTTTATGATTAACTTTTTGAGTTCCATTTCTTGCATTTCTTCTCATCTTTAAAATTTAGTATTTAAGTGTCATGTTGCCTTCCTTATTCTTATTTCTTGAATTGATGCATGTGTTGCTCAGTATTTATGGAGATACCCATTGGTTTCCTCTTCCTCCTCCTCCTCCTCCTCCTCCTCCTCCTCCTCCTCCTCCTCCTCCTCTTCTTCTTCTTCTTCTTCTTCTTCTTCTTCTTCTTCTTTTTTGCTGTGGTGGCTTTTATTGTTACACTATGACTCTGTAGATAAGTGGAGTGTCTGCTTTCAGTGAATCTCCAGAATCACGTAGTGGGTGTGGTCAGAGAGCTCTGTTCAGTTCTCCAGGGTTAAGGGTATGCCTAAGGTGACACAATCAAGTTTTGCATGGAAAATCTCTCTCTCTCTCTCTCTCTCTTTTTTAATCAGCAGAACAGTATAATCTACTCAGCTGAACACCTCTCCTCAACGGAAATCAGTGCTTGAGTGCTAGCCCCAATGGAAATAATATTTGTCCGCTCCGTCCCAAGGATCACACAAAGGATCTGTGCAATCCTCAGTGTAAGTTCCAATCACCCAGTGATGTCTCTCACCAAGTAACCAGGAATCTCTGAGCTTGTGGAATCTACCACTGAGACTGCTCAAAATCCCAACCACCCCCATTAATTATTCCAAACACCCTCAGGTTTTTTTCACAGTCCTGGTGTCTTCACACAGTCCCAAGCTCCTACACCCCTGTTAGCTCTCTCCACCAGAGTCAGGAGTCTCTGCTTGGCTGCTTGCCAGGTGTAAGCATGAGCTGGTGAAGCTACTATGTATGTCCAAAATGGTGCCCACTCTATTGGCTAGTTACAGTAAGGCATTGTAAAATGATTAGGGAGAGAGAAACATGTCCATCCAACCATCCAATCTTTTTTTTTTTTTTTTTCCTCCTCTAGTTTGGCTGGTACACTTTCTTCCATGGGCTCCAAGCCTGATTCCCTCTAGGCTCTTCCTGCTGCTTTTTGTCAGTGGCTTGGGCTGCTGTGGTCTGCTCTCACCTCACTTTCCAGCACTGGTGTGTAGTCTCTTGGCTGTTGGAGTCCTGAGCCATGGGTGCCCACGCCCTCCACATAGGACCACCATGTCCCTATAATTTCTTTTTTTTTTAACAGGCAGAGTAGACAGTGAGAGAGAGAGACAGAGAGAAAGGTCTTCCTTTTCCATTGGTTCACCCTCTGATGGCCGCAACGGCCAGCGCACTGTGGCCTGCGCACCACGCTGATCCAAAGCCAGGAGCCAGGTGCTTCTCCTGGTCTCCCATGCGGGTGCAGGGCCCAAGTACATGGGCCATCCTCCACTGCACTCCTGGGCCACATCTATAATTTCTAGAGTTTCCCCTGCTGTTTTCTTCCTAGCTCTTCCCTGAGACTACACTATCTCCATTTTTTAAAAAAACTATCCTCTCCTCAGCTAGAGCAGTAAGCTCCCTCTCTACTTGGCCATCTTGGAACCTACTCCAGCAATCAGATAATATAAAAAAAAAAACTGCATCTTGATTATGCCTCACAAAAATTGGTGAAAATTAGCCAAAATAAAAAGAGGGAAAAATAGCTTAAACAAAGGGTCCTATTGATTCAATCATGGATTTCACAGTAAAAATGAGAAGTCAAACCTAATGAACACTGTAAGTAGGCATGTGTATTTACTTGAACATGTATGAATGTGTTTTGTGTATGCATGTGTATGCGAGAGAGAGATAGAGATTAAGAGGGGAGGGTTTGTTTGAATTGCATTATCCAAGAAGGTATTTTTAAAATAAGTTTTTTGATCTTATGGTACCTAAATCATACAAATATTAGAAAACTACACTATAATTCTAAGAAAAAGGGTTATTTTTCATGTAAAGGAAAATGAGCCTATTTCTGAAAAGAAAAATAATATATTATTAGACAAGTGATTCCATAATTTAATCAACAAAACTGCTAATAAATTTCTTATCTCTCAGAAATAGGAATGCAGAAATGTATTTTGAAAAGTAATAAAAATATATGCTTATATTGGGTTTCACGTTTTAAATGCAATAAGTACTCATTTAAAATCTTACAACATGAATATTTTCATTACATTCTGTTTATATGCACACAACATTCTTTAACGGCATCCAATTAATTTCTTCATCTCAACTGTACCAACATTACTTTGGATTTCAGCTCTGCTTATTCTGGGATAGTTTTTGAATCATGGCTCAGAATTGATGCAATCTTGAAAATGAAAGGCTTGCATTTTATCCTCTAATCTTCTTCAAAATATTGACTCAGTGTCCATGGATGTTCATTATTGCTAAGGGATAAATCAGTCCTGCAATCTTAATAGAGTTACATCAGTAGCTGCAACCACACTTGGTCACAGGGCTTGGCCTAATAACTAAGTCAATATGTGCAAGTGTATTGTCTCTATGAAGTGAATTCGTTTCCAGAGAAAAGACACTTTTTTCCTATTTCTCCTAATCGTTTTAAGGTTTATTTCCTAATGACAGTTTGTCAAAATGACTTGAAAATGGGCAGTAAGATGTTTATTAGAGATTCTTTCTGGTAACTTTGATCTGAATGAAGGCAAAAAAAAAAAAAAAGGACAGGGGACAGGGAGGATTTGCGACTCAACTACAAAGGTTAGTGAGCTTATCTTCTCAGTAGAGCTGAGTTATTTAAGACTAATTAGTATTGACAGGATTTTTAAAAAGTCTTCTGTTAATGTATGTAGATTGACAGTATTCATTAAAGTGCAATGCTACTAGCTATAAAGAATAATACATTAAGAATCTTCTCTCATCTTATACACATAAAATCGTCAGTTTAAGATCTGAACAGATCCTTCTATCTGAGCTTGTTTTCACGCACTGTTCATTTGGTGACAGAACAGTTGTCTAGAATATTCTGCTTTATTATTAATTACTGATGCCTCTATTTGAAGAATAGTGCAATAAGCATCTGCTTCTCTATCAGGGTGACTGGCAAGTCGTTTCAAAGCCTCATCCTAATTCAATCAACAGAAACAAATTCCTTGTATAAGAGTATAAACGTGGCTTGCCAATTGTGCACTTAATTTAGAGAGCAGTCCTGTTATTTTCAGTAACTTCCACCATTATGACTATTGCATTGCCCTTCTCTAACATTTTTCTTCCTGCATCACTCTATTCCAGTTGTAACCAGTTTGATATTGGACATAGTGGGGTATGGTGGATGGGATGAGCACCCATTGGTTGATACTTCTTGTTTTGATGTTTATGAATTAATTACAGAAGAGGGAAAAAGTGGGTGTTGCAAGTTCATGCGATCGTATAATAATTGCTGTATGTGTTCCTGTGAATGGTAGGAACTCTAAGCCAATTTCTAGTGTTTGTTTTAAAGTGGCTTAAAATCATTTCACTTGCTGCCTCTAGAAAAGGTCAAGAAGCAACACAGTGCAGAGATCTGGGAGCTGTGACTGTGATGCAAGAGAGACCCGGTCAACCTGCCCTCGTTGGCAATAATTAAATCGTCTTTGCCCCCAGCAGCTTTAACCTTCTGAGAGAGAAATGTGTCCACTACCAACAGAGTCACTTTCTATTGACCTGGAATTGATCTGGTTCTTCGCTGTTATTCTCCATGCAGAATCACCAGTCACAGCATTGTTATTGATACCACGAATGGATGCAAGTTGTCTACTATTCTGTAGTAGGTGGAAACCAAGCAAGAAAATGCTGCTTTGGTAATGACTAAATAAACCAGTCCAAGAATTTCTCTGTTTGATTTGCTGTTTTGTAAAACATATAGTTATTTTAAAATTCATCTTACTTTCCATCTTATTGAAGTTTCCTTCAATACTTATTTTAAACCACAGTTTTAGAATAGGTCTAAGTCTTACCATTATGTGAATTTATCTACATATTTGTACACTGAGTTTGTAGAACTCCATAGTTCTACATGCTGTGTAGAACTACATAGACTATTGAGTCAAATTACTTTTTAGAGTTTTTTAAATAATATTTATCTTTAGTCAATGGTATGTAAGTATCAATTTTAATTCTACAAAAGGCAATGCACAAAATCTCTATTACGTATATATGGAATTAGGTTTACATCTGCATTTTAAAGTCACTAATCCTGAAGCACAAGTACCCAGAGTTGTGCTAGTTTGTGTAACTAAACCTACAAACAAAACATCTCCCTATTCTTGCTCATCCCAGCACAGCTTCAGAGCAATTTCCCCTCCGTGTGCCATCTGGGAACATAACCAGTTTATTTCTATTTAAGACAATAAGGCAGCTAAGATAGCAGTTTTTCAATTTCACAGAATAGCTTAAATGACATTTACCTGGAACTCATGTATTATAGCTTTTATACCCAAGACAATACATACATTTTTTGGGGAATATATCAAACTGAAATGTATCTCTCGTGTTTTGAGAACTGCAAGGTAACATACTTTTAGTCTCTCTCTCACACACATACATGCATGCACACATAGAGAGAATGAACAAAAAGACGAGACATAGCTGACAAGTAACCTGAAGCAATAGATGCCTAGAAGATGTTCAAGTTCTCACATTTACTTCTCAGGCTTATGCAGAAATACTACAGTTTTGTTATTTAAGCAGGTTGCAATATTTAAGAAAGTCACACTGTCCCACAAACTGAACAAAACAGCGGGGATGTGGTGGTGAGAACTTCCCACACCTTGCAGGCAGTTTAACATAAGTGCTACAGCAAGGGTACAACACCAAATCAAGGGTCTAGTGTGGTTGCTGATTTCTGATTGTTATCACTGGTACCTTACCTCGCTCAATTCTCTCTCTGTAACCTATAAGGTCGCTGACATAACTGATCCAAAGTTCCTTCATTTTTAGTGGGGGATAGAGACTAACTTCAACAAAGAAAAAAAAACAAGATTAGGTAATTTCTGAAGTGAGGATGAATAATTTTTTTGGAAGAAAGCCATAAAAATTTAAAATTTGTTTGATGTAGATTTTCAGAGAAACATGATTGTTTTTGGAATCCAATTCTTACTCATTGATATGACTTCAAATTTCTCGCAATTCATGCATTCACATTTGGCACTCAATCTTGCAGCTGGGATCCAAGAGTCTAACATGTTCCACTTCTGAGAGGACACTTAAGTGTCAAGAAGAAATGGTCACTTCCTCATTTAATTGGATGTTTGCATGCAATTGCATTTTAGATGCACAAGCATTCACACTCCCACACAACACCTTGCCAACTTCAAACACAAATGTTCCAAAGGGCATTATTTCTTATGGAAATAACATAAGCATGAGCAGTATTCAAAGG
Organism: Oryctolagus cuniculus; assembly: GCF_964237555.1. Classification (NCBI taxonomy): domain Eukaryota; kingdom Metazoa; phylum Chordata; class Mammalia; order Lagomorpha; family Leporidae; genus Oryctolagus; species Oryctolagus cuniculus. The sequence continues at coordinate 7,592,662 of NC_091440.1, forward strand.
GTTGAAGAAAACTATGTACAGGAGACCTCTGTTTTATTGTGGTTTAGCTCATGGGGCAAATATGTTTAGTGGTTTCGGTCTACTTCCTTAGAAAAACGTCCACATTAAAAATGACCACCCAGGTTAGCAGAGTCTGGCATAATGCTAACATCCTTGCAAACAGAAGCATCTATCCAGGGCCAATGTCCATTTCCAGTTCTTACTGAATTTCTTTCCCTTTGGGAAAAGATTTAAGTGGAACCAGAAGAAGTGATTTAAAGGTTTTAAAAAATATAGCAAATAGTGCACTTTAAACCCATAACTATTAAATCTAAATAATTTATCATCCTCTATTTTAACCATAAATGGAGAACCATCCTTTATGGGATAAACCACGAATGAACTACTCCCCAGTTGGTTACAAAATTCACTCCATTGTCATAGAATTGTGACCTGGTAATCTGCCCAGTCTAAGAGAAGTTAAACATTAAAATGAGAAGGCAGTCGCGTGAATGAAATTCTGTAAAACAGGGTAGCATTTCCAAAAATTTTATAATTATCAGTCCAAGCTCCAATCCTATAAAATGCATTGTCAACCTCAGTATTGTGTGTGTGTCACATTCCATTCTACCTGCTGAGCCAATGACTGACTGCTGGGCAAGCTTAAGAATCCTTCAAGTAGGGAGAAGAATTTCTCAGTCCCTGCCCCAGACTGTGATTTCTACACAGGTTGCATGAGCTCATTTTCCTGTTCATTATGTTTAAAATATATAGCATCATGGAAATGTTTCCAGCAGAAATGTAGACTTAAGGAAGAAAGTTACGCAGTTGACATGTAACCGTTGCATAGTGGGAAAAGCTGCTCCCTGTGGTGCTGGCATCCAGTATAGGTGCACGTTCCAGTCCTGGCTGCTCCATTTCCCATCCAGCTCCCTGCTTATGTGCCTGGGAAAGCAGCAGACAATGGCCTATGTGTTTGGGCCCCTGAACCAATGCGGGAGAGCTGGAAGAAGCTTCAGATAGGCCTAACTCTGGCCATTGTGTTCATTTGGGGAGTGAACCAAATGCTGGAAGATCACTCTCTCTCTCTGTGCACTCTCTCTCTCTGACTTTCAAATAAATAAGTACATCTCTAAAAAAAAAAAAGAATGTCCTAAAGAAACTTCTTATTGTTTTAAATTAGAATAAATTGGTTCTTTTTTCTTTTTCTTTTTTGACAGGCACAGTGGACAGTGAGAGAGAGAGAGAGAGAGAGAGAGAGAGACAGAGACAGAGAGAAAGGTCTTCCTTTTGCCATTGGCTCACCCTCCAATGGCCGCCACGGCCGGCCCGCTGCGGCCAGCGCACCGCACTGATCTGAAGCCAGGAATCAGGTGCTTTTCCTGGTCTCCCATGGGGTGCAGGGCCCAAGAACTTGGGTCATCCTCCACTGCACTCCCAGGCCACAGCAGAGAGCTGGCCTGGATGAGGGACAACCGGGACAGATCCGGCGCCCAGATCGGGACTAGAACCCGGGGTGCCAGAGCTGCAGGCAGAGGATTAGCCTATTGAGCCACAGCGCCGGCCTAAATTGGTTCTTAAATATGTTTATTTGTATCATATAAATATTGGGCAATGGTTACATGCATACATATATACACCTTCAGTTACATTCATACAAGAGTAATTAACAAAATTCACATAAATATGTGCTAGTTAATATAGGATACAAAAATGTAGAAGAATGAAGTGGACAATTTGTGATTTGCTGTTTTGAGCCCTTGTTTATACTCCAGTGTAACTGCGGTCTTTCTACTTCTTACTTGTTGAATATTATGGTTACTCATGCATTAATGCTGTGATTATAGATTAAATTGAAATTATGTGGTTTTTTTTGGTAAAAACATAAAGGAAAAAGTAAGGAAAGAAAGAATGGTATTGAAGAGGGGGAAGTGAAGGAAATAGTTATCTTCTTGATTTTACCTCAGTGAAGTGAATTCGAAAAATTTTCAGGTAAGTATAGGTGATTTCAACACGATTTGAAGATTTCATTTATATGACCTTATTACTTAATTCAATGTCACATAATATTTCTTAATTTAACAGATTTCTATTTAAATGCCACAGAGTGCTACTTTCTTTTTTTAAATATATATTTACATATTTATTGAATATAAATTTCCAAAGTACAGAATATGGATTACAATGGCTTCCCCCCCCGTAACATCCCTCCCACCCGCAACCCTCCCCTTTCCTACTCCCTCTCCCCTTCCATTCACATCAAGATTCATTTTCGTTTCTCTTTATATACAGAAGATCAGTTTTGCATACAGTAAGTAAAGATTTCAACAGTTTGCTCCCACACAGAAACATAAAGTGAAAAATACTGTTTGAGTACTAGTTATAGCATTAAATCTCAATGTACAGCACACTAAGGACAAAGATCCTACATGAGGAGTAAGTGCACAGTGACTCCTGTTGTTGACTTAACAAATTGACACTCTTGTTTATGCTACTTTCTAAAAATAGTCAGGGATCCGGCTATGTGGCTTAGTAGGCTAAGCCTCTGCCTGCTGGGCTGGCATCCTATTTGAGTGCCTGTTCATGACCTGGCTGCCCCTCAACCGATCCAAACTCTCTGCTAATATACTGGGAAAGGAGTTGAAGATTGCCCCCATGGAAGATCCCAAAGAAGCTCCTGGTTCTTGGCTTTGAATCTGCCCAACTCTGAGCATTGCAATCATTTGGGGAGCGACCCAGTGGATGGAAGACCTTTCTCTCTATCTCTCGCTCTCTCTGTCTATATCTCTACCTCTAAAATAAATAAAATCTTTTAAAAGAATAGTCATACTCACTTATTCGATCTTAGTCAATTCTTTTTTAAAAGATTTATTTTATTTATGTGAAATGCAGAGTTACAGAGAGACAAAGGCAGAGGCAGAGAGAGGTCTTCCATCTTCTAATTCACTCCCCAAGTGGCTGCAGTGGCCAGAGCTGGATCCGAACCAAGAGCCAGGAGCTTCATCTGGGTCTCCCACATGGGTGCAGGGGCCCAAAGAGTTGGGCCATTTTCTTACTGCTTTCCCAGGCACATTAGCAGGGAGCTGGACAGATGTAGAGCAGCTGGGACTCGAACCAGCTCCCAAATGGGATGTAGGCACTGCAGGACAGGGCTTTAACCCTCTGTGCCCCAGTGCCAGCTCCTAGTCAATTCTTAAGTGCTTCTTTTCCAAGCATGTGTCTAGAAAAGATGTTACATGTTTTCCCATTCAATAATAACAAGAATACAAATCTCCATCTTCTGCCTTGGTACAATGCATATGAGATTTTTTTTTTTTTTGGAAAATATAGAATTTAAATACCTAATCCCAAGTTACCTTTAGGAAAGCAAGAGCTAGACTAATGCATCATGCAAATTAACACTGAGAACAATTCTCTGACAGCTCTCCATCTTTTATTTGTATTTTAAAAATATTTATTTATTTATTTGAAAGACTGAATTACAGAGAGAGAGAGAGAGAGGGGTGACAAAGAGAGAGAAAGAGAGATCTTCTATCTGCTGGTTCACTCCTCAGGTCGCCATAACAGGCTGGGCTAAGCAGAAGCCAGGAGCTAGGAGCTTCTTTTGTCTCCCAAGTGGGTGCAGGTCATATAAACGAAATCCTCAAATCCACATGGGCCGTTTTCCACTGCTTTCCCAGGTCATTAGTAGAAAGCTAAATCTCAGGAAGGGCAGCCAGAATACGAACCAGTGACCAAATTGGGTGCCGGCACAGCAGGCGGAGGCTTTAATCCACTGTGCCACAGGGCCTGCCCATAGTATGTGTTACCTTCTGTAAAAAGCATTTTCTGTGTTGTCTGAAAATCACTAAGTAGAAAAAGATACATATCAAGATTTGCTTCTGAAAAAAGTTATTTTGCAATGTTTTTTGCAAGCCCAAACAACAAAGGAGACATTCCTATAAAAACAAATTTTGCTTGTGTTAGTAGAGTATTCATTATATACTCCAATTAAACACCAAGGTAGCAAAGCATCCAATCAGAACAATTCAATGTAAACCAACAACAAAAATTCTAATGAACACATTGGAAAGCACATTGTAGAATTCTCTCTATCTCACTGAGTCTCTTATTTTCAGTTTGAAGAATCTCTATTCCTACTAATTGATTAAGTATCCTCCTTTATTCCTTCATCTTGGCATCAATTATAGGTTATTGAATTTATATCTTCAGTATATTAACTAAAATATTAACAGCAAAAATGATAGTACAAGAGGATAGAACATGCTGATAAAGGGAGTGAGGAACTGTCCCTAAAAGCAGAGCCTGCCTGATTGTTTAGTGTCAGTATGCACTGTAGTGCTTAGCATCAAAAGGAAATCAATAATTGCCTTTGAATTGCTGAAATAACACCCTTCATCTGGTGGTGGAATTTATATTTAATTGCAGATTTATCTTGTCAACTGAAAGCGCTTGGTAGATTAGATTTCCTTTAATCATCTAGTCAACGACTTCACCGATGCTGTATTTGACTCTCAAATCATCCATATGAAAGTGGCAAATGGTATTGTGTGTGTTTGGATTAATCATTTACAGAAAATTGGAAAAATGCACACTCCATCATAATGCAAATATCCCCATAGTTCAGTGAATAACATGAAATGTAAACATTTTAGTGAAGAAATTTGACAATTGTTCCAGTTTTACTAACAATTGAAAGGAAACAGTTTCCCAGTGAGTGATATTTTCAGTACTATTATCATCACAATTCTCTATTAATTTTGCTTTTATTTCTTTCTCCATTGAATAGAACAACTTCTGTCTCATTATGGTCTTTTTCAATTAAAATGAACTCTTGTGGATGGGCAAATATTTGCATTGTTCCAATATTGGATTAATAACACTCACAGCAACAGCAGTTATTTGTCACATCTCCAACATTTCATATATCCCATTTTAATCAAATCTATGGGGAGGGCAGTAGAAAAAACTTTTCTCCAATGTCCTGTCCTTATATTTGCTGTGGGTGGATTTCCTTTTTGTCTTACATATCTGATGTTTTCCCTTACCAGTTGGCATAATAAATATGAAAAAGTATTAACAATCCATTTCACTAAGTAAAATTGAAGAATAATCACTTTAGTAGTCTCTATTATTAAATGCAATTTTCTTTGATGATGAAAATTACACGTTTATGTCACTTATTACTGGGATCATATTACTGATATAGTTTAGGTATCCATTATGAAAAAATAGTCGTATGGATGACTTAACATAAATCCACATGAATGTATGTGGATGTATGTATGCATCTCTATGCTATCCACCACAGTATTAACGAGTTTATGGGATGCATTTCATACAGCACCGCCTGAGTGTAGTTTGGTTCAACTAGAGGACAACCAAAGAATCCCTCACAGAATATTCACAAGAAACTCATGCTCAGTGCAAACTCCTACTTATTAGGATTAGTAGGAGGCCTGAGAGTCTCTTGTTTGTGGTTATAGGCAAGGGTAATTCTACTGACCGGGACCACATTTGGGGGAGCAAAAACCTAGATAACACTTTTGGTCATTCCAAAATTTGATTTAAGAATTTATTCAAGCAAGGATCAAAAGACCAAACAGTTCTTTAAGAATGGTTGAAAATAAGAATGTTTTACTGATATGATCTGATCTCTCTCAAAGTTGTTTTATTTCCTTTGAGGCCGTTGTATGTTTTAATGAAGTTTTATTAGTCTAAGCTGGAAATTATTTTACTGATCTCTGTTTAAGTAGAGGAAACCTGGTATTAATCCACTGACCATAACAAAGAGAAAGTGTCCACCATATGTCTTACATAACATTTGACCCTTTTAGGATATGGAAACCATCTTTGAATACTCAATTTAAATCCTTAGTTTTAATTTTAGTTAACTTTAGATCTGATTTTATTCCAACATCTACAATGAATGATCAATCTGTTTTTCAACAAAACCCAATGATATCCCCTACTCCTCTACTTAATAAGGTTATTTCATATACCCCAAAACACTATGTATGAAATCTGAGAATTATAAAAATAGAATAATTTTATTTTCCTTATATTTCATTTACAAATTAGTTACATGACTATTAAAAATTAACACTATAACAAAAATCATCATACTGATAATAAATCCTCTTGTATTTCTGTTTTCTACAACTTGATGTTTTCTGTGCTCTTAAAATTCAAATATAAGTGTTTTAGACTAATTGACTTCAAAATCATTCATAAAACAGTATCTCACTTGCCCTTGCACTAAAAATAAAAAATAAAAACAAAAAACAAGCATATAAACATAAAAAATCAACTGAGCTCTATGTTTAAAGGCCATATTTAAGAAAATGAGAGTCATGCAGAAATAATATAATAATACTTCTCTATTTAAGTTGTGATAGTCTATACATGAATATTTTGCATCAATTTAGGGTTTATTAAATATTTACTGAAATATTACTTATCTTGTTCACTGAAAGATTTTGGATACATCTTAAATTTTGCACCCAATCATGTCTCTCTCTCTCCCTTCCCTCTCTCTCTCTTTAAATATTTATTTATTTAATCTGACAGAGTTACAGAGAGAGAGAGAGAGAGAGAGAGAGAGAGACAGGAAAGAGATCTTCCTTCGACTGATTGAATCCCCAGATGGCCGCCATGGTCTGAGCTGGGCTGACCTGAAACCAGGAGACAGGAGCTTAGCCATTCTTCCCCTTCCTTCCCAAATGCACTAGCAGGGAGCTGGATTAGAAGTGGAGAAGCCAGGACTTGAACTGGCACCTATATGGGATGCCAGTGTTGCAGGCAGCAGCTTAACAGACCATACCACAGTCCTGGCCTCTCCCTCTCTCCTTTTAAAGATTTAATTATTTATTTGAAAGGCAGAGCTACAGAGAGAAAGGGAAAGACAATGAGAGAATTTTTCCAGCTGCTGGTTCTTCCCCAAAATGGATGCAGTGGACAAGGATCATCCAGGCTAAAGCCTGGATCCAGGAGCTTCTTTTGGGTCTCCCACATGAGTGGTTAAGACCCAGGCTCTTAAGCCATCTTTATCTGCTTTCCTAGGTGCATTATCCGGGAGCTGGATTAAAAGTGGAGCCGCTAAGGCTCAAACTGACAACTGTATGGGAAGTTGGCATAAGTGCTAGCTTAACCCACTATGCCACAATGCTGGCCCCAGCTCTGTTTCTCTTGAGTTCTGATCTTGATCATGGATGGAGTCTCTTACGAGAATTTTTCTTATTAAAGATAAACACATTTAAAATTACTCCCTCTCTATCATGAAAGAAGTAATGCATTAACTAATTTTTAAACTACATAGACACCAAAAATATATTTACTATTATTTTAAAATCTCTAACCTGTTTCCTCCAAAATAATATGCTATATGTTACTTACCTATTTTAAAAATATGTATTATTTTATCAATTCCATTTGATTATTATGAAATATGCTTTATAATTTGTAAAAATTTTGGGAATATCTTAAAAAGTCATTTATCATTGTTTTAATGTCTTCAATTTAAATCATCATCATTGATTGCAGAGCTATGTGATCTCTGCATACATTTGTCCTCACCTCTTATTGCCATTTTTCTTCCCTTTTATTTTTCCACCTTAAGTTTTTTTCATATTTGTTTTCCATTTCAATTTTGTTGCTACAGTAAGAGACCAACTTTGGGACACAATGTTTTCAAGAATGAACGTATTGAAGAGAGGAATAAAAGTAAATAAAATAATAAAACATTTTTCTACTCTGTTCTGCCCTGATTTATTCTTAGAATCAAAGCCAAAACAATTATTCTCAAGGATTCTGTAACTCTCAACTCCACCTTTAACTATCCACAAAGGATCCACAGCGGCTTTCCATTTGCTATTTTCTGAAATCAAAATTCACAAAGCTTAGACTTCATGATTTTCAATCACTTGCTTTTTCTTCAGTTTCCAATTTGCTATGGAATTAATTTTCAATTTCAGTATAGCATTTATTTCTGTCTTTTGAATTTTTTTTTTATTATTCGCCTCAAAATATTTAAGTTTCAAAATTGAAACATTTTGCTTCCTTGGGTCAGGAGGTGAAATATCTAATACACCTGTGAAATGTGTAGGATCTACCTCACGGACTCAATGAACTGCACTTGAAGAAAAGGAAAAGGAAGAGGGGGAGGAAAGGAGACACTAATACACCTGTAGGTGATTTGAAGAAAAGTGAACAAAATCTAAATAGATATAACTGAGTCACTTATGCAAATTTGTATGGTTAATGGTTTTAGCAAATGTATGTCCACCTAAACCATTGCTCAAAACAGGCTGGGAGAAAGGCAGCTAGTTGGACTTGGAAGCACTGTTCTAAACACAAAAAATAAAGTGTTCCTTTTGTGTTCACTTGACATGGCTCCCTATGTTTGCAAGGAATTAAGAGAAGTTATATGAAAAAGCAGTAGTAAAATATCAAAATCTTCATGACTAAACACACAGATTAATGATCAGAGGGACTAGCACATTTCAGAATCCTTTTATCCCGTCTTTACTATGTGCCTAAGTCTGTGAGTCGCAGCAACTGCAGGAATTAATCCCAGCTGCAGGCCCTTTATCACAAGCACATGGCTGATCCGCTAGCGATATAAATGGGGTTCATGGCTACTTTCTTCCCAAGATCCACCCTTCTTTAATGAAGGGCTCTAGTATCTCTATTTGCAACACCAATCCTGATAGCATTGTTCTCACATATGTTACATCATCGGGAGCAGTGCAATTCCTCAACCTTAGTTTATTAACTGTTAGGATTTTACTGATTCAGAGAGTAGAGATACAACTTCATTCATTGTGTGTGTGTGTGTGTGTGCTGCGTGCATGCACATGTGCATATGTGCTACCCTGCATAGTGAAAATCCAGTTAAATATACTACTTCAGGTTTAATAATCTATTTGCTAAGAATTTTAAACATAAGCAGCAGTAGGCATCAATAATAAAGGAAGCATCTGGTACTCTTTCTGCCCAAATAAAATTCTTGTCAGGTTCCTATTTACAACATGAATAATTTTAAAAAGAATTGCTTGAATTTTTCACATTCACTTTTTTTTTGAAAAAATACTAAGAAATATGCCTACCACTGGGTGTTTCCATTACTTTCAATAGTTTTTTCCATAACTTTTTCCCCACCCCCTTTTTTTCATAATTTTATAACAGGGTCGAAATGCTTTAAACATTGTAAGTTTCTATTAGCATCAGTGAGAATTCAGATCTGCGTATTACTAACTGTTGATAAATTTTACTACATTACATATCTCTGTTATGACTCCCATCAAAATAAACTCTTCCTTTTTAAAATGGAAGATTTTGTGTTTTTTCTTCTGTTGTTCTGTGGCTGTTATCATCACAACTGTTCCTATTTAGTGCTCCCATTTGGTCCACATTAAAGAAAAACTCCTAACATTTAAGATCCACCATCAATTTATAGCAAGAGAGTAGAGAAACACAAATAAAATCCAATAACCCATTGAGAAATATTTAATAAAACTCTTCGTATATGAGTTAAAAATTTACCAAGTAAGAATATAGTATGTATTTACTAATAATTTCACTTAATCAATTAACTATGACTCCTAAGAAGTTTCTACACAGTGATGGCAGTGCAAATACAATTTTAACAACCAATCAATCACACTGCAAGTTTCAGAAATGGTAGCAGGTATGTTTTTCTCTTTATTTTTAACAAAGAAAACATTTATCTCCTATGAAGTGTAAAGGTCAGTTGAATGTGTTTATTGACAGACAAACAAGGCTGTAAAGTTCCTTTTGACCCAACAAGAAGCCTCACCTGCCTCACCCACTCAGTATGCCTAACTGGTTCCTGGGAGGAACCATTGAAGTTGTCATCAAAATCATTGCATGCATTCTAAAGTGAATATTTAGATTCAGAGTGGGTATAGACACTTGTGGAACAGTCTGACTAGTACTGCCAACTTTTGTACTCATTTATCCTTTAATTGTCTTTTGTGTTGGAAATCAGTAAGTACATGGATAGGGTCCATTGCAGCACTGAACCTTCCTGGGAGTCATGTCACACAGTGGGGGAGATACCTTCAAGGGAAAACAATATGGCAGTGTGAATCACAGACTAGAATCAACAGAAATTGAAGATTCCAGGTAGTTCTATGTCTATCATTGTGAGAAATTTTTTTTTTTTAAATTTTACAGTGAGAGAGAGAGAGAGAGAGAGAGAGAGAGAGATGCTTCCATTCACTGGTTCATCTCCAAATGGCTAAAACTGTTTTACCTGGATTGTGTTGGAGCCAGAAACCAGTAATACAATCTCGGTCTCCCATGTGTATGGAAGGATCTCAACTACCTGAGCGATCATTGCTAGCTCCCAGCATCTGCAATGGCAGGAAACTGGAGTCAGGAGCCAGAGTTGAGCAAGAAAGCCTGAATCTCTGATGTGGGACACAAAGGAGCTTGTTAGAGTGGAAGACTCGCTGGCCCCACCTCAACACTCCTGAAACCGCACCTCTACTTTGACCAGATGTCCAAGTTGTTTACATACATACAAAGGTTTGCAAAGGACATCCCTAGCAATTAATTTAAAAAGTGAATCGTGGGTTCCCTGTTTGTGAAACCATTTTAAATATTTATTTCCTGTTTGTAGAATTAAACTTAAGATAATGATTCCACATTATTTTCTATGATTGTATGTTTACCATTAGATAAAATACTTGTGGGTATAATCTTTACTATTAGATATAATACTAGTGGGTACTTTTTAAGTTAATATTTTCTTAGGAAGTAACAACAGTGATGCTTTAGGATTTTGGATTTGCTTATTAAAATAGGTGTATTTTAGGTCTATTTAATTAAAATACTATGCTTATATGCAAATACATTCTGTTCTAGTGATAAAATAACAATTTTTCAAGGATGAAGGTGAATGTTTTCTAAGGATCTGAGTCTTAAAAGGACTGATCAGCTGCAGTAGTGAAAGCCACCAGTTCGCGGGCCATTGCACAATGGGGCAGAAGGAAGCAGCTGTGCCAGGAGCCGTCTTGAAGGCCCGAGAGTGGCTTGAGGGCAAGTCAATGCCGAACCCTGATCACATGTCTTCCAGAAAGGAAGACCTTAGCACAAGGAACACGAGGGTGACGGCACAAAGAATCTCATTTTGAAATTCAGCTGATAAAAATAATGCAAAAATGATTTGAATTTCTTGGAGGCAATCATCCAAGTGTGTGTATCACATTTCTGTGAGAGACAGATGGTTAAGAATTAATGAAAGACACACACACACACACACACATACACACCAAAAAAAAAAAAAAAAAAAAAACCTGACATTATTTCATAATGAGTTTTCCAAATTATAGCATATGGCTGGAAACATTCTATGATATGCCTATAAAATCCATTAAGTGAATTCTCATTTCAGTCTATTATTTCTTTTTTCCAATTGTTTTCCTTCCTTTCTGTCCTCCTTCCTTCCTCTCCCCCCATTTCCTTCCATCCCTCTCTCCCTCCTTCTCTGTTCCTAATTCAGTATATAAAACATGCATAATCAAGAGGTACTAAATACCTGTCACATAGCAATTGTTATATACTGTTAGACATCATTGTCGTTACTATTACTGTTACATTATTTCTGAAAGTGTGGAATTCTAATTTCTATAATATAAATACTCTAAAATTTAACATGAAATTAAGTTAATGTTTAACAGTCTGGCAATCAAAATATTCTTTGTATAGTCAGCACAAGTCTTCTCTGCTTAATTTTTAAGACCATTTATTAACCAATATGTTACCCAAGAAGTGATTTTGATGATTGCGTGCAGCTTTTACATCATTCCTATTGTCATAGTAAGCATAAAAACATTTTGTTTCCTAGAAATGGAATAATTTGACAGTTATCACTTGAGTTAACAAGAACCAAAGAAATCACGTGCCAGTGAAGACTTAAAGAGTTATTTGGGCCGGCGCCATGGCTCACCAGGCTAATCCTCCACCTTGCGGCGCCGGCACACGGGGTTCTAGTCCCGGTCGGGGCACCAGATTCTGTCCTGGTTGCCCCTCTTCCAGGCCAGCTCTCTGCTGTGGCCAGGGAGTGCAGTGGAGGATGGCCCAAGTGCTTGGGCCCTGCACCCGCATGGGAGACCAGGAGAAGCACCTGGCTCCTGCCATCGGATCAGCGCGGTGCGCTGGCCGCAGTGCGCCAGCCGTGGCGGCCATTGGAGGGTGAACCAAGGGCAAAGGAAGACCTTTCTCTCTGTCTCTCTCTCACACTGTCCACTCTGCCTGTCCAAAAAAAAAAAATAAAATAAAATAAATAAATAAAAAAAAGAGTTATTTGGCTTTCAATCATATCAGTCTGCTGAGTTTCATGAATCTTACTTATATCTTTAAATGTTATTTCAGGAGATAAACGGATTGAAATCAGAGTCCCCATTACCATAATTATAAAGAAAGTGGATGCTAGTTCTCTAAAAATGCTGTCACATACACTTTAAATCCTCAAAACGATTAACTTTTCATCTCTTAAAATCGAGTTTAAGGGAAAGTACTCATAAAATGTTGGTTGTTTCAAACATTCTACTAATCTTCTAATGAAAAGCACACCATGCAAATTACACGACTTAATCTGAAAGAAGTTGTTTGAGTTCTCAAGTCTTTATAATCCACAATAACATGAAATATTTCAGGTTACTTGATTCCAGTTGGTCCAGCATTCCCCTGTCTTGTCTGATTCTACATGTATAAGTAAAAGCATCCTGGAGTACTTTTTCTATAAGCCACATTCAGTTGATCCAATTTTCATTAAAACTGTGAGAACTGCAGAATATTCAGAATTGCAGTCTATGATCTCAACAGAGAGACCTTTTGGATCAGTCTGTTATCTTTCAGATGACATAAATAGGGGGCTTTGAAGATTCTGTCACATAGTAATTGTTATATACTGTTAGACTTCATTGTCATTACTATTATTGCTACATTATTTCTGCAAGTGTGAAATTCTTTCTATAATGATAAATACTCTAAAAATTTAACATGAAATTAAGATAATGTTTAACAATCTAGCAATCAAAATATTATTTGTATAGTCAGCAAAAGTCTTCCCTGCTTTATATTTAAGACCATTCATAATTTTTCTATTGTAGGCAGAAAAATAGTATCATTATCATCTAATATTATACCTCTGAAAAAAGATCACCTTATTTTTATTATTAATTTTATAATTAAATATTCATAATTCCTATAATATAAATTCTCAGATCAGTTTTACCTAAGACTATTTCCACTTGCTTTCTCAAAAAATGACTTTGCTTTTCATTGTTAATGTATGTTTTTGAAAATCATAAAAATATAAACTCTCAATGTTTAATGAGCATAGTCACCATAGTAAATTTCTTTATTTATTTTTAACAATCAGTGATAGGGGCCTGGTGCCAGGGCCAGGAGATTCATCCAGGTCTACCACATAGACGCAGGGACCCAAGCACATGCATTATTTTTCAATTCATTTCCCAGGCCATTAGCAGGGAGCTGGATTGGAAGTGGACAACTGAACAATATTTGGGACTCTTATAGGATGCCAGCATCACAGGTGGCAGATTTACCTGCTATGCCATAATGCCAATCATTAAGATTGTGTTTTCTATATAACTGTTGAAATCTTTACTTAGTATATACTAAGTTGATCTTCTGTATATAAAGGTAATTGAAAATGAGTTTTGATGAAGAATGGGACAGTAGAGGGAGTGGGAGATGGGATGGTTTGCAGGTGGGAGGGAGGTTATGAGGAGAAATGCTGCTATAATCCAAAAGTTGTACTTTCAAAATTTATATTATTAAATAAAAGTTATTTTTTTAATCTTAGTAGCCAATAACTAAAGCCCATTGCTAGAAAGGAGCTGAAATTATCAGCTACCAGAACATACAATCTACACCTGAAAAAGACCAAATATGAAATAGTAGTCTCAATATACTTAGTCTTTATAAATATTAGGCCAAATGTGAGATATTAGTTATAAATATACTTGGTCTTTGGACTGATTAGTTTTGACATCTGTAGAAATAGAACCCACAGACAATTGAAATGACTCCATGTAAAATCTGCGCTTGTCTCAGCTATTTATCTGCTAAGCATGAACAAAGACGTGGCTTCTCAAATGATAGTGTCTTGGACCCAAAAGTTATTTTTTAAGGTTAACCTGTAGAGAAGTGTGAGCTGAATAACAAGAATACAGATAATCAAAATAGGAAGGAATGAAACAGCATATTTTCCTTCTTTAGTTTAGTGAAATCAGTATGATTGATTAGCATAAACCACTGGAAATATGGATGAGTATGGCATTTTTATGCTTTCATACCCTAAAAGTTTTACTTTTGTATTGGAAGGACTTTGATATTCATCCTGCTTTTGTAGCTTGAATTGTGCTCCCCAAGCACGTGTGTGTGTGTGTGTGTGTGTGTATTTTATTTCCTCTTTTGTAAAGTAAATGAAACAACAAGGATTTGCATATTATTCTAAAGCCAACAAGTATATTGAATTGACTGACTAACAACATGTCAAGCAGAAAAACAGGATAAGAAATATTATATATTAATTCCAGGCTGTTTCTTATTGAATGACATAATTTACCACCTTCCTTGTCATTTGAGCATCCATGAAGAATAGCGCCTCACATATTGTCAACAAATAAGAGTATAGACCTTGCATTTATGTAAATCCAGTGAAATCATTGGTTAAGTAACTCGTTAAGGTCTCCTGTAAAGCAATTATTAAATTACTTGGTGAGCAATTATTATACAATCTATCAAAAATTTTAATAGGCAACATGAAAAACTGAGAGGAAAATTCTCATTTTCAAATACTGATTAGACTAATGTTGTAATGATGCTGCTCCAATTAATCTCAAAGCATGAAAGTTAATTGTGTGGGATTTCATGAGCAAAACCAAAGATGTTTATATTCAGCTTGCTTAAAAAAATGGAAGGGAATTAAAAGAATGTACGTCAAATCTTAGTTTACAATAAGCCACACTTTACTTCCAAAACAATAAACACCTATTTTTTCTTCTAATCTTCAAACTAGCATATAAAAACTAAATGAATCTCAGTAAATACTAATTATATATGAGCTTCAACAATATATATTTATTTTTAAGGTGATGGATTTTTTTTTTAATTTTTGTAAAGAAATAATCGAAAATAAATCAAAATGTCTTTAGGCATCCAGGGGTCATCACATTATTTGAAACCTAGATTTGGCCGGCGCCGCGGCTCACTAGGCTAATCCTCTGCCTTGCGGCGCTGGCACACCGGATTCTAGTCCCGGTCCGGGCGCCGGATTCTGTCCCAGTTGCCTCTCTCAGGCCAGCTCTCTGCTGTGACCAGGGAGTGCAGTGGAGGATGGCCCAAGTGCTTGGGCCCTGCACCCCATGGGAGACCAGGAGAAGCACCTGGCTCCTGCCATCGGATCAGCATGGTGTACCAGCCGCGGCAGCCATTGGAGGGTGAACCAGCGGCAAAGGAAGACCTTTCTCTCTCTCTCTCACTGTCCACTCAGCCTGTCAAAAAAAAAAAAAAAAAAAAAAAAAAAAAAAAAAAAAAAAAAAAGAAAAAGAAACCTCGCTTATGCTGTTCCTAGATAAGTCTATGTGCCTGCAGTTACAGTGTACCTCCACATTGCTGAAATGTGGAAGTCGAGGCTCCTGCCTTTTACTTGACCATTCCTATGATTTTAGTAGGGTTTTTAAGCTCCCTTACTTCACTTTATCCAGATACAAGTTCTACTGATGTTGCATCTAGAAAACACCAGAAGCATCAATTATTTAATTATTTCTTAAATATATCAGCATTACTTATAAGATTGATGACAGTATTTAGTGATATGCCACTAATACAGAACACTTAATTTGGTAGGAACTTAATAGTTAAAGGCTAGTGTAAATGTAGTAAAATACTCCAAATTACTCTTTGCTTACTAATTACAATTCTTATTGATTTAGTAGTCTGGAAGCAATAGCCAAGATGGATCAGACAGTAGAATACATCTGTGCAACCATTTACCATTTAGCCTATGTCAGAAAAACAGCCACTGTGGCTAAGTCACTAATAAAAAGCCCAGGGGATGTCCTAGTAAGTTCCTTAGTAGAAAGAGAAAGACTCATAGAATCACACTTCACAAAATTAAACTGTATTCTTTTAGAAGAAATATTTATTTATTTATTCGTTTTTTTTTTTTTTTTGAAAGAGAGAGGGAGGAATGGAGGGAAGAAAGAAGAAAGAGAGAGAGAGAGAGAAATACAGACTGATAGTGACCCTCCATCCACAGGTTCACTTCCCAGAAACATAAAACAGCCAGAGCTGGTCCAGGCCAAAATCAGGAGCTGAGAATCCAGGTTGAGTCTTACTTTGGGTGGCAAGGGTGCAAGTACCTGGGTCGTTACCTGCTGCCTCACAAAGTAGTCTTAACAGATGGAGGCTAAGTTGGAATTCCTAGGTGCTCCAACAAGAGCAGTGTGTATCCCAGGTAGACATGTAACTGCAGTGCCAAACATCCACCCCTATATTTTAAATTATGTTCATGTTTTATCCTGTTCTTAAAATATACACGTATATGCATGCTTTGTCTTTATTCTATGTTCAAACTTGGTTAATATATTTACATGAAAAAACTTAAATAGGACATCTTTGAATATTAGGTGTCAAGCCAATTACTTCCTTAATGTTATTTTCCCAAATGAATAAACCAAAAAAGACATTTACAACACACAAGGAAATTAATAAGCAACATTATACTGCATTGAAAGTAATAAGCTCTACCTCTGTCATCTTTTCTTCCAATTTAAATTGAACATGAAATATAAAAGTCTATTTTGCAAAAATAACAGGTTTGTTAAGAAGGGATAGTGTTTGTTCTTTGGCTTTATAGAGTATGCAAATGTAGGTTTGGTGAGTGGGAAAATGATGGTATAGTCAGTTCCAATGAAAGCCCATGCTGGGTTTATTAAAGTGTATTGGGTCTTCACAAAGGATTTATTTATGATATCTATTTACTATTTCTTACCATTGTTCATACCCTCCAGAATAATACAAACTATTAAAAACACATGGCCAGGAGCTGGTGTTGTGGCATAGTGGGTTAAACCACAGCCTTCGATGCCTACATTCCTTATAGGCTCTGATTCAAGACCCGGCTGCTCCGCTTCTGATCCATTTCCCTGCTAATGCATCTGTGAAAGCAGCAAAAAAATGGTTCAAATGTTTGGACTCCGCCATCCACGTGGGACAGCCAAAGCTTCAGGAGCCTTGCTTCAGCTTGGCACTGCCCTGGTCTTTGTGGCCATTTTGAGAGAGGCAGTAGATGGAAGATTCTCTCTCTCTCTCTCTCTCTCTCTCTCATCTCTCTCCCTCTCTCTAACTCTGCCTTTCAAATATAAAAAAAAAATCTAAAAATTACATGATCATTATATATATTTTTTCAAAATCTGAGATATTAGTTACCTGGGAAAGAACGCCATGGAAGTGACGGTAAGTCATCATATATTTAGTGTGTGTTTTTATTTAATTATGACAAGTAAAATAACGCTAAATTAATTACATTCTGCCTTCTGGCTAAATTTGTTCCTATTAAGGGTAAGCATTTTGTAAGTGCTTAATATTTGCTACTGTATTAAAAACAAGTCATGTAATCCCATGGTTTTTCAACACAATAATCCTGGTCGAACTCTTGCTGTTGTTGGGAACATGTTTTATTTTGCCTGTGGCAAAATCATTTGCTTTTGCTTCAACTTTAGTAATTCATTATCTATAGTAGTGGTACTTTGGTTTCTAATAGCAGTAGACCCTGAGAATATTTAAAAATATTTGTTCCAATATTTTGTGGAAGATATTTTCAATTTACAACCACTTGTTTATTTGTTTTCTTATGATAAACATAGGAAAAGTATTTTTAGATTGAAAATTTAATTTAGAGTTTGAAGATTACAAAAATATTTAACACATTGTGTTGTAAGGAATAATTTGGATGTTTGATTATTATTAAGTAAGTATTTACATTATCAGATTATTTAGAAAATTTATTTCTACTATTAATTATAATGATATTCTACCAATTGCTTTATATAATTGATTCAAGGAAAATATCACATGAAAGTATGTACATTTTCATATATTTTCTTACATATTTTCACAAAAATACTCAAATTTTTGAAATATTTTTGTATTTATCAATGTGTTAGAGATATTTGTTCCTATCTCTATCTCTTTCCCTCAATAAGCAGATAAATCTCTACTTGATTAGTTTAGATCTTCTGAATATTTGGCTTTTAATCCTAAAGGTTTTCTGGGTTTTAGGAATCTTACATTTTGATTTTGATTTCAGAAGAGATACAGAGCTGGAGACTAAACAGCCTAGTATAATAGTTTTAGTGGAACTGACAATTGATTCTCCATGGAATGCTAAGCAACTGACTATTAGTCCATTACCAAACTAACTTCTAAATTCAATACTAACATCTCAGCAAAAAGAACTGGGGAATTTCATGCTGATTACCGCCACATGGCTGTGTGTTTCTCAACTGTCCAATAGAAGGATAAAGTACCCTGGAGGAGATCATAGAATGTGATTGACCTTAGTGGTAAAAATCATTTTCAAATATCTACTATTCCAAATTAATGTAAACCTATTGCCAACACATACTAGATCCTCAATTAGTTTTGAAAATGGATACATATATGGAATATATATTATGATACATGTATACTAATAAATGAAAACATATAATAATTACATGTAAAAGTTTTTTCTCATCATCAGTATCTCACATTCCTGCTCACCTTATAGAACAGAGGCAATAATCATCATTGTTCAGAATATTTTTCCAGGATGTTTTTGTGGCAAATAGCATTGCAACATTGAGACAGCATCATTCCCTTCGCATTGACAGGTATAATAAAAACAATAATCTTCCCTCTTGGGTAGAAATATACTCAGGGTTAGTAGACGTCTTGTTTTCTCAAATTTTTCTAAAAAATCATGTTTCAGTAGTTTGTCTACCCACAATCACTTCCAGACAGCAAAGAATAAAATAGCAGAAATTTAAGTCAGATGCCATGTTTAATTCCTAATTATCACATGGTCAGACACAGCCATGAACAATACTAGGGAATGTGCTCTTCATCCTTGCAACCATATGCTCAGAATAAAATGGGACAAAGAATCTGCAAATGAAAAGAGTGGACAATCACCATCACAAAATCTTTGAAAGTCATGAGTCAGTAGGATAATGAAACAGAAACAAAAAATGAATCTAAAACAATCCAGAAGTAAACTCTATTGTATAGTCTAAGTACAAAAGACTGAGTTGAGTGGACAAAAAGGAGAGATAAAAGCTAAAATATTGAATGGCAAAGCAGAGGATGCAGCATATATAGGAAATTAGGATAATAGATATGAATATTAATTAATGATATTTTGGCCATCAGAAAAATGTCAAATGAAAACAAGTGTTGGTCATGATGTACAGCTCTTGGTGAGAATGTAAGTTAGTACAGAAATTATGGAAAAACAATACAGATGTTCCTCAAAAAACTCAAAAGTAGAACTACAATATGAGCCAGCAATTCCACTTCCAGGAATGTATTTAAAAGCATAAAATTCAGTTTGTAAAATACATGTTATGTCTCCATGCTCAATAAAGCACTATTCAAAATGACCAGGGTGTGGAATTTACTTTAGTGTCTACCAACAGACGAATGAATAAATTGTGGTTTGTATACACAATGGGATACTATTCAGTCTGAAAAGAAGGATGTTCTATCATTTGCAACAACATGAATTAAGTCAGTTACAGAAAAACATAAACAACATCGCTTCAGTTAGATGTGGAATCTAAGACAGTTGAACACAAAATCAGAGAATAGAATGGTAGTTATCAGAGGCATATGGAGGGAATATATGGAATGGGGAGATGTAGCTCAAAGGGTATACATTTTCAGTTATGCAGGAGTTTGTTTTTAAGATCCATTGAATGTGATCGTAACTATAGTTAATAATAAGGTACTTTACATTTCAAAATGGTTAAAAGAGTGGATTTTTAAATGATTGAACAAAAACAATAAATATTAGAGGCAATGGGCATATCAATTTAATGATTAAATTATTCCATGAAGAGCTAAATACCAAAATATATTGTAACTCATCAACACAAATAATAAATTAAAAATTAAAAATAAGAAAGGGTGGTATTTCAATCTTGCAATCCCAAAATTAAAAAAAATGAGACAATTTCTTCTGTGTTTGGTGATCATAGTAAGAAAGGCAGAGGATGAGGGTGACACTTAAGGAAGAATAATCAAACTAGTGGAGAGTTTGCATAGTATTAATGCAGATTGCATGATTTAAGCAAATGTTTCAGCTTGAAATCCATAAAATAAAGTGATTTATATATCACCTTCCACTACTTGAATATATTTTTGATCCCTTTCTTCTTACAAAATCAAGTCCAATTTTCTACTACAGCATTTAAAGTACTATTACTTACTAGAAATATATTTTGTATTGTTTTCACTCAAGTCCTTCACTAAGTCCCTTTACTGTTTCTGCTGTGTTTTCCAACACCTCTTGCTATTATTTGATCCATGACTTGAATATTTGAGATTTTCCTTCTTTCTCTTTTGACCTGTGAGTAAATCCTGAAAGCTTCCCTTTTGCAGTGAATCCTGCAAGCAGAGCCCATTGGTTCCACCCCTAACTGCTGTCACTTATCACCTCAAATTGCACAATGGCTCCCCATGGGTTGTCCAATCCCCACCACCATCCCTTTGCCATTATAGCCAAGCTCTGCAGTGGGGGCTGAGTTTTCCTTTATGAGTTGGGTCACATCATGCCACTTCTCAGCTCACACAACTCCAAGACCTTTGCACCTCACCAGAGACAAGGTCAGAGGCCTTTTGTGGACTAGAGGGACCCACGTGATTAGACGTGTTGACTCTGAGAAACTGTCTTCTATCACTTTACCCCATACTCTTCAGTCTCAAGCCTCCTGATCTGGTCATCACACACACACACACACACACACACACTGCTGCTCCCATGTCCTGCACTTGCCTTTCTCTCTGGCAGTTTCTCCTAAAAACATGCATGGCTCATATCTTCCCTCCCATTTTCTTCAAAGGTCTGCTCAGCTGTTACCTCATCTGGCCTAACTATTTAAAATGGCGTTGCTCTCCCACCATTGTGCATCTTCATCAACTTTCTATGAGGCATTGTGTGACTCTCTATGGTTTATATATCTATCAAGTATTGGTATATTTAACCTGTTTTTGAATTTGAATTATGAGGATAGTTTTTTTTTATTATTTTTTTAAAAACCAGATTTCTCAATTCCAAGAACAGAGGACTGCAGCTACTTTCAGTCAGCGGACATTTGCTGAGTGAATGTATACAATGCTTACTCATTGTTGGTTGCCTGGGGTACCTTTCCCTCATTTTTTAAATCTACATTCCTTTGGAAACCCAGCACAAATCCCATCTCTTCTGCTTTGATTCTCTCAGTTCTAATGAAATGTTGTCTCTGAAAGGTTTCAAAGTTTATTAAATTCCTATTTTAGAATCTTTCACAATGTGCCATGCTTTCAACTCACTGAGTCCATAGCTCATCCTCCCGCCAATAGAAGGTAAACTACTTTTAGCATTGAGAGAGGTACTCCACCATGAGCCCTGAGGGTTCCCTCTGTGTAGATTTGCCAAATAAAATAAAGGATGCCCAGTGAAATCCAAATTTCAGGTAAACAAAATGCAGTATTTGGAACACTACTGTACTAAAATATTTATGCTTTTGAAATCAAAGGTAATTCTAGGTCATCTGTGGGTGTTATTTCTAAACTTACTCAGAGAATAAAGGTATATATAATACCTTCCACAATGTATACTCGCAAGTCTTTTGAGTGTGTAGCCCTCCATTTCATTTCCCTTCTATTGTCCCCAGTATTGCCACCCAAGAATTTATTTAGTTGAAGTAATATGAACCTATGTTTCCTGTTATTTAAGATTTATCATTATCTCTTTTATAACTCTATACATTCTTCCACATCTGCCATCAGATATCAATGATGAAATTAAACTGTAGCCTGTATCTTTAAGAAAATGAGAATATAGTCATGGTATTTTATAGGATCCCTGTGGCATTAATCACTCGGTTTTTAACAACTAAGTTCTTGGGTCTGGTACTGTGGCATAGTAGGTTACACTTCTGCCTGCCATGCTGAAATACCACATGGGAGCTGGTTGGTGGCCTGGCAGACTCTCTTCTTATCTAGCTCTCTGCTATGGTCTGAGAGAGCAGTGGAAGATGGCTCAGGTGCTTGGGCCCCTGCATCTTGGTCGGAAACTCAGATATAGATCCTGGCTCCTGGTTGTGGATCTGTTCATCTCCAGCCATTGTGGCCATTTGGGGAGTGAAACAGCAGATGGAAGACCTCTCTATGTCTGTAACTCTGCCTCCCAATTAAATAAATAAATATTTTTAAAAATGTAGTTCTTTGGAGATAATATTATATTTACAGAATTTTTATTATTTATTTTTAATTTGTACACAGAGAACAGATTTCATGTATTGTTGTATATATATATATATTTATATTTAAGCTCATGATACTTCCCTCCTCTTTCCTTTTAATGTTTGCAGTCACATACTTTCGATTTACTTTATTATCACAGACTGAATCCTGAACTAAATAAAGAACTCAACAAGTAGAGACTAGAAAGACCACTGTTCCACAGGAGTATCGACAATAGTTATAGGTGATAATAAAACCTCAAGATGTCAATTTTACTCATTCTCATTATACTTTTATGCTATTTATATTTAATAGCCACAAGAAATGAAAGAAAACCTATGAATTTTCTTTTTTGGGGACAGACTTATCTCACTAAGCATAATGGTCTCCAACTGAATCATTCTTGTCACAAAAGACAGAATTTTATCCTTTATATGATTATTATTTCATTATGCATATGTATCACATTTTCTTTATCCAGTCATCAGTTGATGGACATCTGGGTTGAATCCATATCTTACCTGCTATGAACCGGGCTGCTATTAAGATGAGAATACAGAAAACTCTTTCGTATGCTAATTTAATTCCCTTTGAGTAAATTTTTAGGAGTGGGATGGCTGGGTCATATGACAGAAAAATTTTTAGATTTTTGAGGACACTCCATACTGTCTTCAATAATGATTTCACAGTTTACATGCCCATCATCAAAAGTGTATATTAATGTACCTTTTTCTCCACATCTTTGCCAGATCTTTTTTTTTTTTTTGGATGACAGCCATTCTAACTAGGGTTTGATAAAAACTCATTGGGGTTTTTAATTTCCCTGATAACATTTTTTCAATTGTGTTTTGGTCATTTGTATTTCATCTGTTGAAAAACACCTGTTCATGTCCCTTGCCCATTTCTTCACTAGAATATTGTTATATTGCTGTTCAGTTTCTACTATATTTCAGATATTAACACGATCAATTTTCTCCCATTCTGTTGGTTGCATCTTCATTTGTTCAGTGTTTCCTTTGCTGTGTATAAGCTTCTTAGCTTGACATAGTCCTATTTGTCTATTTTTGCTTTAGTTACCTGTGCTCTTTGCCTAAAGACTAATGTCTTGAAATGTTTCCCCTACTTTTTCCTCTAGTAATTTGATGATTTCAGGTCTTAGGTTTGTATCCCTGATCCATTTTGAGTTGTCTTTTGTATAAGGTGTAAAGTGGGAGTCTTGTTTCATAATTCTGCACACAGAGATCTAATTTTCCAACATCATTTGTGAAGATACTGTCCTTCCTCCAGCGAGTGATTTTAGCTCCTCTGTCAAAGAATAGTTAGTGGTAGAAGTGTGGATTATTTTCTGGGATTTCTAATCAGTTCCATTGGTCCACATGTCTGTTTTTGTACAAAAATC
Organism: Oryctolagus cuniculus; assembly: GCF_964237555.1. Taxonomy (NCBI): domain Eukaryota; kingdom Metazoa; phylum Chordata; class Mammalia; order Lagomorpha; family Leporidae; genus Oryctolagus; species Oryctolagus cuniculus. The sequence goes on from NC_091440.1 coordinate 7,616,588, forward strand.
TTATTATTTTGTTTTTGATTGCCCTATGTCTTGAAATCTGGTATTGTGATGCCTCCAGCTTGTTTTTATTGTTTAAGATTGCTTTAGCTGTTTGGTGCCCCTTGTGTTTCCATATGAATTTTAACATCCTTTTTTTCTAGATCTGAGATGAATGCATTTGGTATTAGATTGGGATCACATTGAATCTGTAAATTTCATTGACTAGAGTGGATGTTTTTGATAAAATTAATTCTTCCAGTGCATGAACATGGAAGGTTTGTCCAGTTTTTGTGTCTTTTATTTCTTTCCTTGATGTTTTGTTTTTTTATTGAAGAGAATTTTCACATCTGTGATTAAATTTATTCCAAGGTATTTAAAGTTTTTTGTAGCTATTGTGAGTGGGACTGATCTTATAAGTTCTTTCTCAGCCATGGTATTTTTTTTTTTTTTGGTATTTTATTTTATTTTATTTTATTTTATTTTATTTTTTTGACAGAGTGGACAGTGAGAGAGAGAGAGAGAGACAGAGAGAAAGGTCTTCCTTTGCCGTTGGTTCACCCTACAATGGCCGCCGCGGCCGGCACGCTGCAGCCGGTGCACCACGCTGATCCGATGGCAGGAGCCAGGTACTTATCCTGGTCTCCCATGGGGTGCAGGGCCCAAGCACTTGGGCCATCCTCCACTGCACTCCCAGGCCACAGCAGAGAGCTGGCCTGGAAGAGGGGCAACCAGGACAGAATCTGGTGCCCCGACCAGTACTAGAATCCGGTGTGCCGGCGCCGCAAGGTGGAGGATTAGCCTAGTGAGCCGTGGCGCCAGCTGGTATTGTTTTCATATACAAATGCTATTCATTTTTCTGTGGTAATTTTATATTCTTCCATATTGTCAAACTCTTACCAGATTTCCAGTTCTTTTAGTGGAGACTTTTGTTCCCATATATGTAGGATCAAGTCATCTGCAGTCAGGGATAATCTGAACTCCTCCTTTCCAATTTGTACCATTTGATATTTTTTCTTTTCTAAGGCTCTGATTAAAATTTCTAGAATTATATTGAATAGTAATGATGAAGGTAGCTATTCTTGTTCAGTTCAGGATCTTACTGGAAATGCTTCAAGCTTTTCCCAATTCCACATAATGCTGGATGTGGGTTTGTCATATATATCACCTTGATTGTGTTGAGGTGTGTTCCTTCTACACCCATTTTGTTTAATTTTCTTTTACCATGTTAGGCTGTTTCAAATGCATTCACCCTATCTTTTGAGATCATTGTATGGATTTTTTTCTTTAATTTTTTTAATGTGATGATTGGTATATGTTGAACCATCCCTGAATCCCTGGGATAAATCCCACTTGGTCCTGGTGAATGCTCTTCTTGATGTTTTGTTGGTTTTAATTAGCTGGTATTTTGTTTAGAAGATTTACATCTATGTTCATCAGGGATATTGTTTCTACTTCCCTTTCTTTATTTTATATTTTTCTGGTTTTGAGATTAAGGTGATATTGACCTTATACAAGGAACTTAGGAGGATTCCCACATTTCCAATTATTTTGAATATTTTAAGAATTGGAATTAGTTCTTCTTTAAAAGTTTTGTAGGATTCAACAGTGAAGCATCCAGTCCTGGATTTTTTTTTTTTTTTACTACTGTTTCAATCTCCATCTTGGTTATTGGTCTATTTAGGTTTTGTATGTCTTTGTGCCTCAATATTGATTAATTGCATGTGTCTGGAAATCTATATATTTCCTCTAGATTTCAAATTTTTTGGCATATATCAGTTTTCAGTATTTCCTGTGTTTACATATCACATATTATTTACAACTCTCAGTTGTTGGACATATGGGTAGACTGCATATCTTAGCTATTGTGAATTGAGTTGTAATACACATGGGGGTACAAATAACTCTTTAACATGCTGATTTTATTTCATTTGGGTAAATTCCCAGGAGTGAGATGGCTGGGTCATTTGATATATTTACTTTCAGATCTCTGAGGAATCTCCATACTATCTTCCATAATGATTGTACTACTTTACATCCCCAGCAACAGTGGATTAGGGAAGCTTTATCCCTATGTCCTTGCCAGCATTTATTGTTTTTTGATTTTTGGATTATAGCAATTATAACTGGGGTGAGGCCAAACCTCATTGTGGTTTTTATTTGCATTTCCCTGATTACTAGTGATCCTGAGTATTTTTTCATGTGTCTGTTGGCCATTAGAATTTCATCCTCTGAAAATTTCCTGTTCATGTCCTTTGCACATTTTTTACCTGCATTGTGTGATTTGCTGTTGTTGAGTCATGAGCTATTTATACATTCTAGATATTAATCCTTTATCAGTTGCATAGTTTAAACTATTTTCTCCCTTTCTGTCAATTGCCTTTTCAATTTTTTGAGTGTTTCCTCTGCAGTGCATAAGATTGTTAGTTTGAAAAGTAAGAAGCATGGGAATCAATAACGTGTTTTTGAAAATTTTCATGATGATCACCAGTAATATAATAATTTTATACTTAATTTTATTTTCACTTCATCTTATTCTCCACAAATTTTCCATGATGCCATCTAACTCCCCCCTCTTCTCTCCTAGTAAAGAAATACTATCTTTGCTTTTAAGTGAATATTGGAAGAGCAATAATGTAGAACTGATGTTTGTTTAGTTTACACTGGTGCTGCCCTGGTCACAGCTTATGTAACTGTTCACTGGCCATTGCCTGGCTTTTAATGGTTTTAATATCACAAAAAAGCAATAGCTTAATCAGAAAAAATAGTTGGGTTATTAATTATATTCATTTCTTGACCACAGAAAATAGCACATTAAAGTAAAACAGCTGAAACTATGTTTGAACAAATGTAAGTCTCAGATGGACAGAGATGAGACCAAGATAGATTAATTGGGAATATTGGCCCATTAAAAGCCTGGAGTGTTGAAGATATAAAACCTGGGAAAGAGAAGCATTCAGAAGTACACCAAACAACAAAACAGAACCGAAGAAAGAATAGAAATCAGAAAACGGATGGCTCTCATTCTCTGCACTTTTCATTTTACGGTTCTCATTTTAGTTTATCATTCTTTCACAGCAGATTGACTTTCCCCACTGGGTGGTAAAACTTCACCAATGACAACTCCTAAGAATCTTTATGTATGGTTTGGCCACACACATATTCTTTCTTAAACCCACCTAGAAATCCCAAGAAGTGATTCACTGGCCTACCATGTATTAGACACATGCTGTTGGATAAGTTAGTAGAATTCAGATCACATTAGGACAACCAGCACAATGAACTGACAGAAGAGGAGACAGGTCATTGCAAAAGGATTGGAAATAGAGTGGCTGTGAATCTCAGAAGTTCAGAAAATTTGTTTGGTTCTGAGTATGTACAGCTCACACGTTCACAGGAATAAACATACCAAACTGAGCTATTGTCACACATTGACATGTCCTGGGTTACGGCTTTGTTTTTTCTAGATGGATAAAAGATAATCTGTTGTGAGTATATAATGGTGACATATTTAAAACTAAATAAATATTTATTATGTTAGATAGAGGTGCATAGATGTGAGACTAGGAGTGGGGTATTATACTTAATCTTAATTTTATGAAAAATGGTATAGGTTCTTATAACTCTTGGTTTCTTCAGAAAGTGTTTTCAAGCTCTGTATACAGAAGCATTCATATTACTTTTGGATATTATATAATGCCAACAATATTAGCAGTAAGAATGAAGTTACTAAAAATTCAAAATATTACATAACCAGGGGTTCAGCATTCTTGTCATTTGCAGACACAGATGTTTCACTGTTCTGTTTGCTTTCCTGTGCTGTTAGGCTGTGAAATACATAATCTCATTGGATAGTTATTTTTTGACCAGTTTTAGTTCAACATCACTTAGAGCTGTTTGAAAAGTCAGTCAGGTTGAAATACTTAAACAAACTATTACAAATGATGTTGAATAACATTAACCAGGTGGTATAACCAATTTGTTAATAATTCATGTTTAATAGTCATTTTTTTTACTTACATAAATTATACAGAAGTATATACAACTCACATTTCGTAGTTTTTTTGTTATCATTACTCTTTTGTTTTATTATTATTGGCCACTCACTTTATTGAAAATGCTCAAGATACAAGAGACCTACACTATTGTGTAGGAATATTGGGTTTAATTCAGAGTATTAGGGAATTCTCCCAAACTCCTTCTATGAAGCCTGCATTACTTTAATTCCAAAACCTGCAGAAGATATAAAAAAATAAAGAGAGCTATAGAAAAATTTCTCTGATTAACAGACACAAAAATCCTCAACAAAATTTGAGATAATCTAATCCAACAACACATCAGAAAGATCGTTCACCCAGAACAAGTGGGATTCATTCTTGATATGTAGGGATGGTTCAACATTCATAAATCAATAAATGTGAATTCTCATATTAACAAACTAGCACAAAAACCATATGATTATCTTAATAGATACAGAGAAGGCATTTGATAATATACAATATCCTTTCACAATGAAACCTTATGCAAATTGATTATAGCAAGAACTTTCCTTAACACAGTCAAGACAATATATGACAAACCCACAGCCAGAAACATATTAAATGGGGAAAATTAGAAGCATTTATATTAAGAACCAGGATCAGGCAAGTCCACTCACTTCTCCCCATCACTATTCAATGTAGTTCTGCAAGTTTCAGCCAGAGCCATTAGGCAAGCAAAAGAAATCAAATGGATACAAATTGGAAGGAAAAGAGTCAAGTAATCTCTCTTTGGAGAGGACATGATCCTATATATAGGGAAACCAAAATATTCCACTAAGAGTCTACTGGAAAAGATAAGAGAGTTTGGTAAAGTGGCAGGATATAAAATCAATACACCAAAATTAATAGCCTATGCATACACAGGTAGTGCCATGACTAAGAAAGCACTTATAAGATTATTATCTTTTACAATAGCTACAAACTAACTTAAATACCTTGGAATAAATTTAAATATGGATGTGAAAGGTCCCTAAATGAAAATTATAAAATATTAATGAAAGAAATAGAAGACCTAAAAATGAAAAAAAAACCTATCATACTCATGGCCGGCGCCACGGCTCACTAGGCTAATCCTCCGCCTAGCGGCGTCGGCACACCGGGTTCTAGTCCCGGTTGGGGCGCCGGATTCTGTCCCGGCTTCCCCTCTTCCAGGCCAGCTCTCTGCTGTGGCCCGGGAGTGCAGTGGAGGATGGCCCAGGTGCTTGGGCCCTGCACCCCATGGGAGACCAGGAGAAGCACCTGGCTCCTGGCTCCTGCCATCGGATCAGCGCGGTGCGCCGGCTGCAGCAGCGGCCATTGGAGGGTGAACCAACGGCAAAGGAAGACCTTTCTCTCTCTGTCTCTCTCTCTCTCACTGTCCACTCTGCCTGTCAAAAAAAAAAAAAAAAAAAAAAAAAAAAAAAAAAAAAAAAAAAAACTATCATACTCATGGACTTCAAGAATTAATTTCATCAAAATGTCAATTACACAAAGCAATTTACAGATTCAATGTGATCCCAATCAAAATACCAATGACATTTTTCTCAGAAGCAGAAAAAGAAAACAAAATCATAAGGAAATAAAAAAGATCCTGAATAGCTAAAGCAAACTTAAGCAACAAAAACAAAGCCAGATCTGTGAGTAAGATCCTAGCAGAAAGAACAAGCCATCAAAGAAAGAGGTACCTTTCTCTGAACGGAGCAGAGAACTTTCACTTTGACTATGGACTTGTCTAAATAAGATTGGAGTTGGTGAACTCAAGAGGCTTCCATAGCCTTGGCAGCTCATGACAAGAGCCTCGGGTGATTACTGATGTCACAAGTAAGAGTGTCAATTGTTAAATCAACAATGAGGTGACTGTGCACCTGCTCCCCATGTAGGATCTCTGTCCTTAATGTGTTGTTTTATGTGAATTAACAGTAAAACTACTACTCAAACAGTACTCTATACTTTGTGTGTTTTTGTGGGTGCAGTCTATTTAAATCTTTACTTAGTATGTACTAAGTTGATCTTCTGTATATAAAGATAATTGAAAATGAATCTTGACGAAGAATGGGATGTGAGAGGGAGTGGGAGATAGGATGGTTGCTGGTGGGAGGGAGGTTATGGGTGGAAAAGTCGCTATTATCCAAAAGTTGTACTTTGGAAATTTGTATTTATTAAATAAAAGTTGAAAAAAAGCTAAAAAAAAAAAAAGCCAGACATCACATTATCAGATTTCAAGACATACGACAGAGCAGACATAACAGCCTGGTATTGGCACAAAAATACACATGTGGACTACTGAAACAGAACTGAAACCCCAGAAAATAATCAATGCATCTACAACTAACTAATCTTTGACAAATGAGCAAAAATCACTCCCTGGAGAAAGGATAGTCTCTATAAATATGGTGTTGGGAAAATTGTATCTACACATACAGAACTATGAAACAAGACCTCAAACTTACACCTTATACAAAAATTAACTCAAAATGGATCAATGATCTAAACCTATGACTTGATACCATCAAATTACTATAGGAAAAGATAGGGGAAACTATGCAAGACATTGGCATAGACAATACTTCTTAGAAAAGATCCCAGAAGCACAGACAATTAAAGCAAATATAGACAAATGGAGTTTCATTAAGCTAGGAAGCTTCTTCATTGCAAAGGAAATCAGCAATGTGAAGAGGCAACCAACAGAATGGGAGAAAATATTTCAAACTATACAACTGATAAAGGATTAATATCCAGAATCCATATAGAGCTTGCAAAACTTAATAACAACAAAATAAAAAAATCAAGTTAAGAAATGGGCAAAGTACATGAACTGGCTTTTTTTTTTTTTTGCTTTTTTTTAAAGATTCATTTATTTATTTGAAAGTTGGAGATACAGACTGAGAGAAGGAGAAAAAGAGAGAAAGATCTTCCACCCATTGGCTCACTCCCCAAATGACCACAACTGCTGGAGCTGGGCCCATCTGAAGCCAGGAGAACCAGGAGCATTTTCTGGGTCCCCTCACAGGTGAAGAGGCACAAACCCTTTGGTGATCTCCTACTGCTTCCCCAGGCCATAGAGAGAGCCGAATCAGAAGTGGAGTGGCCGGGACACAAACCGATGCCCATATGGATGCCAGCACCACAGGTGGAATGTTAGCTCGCTATGCAACAGCACTGACCCCAAACTGGCATTTTCAAAAGATGAAATTCAAATAGCCAGTAGACACCAGAAAAATTGTTCAGGATCTCAATCATCAGGGAAATGCTAATAAAAACCACCATGAAGTTACATCTCACTCCAATTAGAATGGCTATAATCCAAACATCAGAAAACAATAAATATTGGCAAGTGGGGGGAGGTATACTAATCCACTGTTGGTGGGAATATGCAGTACTATAATCATATAGAAGACAGAATGGAGATTCCCCAGAAATCTGAAAATAGATATGACCCAGCCATCCAACTCCTGGAATTTAACAAAAAGGAATGAAATCAGCATGTTTGTACCTGCCATGTTTATTGCAGCTCAATTGAAGACAGCTGAGATATGGAATAAATTCAATTGTCCATCAACTGAAGATGAGATAACTGGCATATATACATTATGGGACACTACTCAGCCATAAAAATAATGAAGTTCTGTCTTTTACAACTAAATAAATGCAACTAGAAACCATTATGCTTAGTGAAATTAGCCAGTCCCAAAAAAAGACAAATATCATGTATTTTCCTGACATATGGTAATTAATATATAGAACACCAAGAAATGTAATGCATATGAGTGAAACTGACAGTTTCCTATTTGACTATGGTTATAGATCTTTCTATACTCCTGAGGAACCATGGTTTTTCTACTTACTATTGTTGAATTCTTTATTTGGTGGAGTGTGAATATTGTGATTATAAAATAAGCTTCAAGTATGTCATTGTAAAATTATAAGAAATAAAATGATGGAGTAGGGAGGTTGGAAGCACTGATGGGAGGGAGGATAGGATGGGGAGTAGTATGCTCTTAAATCTGCATATACGAAATATATGAAATTTGCTCTGCTTATATCAATGAAGACTTTTTTTTTAAACCAAAAAAAAAAAAAGAGTACTATCAGAAAATGCATAATTCGGAGTCACTCATACTTTTTCTAAAATGGCACACTTACACATCTTCTTTAATCTTTTTTAAAAAATTATTCTTTGAAAAGGAGAGGAACAGAGACAGAGTCCAAGAGACATAAAAATCTCTCATCCACTGTTCCACTCCCTAGTTGTCCAAACAACCAGAGCTGTCACCTGCTGTTTTCTGGGGTGAATATTCACAGAAAACCAGAATTGGAAGTAGAGTCTGGACTTGAACCCAGGTACTCCAATGTAGTATGTGAGTGTCCAAGTTGGTTCCTTAAATGCTGCCCTAAATTTCCATCCCTTATTTAACTATCATTTCAGTAAAATTGATTCATAACACAGTACCACATGTCACAGAGCTGGGTAACTCTGGAAGCTCTTATAAAAAATGGGACTGTACTCTGATTTGTGTTTTCAGGAAATTTATTTGCCCACATTGGGGAGGTGTTATCAGAGAAACATACAAATTCAGTGACTAAGAATTTAAAAGGTGTGTCTTTATCAAGGGAACAAATGCTGGTTGTTATAAGATCAGCAGGGTCAAATATCTGACACAAAGTCTGTGGTGGGATTCATAGCTTCCACAGACTGTTCCTCAGACAGTTACAGTGTTTGTCGTAATTGTGAAGCCTGTGATCTGTGCAGCTGATGATCTGATCCTTAGTGGTCAGATGGGGTACTGATTTTTAACCCTGAGTGGAACTGGAACTACCTGGTCAGTTTCTATGAAAATGAGTACACTAGCTTCCCCCAGATACAGTGAATCTTGGGAGAGACCTTCCTGAACAAGAATATTGGAAAACTCTCAGGTCATGCTAAAGGGCAGGTTAGCTTGAGCAGCTCTGAGAAATAAGGAAGCTAGGAAAATAATGAAAGCTGGGTTACCCAGGTAGATGGAAGTGCCATGTATCGAGAAAGAAAATACCGAAAAGAAATATCTGTATGGTGACAGAGTCAGTTTCATGTTCTTGTGCGTCTGTCATGAATATGTTGGATTTAAAGTACCTAAGGGACTTGGTGATGAAGTCCAACAGCAGCTTTGGTCCATTGCTCTGGATCTCAGAAAGGCGATGTGGGTTAAGAACATGCTTCAGTGTTGAGTGATAACTGAAGCCATCAGAAGAGATGAAGATCATTGAGCACTAAAGGCACCAGCCTGGCTATGTCCAAAATAGGAGGGAGTAGGGAGGGAGACAACAACCCATTATTTAGATGCCTAGAATGAGAGACTATGAAACATGTTGGAGGAACACATAAAGGAGACTATGTTAACAGTCAGTGATTTGATCCAGCCTCTTATGTATAGAACTCCATAGCAAGGCAAATTGGAAATGCAATGACTAAAGTGGCTCCAAACCAAAAGCAGATGAACTCATTTGAACAGCACTGCCAAGACTCCCCTGCCCCTTAAATGAGGATTAATTTATCATAAAACAGAAAATTAAACTGAGCTAACAGAGACCCCATCAATGTTCTCAGTTTGCCCAAAGCTACAGCTCTTTGTATTATTCCAGAATTTATAACATTTTAAATTCCATAAATTAATTAACTTGCTTAGAGTAGTTGGAGAACAGTAATTAAATCATAATGTCTTTCCTATTGGGAAGTGTATAATCATAGAGTAAAGAGGATGGCTTCGTCTTTTTCTTACCTGCACCTAGGGAAATAAAACAAAACTACATTTCACAGCCAAGATGTATTTTGGCAGAGCCTCTCATAATTGTAAAGTACAGGAGTTATTCTAGCCTCAACATTTAAATATGTAGTTTCACTAATTAGGAAACCATGACTGGGGTCATGCAACAAAATCTCAATATTTCAGGATTCATTCATTCTAGCAGTAACAGTTGATCTTTATTGGTTACACATGCTTAGGGAGAACGATGGTATTGTTAAATAGGTAGTTAATGTATTGTAATCATGTTTTACTTAAAAAAAAAACCTTTATTTAATTGCATTCCCTCTTTGAATCAGAATTTGTAGAACTGAGATTTTTTTCCTCAGTCATTGGTGGGACCTCCCTGTGGCAAAAAGAAGGAACCTCGAGGGGTAGTGGTTTGCCCTGTGTTTTCCTTCAGGATGTGTTTAGTTGTCCACACTGAAGAGAAACTTAGTATGATTCCAGGCCCTGAATTTAGACTGAAATGCTACCCCTGGTGATTCAAACAGCACATTTTCTGTGAGTGGGAATGAAATAATGAGAGTGTGTGAGAATCGCATTTAAATATTCATGTAAGTGCTCACCACAGAGTTCTTCCTGGGGGTGAAGAAACAAGAAATGTTCAATTTTGATATTACAGAGTCTTCTGTTTGCTCCCTAAAACATTTGAGTCTTTGATTTCTAGTAATAATAAATATTAAAAATATTACATGGGACCTAACTAGCCAACCTACATTTTCTAGGAAGAGGACTCCTTTATTGCTGATTTTAAGGACAAACAGACCATCACTCTGCGTGAACTCTTTAGTGAATTCCCATACCATTCAAGTGACCTCTTGTTCTCGGGCCTTATGTTTTACTCTTCTGCATCAAACTCAACACATTAGAAAACCCTGCTTTGATTGTGTCTCCTGATTGGCCACTGTAGTAGGTTGAGTATTTTTCCCACTAAACAACAGTGATGTTCACATGTGAATGCTCGGAAACTGTGTCATAGCAAAGTAACAGTGCAATAGTGCCTAATGATCTCATTGAAATTGTACTCATTTTCATATGCAATTGTAAAATGGGGATGAGAGAGGAATCATAATGAGGTTACCATATTAAGAAATTAATTTTGCCTACACTTAAGGAGTGAATTCAAGAATGGAATCTTCACAACATTGATATAACCATGATCCCTTACACAGTTATGAGTATATTATAGATGAAAAAAGTCATTGATTTTTAAGTAGTCAGATTATTCTTGATTATCCAGATGGCTCCATTGTAATCCAATATTATTAACAATTGGTTTTTAAGAGGGTGTAAATGGATGCAACTTGAAAACATTACACTTAGTGAAATAAGCTACTCCCCAAAGGACAAATGCCATATGTTCTCCCTGATCTTTGGTAACTAATAAATCATTTAAAGGTAATCTATAGAAGGGAAATTGACACTTTGTTATGCAATGATTTGAAACAATTCTTGTATCCACTGTTGAAGAACAGTTTTTAATACTATTTGTTGAAATCTTTAATTAATATATAATTAATCTTATGTAGATAAAATTAGTTGAAAATAGACCTTAATAAAATATAAGAATGGGAATAGCAGAGGAAAGAGGAATAAGGGTGGGAGTGTGGTGGGAGGGCAGGTAGCAGGTAGGATGGGAAGAATCATATGTTTCTAAAGCTTTATGTATGAAATACATGAAGTTTGTATACCTTAAATAAAAGGTTTCTGGGGGAAAAAAGAGGATATAAGGGATACTTGGCCATAGAAGATGGGAATGCCTTGTGACTACAGAAGCAGAAATGGGGTGATGTACTCACATACCACTGAAGGATTGCAGAAAGGTAAGGCATGGACTCCTCCTCTGAACCTCCAGAAGGAAGCAGTCCTGTTGATGCCTTCATTTGAAGCCTTTCAGACTCATTTCAGACTTCTGTTCCCAGATAAGTTAATAAATGTGTTATTTTACGCTACCATGTATGTGTTAATGAGATACAGTAGCACTGGAAGTGAATAGTGTCACCTCTTTCATAACCAAGAACTAGCTTACCTCCCCCTATTATGCATGCTCCTGTTCAAAGAATAGCTCTTCAGAGAGAACGTCCACAGCTTACATAAGGGACTTAGCCATCAAAATGGCTAGCTCTGGAAACTGGAAACAGTGAATTCTTGCCTCAAATGTCAGGAACAAAACAATTTCCAGCTAAATAAATAGTCAATTATGTTGGTAGCATGAAAATATTTCCAATGCTGTGAGATGTCAAAAATACTTGTTTTAGTCTAGTACCTGCTAATAACCGATAGAATAAATAAAGGGTAGAGTGATCCAACATGGGAAGCGAGATACTCAGCAGACTCATAGAATGGTGGATGTCCTAAACAGCACTCTGGCCTAGAATCAGCCCTAAAGGCATTCCGATCTGCCTGAAAAGCCCATGAGAGTATTTCAGGCATGGAAAGCCAAGACACTCTGGCAAAAAAAAAAAAAAAAAACAAAAAACCTACCTAAATGAAAGATCTCTGTGAGTGAGATCCCAGTGGAAAGCACAGGTCTTCAAAGAAGGAGGTACCTTTCTCTGAAGGGAGGAGAGAACCTCCACTTTGACTATGACCTTGTCTGAACAAGATAAGAGTCGGAGAACTCAAGGGGCTTCCATAGCCTTGGAAACTCATGACTGGTGCATAGGGAGATTACTGATGCCATAGACAGGAGTGTCAATTGGTAAAGTCAACAACAGGAGTCACTGTGCACTTACTCCTCATGTAGGATCTCTGTCCTTAATGTGCTGTACATTGAGACTTAATGCTATAACGAGTACTCAAACAGTATATTTCACTTTGTGTTTCTATGGGGGTGCAAACTGTTGAAATCTTTACTTAATGTATACTAAACTGATCTTCGGTAAAAAAAAAAAAAAAAAAAAAAAAAAAAAAGGAATTATAATTCCCAACTTGACTCTAACTGGGATTGAACATGACAAGAGGTCTGATATGATTTCATCATCATTTAAAAAATCATCTATTATTTTTCACTTTATGTTTCTGTGTGGGAGCAAACTGTTGAAATCTTTACTTAACGTATGCTAAACTGATCTTCTGTATATAAAGAGAATCGAAAATGAATCCTCATGTGAATGGAAGGGGAGAGTGAGTGGGAAAGGGGAGGGTTGCGGGTGGGAGGGACGTTATGGGGGGGAAGCCATTGTAATCCATAAGCTGTACTTTGGAAATTTAAATTCATTAAATAAAAGTTTAAAAAAAAATACTTGTTTTATGTTCTCATTTCCTCATATAACTACTTTAAGAAGACCAAGAAGTTCATTATGTAATGATTAAATGATCAATTCAACAAGAAGGTATAATAGTAAATGTATATGCACCCAACACTAGAGGACCCAGTTATTTAAAATAAATGTTAATGGATTTAAAGGGAAATTTATGCTCCAATACAAACATAATGGGGGACTCCAGCAACCGACTTTCATCAATGGACAGATTAGCTAGACAAAAAAAAAAAAAAAATCAAAGAAACAACAGAGCTAATCCACATTATAGGCCACATGGATCTAATTGATATATACAGAACATTTAATCCCACAGCCACAAGATATATAATATTTTCATCAGCGTATGGGACATTCTGTAGGAAAGACCATACACTAGGCCATAATAAAAGCCTCAAAAAATTAAAAAAATGAAATCATGCCTTGTATCCGATCACAAGGTATGAAGCTAGAAATCAATAACATAAGAAAGCAGAAAATAAACAAACAAATGGAGATTGAACCAACTGCTTCCTAATGAAGCATGGGTCAAAGGAAAAATCAAAAATTCCTAGAAACAATTGAGGTTGACAACACATTGTTTCAAACTTGTGAGATCCATAAAAAGCACTGTTAAAAGCAAAGTTTATAACAATTAGTTCCTATATCACTAAACTGGAAAGACATAAATTAAATGATCTAACAATGCAAGAACAAACTAGACCCCAAATTGGTAGGAAAAAAGAAATAGTAAAAATAAGAGAAGAAATAAACAGGATTGAAATCAAAATACCCAATATATTTGAAAAAATAAACAACATTGATACAATATTGGCCCAACTAACAAAAAAAAAAAAAAAAAAAAAAAGAGGGGGAGAAAACCCAACTTAATAAAATCGACACAACTCTGGCCATTGTGGCCAGTTAGAGATTGAATTAGCAGATGGAAGATCTCTCTCTCTCTCTCTCTCTCTCTCTCTCTCTGCTTCTCCTTCTCTCTCTGTGTAACTCCAACTTTCAAATAAAATAAATAAATCTTTAAAAAAAGAATTATTATAAACAATTTTATAACAATAAATTAAAAAATCTGGAAGAAATGGAGAGATTTATGGACACATAAATCTGCCAGCATTGAGTCATGAAGACATAGAAAACCTAAATAGGCCAATAGCCAACATGGAGATTGAATAAGAAATGAAGACCCACCCAATAAAGAAAAGCCCGGACCAGATGGCTGCACTGCTGAGTTCTATTGAACTTTTAAGGAAGAGCTCATCTCAATTCTTTTTAAAATATTCAAAACAATTGAAAAGGAGGGAATCCTCCCAAACTTCTTCTATGAGTCTAACATCACATTAATTATAAAACCTGCAAAGATAACAAAGAAAGAGAATATAGACTGATATCCCTGATGAACACTGATGCAAAGATTCTCAAGCAGATAATAGCTAACCCAATCCAAAAACACATCAAGAAGATCATCCACCAAAGTCAATTTGTCCCAGGAATGCAGGAATGGTTCAGCACATACAAACCAATAATCACAAATTAAAGAGCAAAAACTCTTTATTTCAATATAAACACTGAAAACATTTGATAAGCTACAACATCCTTTCATAATAAAAATCTTCAGCGAAAAGGGTTTAGAAGGAATATATCTCAACACAATGAAGACAATGTATGACAAACCCACAACCAGCATCATACTGAAAATCTGGGCGCATTTCCCCTAATATCTGAAACCAGACAGGGATGTCCACTTTCACCACTGCTATTCAATATAGTTCTGGAAGTTTTAGCCTGAGACATTAAGCAAGCAAGAGAATTTAAAGGGATACACATTTGAAAAATTCGTTTGCAGATGATGGGATCCTACTTAGGGGAACCCAAAGACTACTCTAAGACACTATTGGAACTCATAAGAGAGTTTGGCAAATCAGTATACAAAAACCAATAGCATTTGTACACACAAATAATGCCATGGCTGAGATGGAACGTGTAGCATCAGTTTCACTCACAATAGCTACAAAAAATTTAAATACCCTGGAATAAATTTAACCAAGGGCATGAACGTTCTCAATAATCAAAATTACAAAACAATAAGGAAAGAAATAGAAATAGATACACTAAAAATGGGGAAAAAAACCTTCCGTGTTCATGGGTGGAAGAATTAATATCATCAAAATATTCACATTATGTAAGGCAATTTACAGATTCAGTGGAATCCTTATCAAAATACTAAGGACATTCTTCTCAGATCTAGAAAAAAAAAAGACCCTAAAATTAATATGGATACACAAGAGAGTGCGAATAACTAAAGCAACCTTACACAATAAAAACAAAGCTGGACATAGCATAATATCAGATTTCAAGATATACTACAGGGAAGTTACAATAAAAATAGTACATTACTAGCACAAAAATAGACATGTGGTTCAACGAAACACATTAGAAACCCCAGAAATTAATCCACACATCTACCACCAACTATTTTTTGACAAAGAAGCTAAAATCACTCCCCAAAGAAAGAACAGTTTCTTTAATAATGGTGTTGGAAAAATTGGATCTCTGCATACAGAAGTATCAAACAAGTCCCCTACCTTACACCTTCTATAAAAATCAACTCACAGTGGATCAAGGATTGAAATCTACAATTTGATACCATTAAATCACTTGAGGAAAGCATTGGGGAAACTCTGAAAGACATCAACACTGACAAGGAATTCTTGGACAAGACCCCAGAAGCACAGACAATAAAAGGAAAAATAAACAAGTGGGATTAAATCAAAGTAAGAAGCTTTTATACACTTAAGAAATAATAAAGTGTAGAGGAAACTGGCAGAATGGAAGAACATATTTGTAAACTATGTAGCTGAAAAACAATTAACATCCAGAACATATAAAGATCTCAATGAGCTCAAAAACATCAAAACAAACATTCCAGTTAAGAATTGAGCAAAACACATATATTGGCATATTTCAAAGGATGAAATAGAAATGGCCAAGAGACAAATGAAAAATTGCTCAGGGACTGCAAATATTGCTCATCAGGGAAATGCAAATAACAGCCACAATGAGGTTTCACCTAACTCCAGTTAGAGTGCCTATCATCTGAAAATCAAAGTATAATAATGCTGGCATGGGTGGAGGAAAATCTACCCGGATCCACTGTTGTTGGGAATGTAAGCTAATACAACCATAATGCAAGACAGTGTGGAAACGTCCCAGAAATCTGACAATAGATCTACCTTGTGGCTCAGACGTTCCAGTCTTGGGATTTACCCAAGGGAAACGAAATCAGAATATGAAAGAGATATTTGTAACCCCCCATATTTATTGCAGCTCAATTTACAGTAGCTAATATATGGAATGAACCCAGATGTCCATCAAATGATGTCTGGATAAAGAAAATGTAGTCTATATACACGATAGAATACTACTCAGCCATAAAAAAAAAAAAAAAATGAAATCCTGTCTTTTGCAAGAAAACTGATACTCTTGGAGACCACTATGGTTAGTGAAATAAGCCAGTCTCCGAAAGACAAATGTCACATGTTTTCTCAAGTATGTAGTAGTTAATATAGAAGGCAGAAAATGTATTAGAATGAAGCTGACATTGCATAATTTCATTATTATTTTAGTCCTTGTCTATAACCCTTTGGAGCAGTGGAGCTTCTTCTATTTACCTGTTGAACATTATAGCTAGTGGTGCATTAAGCCTGTGGCTATAAAGTAAATTGAAATTATATATTGGCCGGCACCATGGCTCACTTGGCTAATCCTCCACCTGTGGCACCAGCACCCTGGGTTCTAGTCCCAGTTGGGGTGCTGGATTCTGTCCCGGTTGCTCCTCTTCCAGTCCAGCTCTCTGCTGTGGCCCTGGAAGGCAGTGGAGGATGGTCCAAGTTCTTGGGCCCTGCACCCACATGGGAGACCAGGAGGAAGCATCTGGCTCCTGGCTTCGGATCGGTGCAGTGCGCCAGCCTCAGCACGCTGGGGTGAACCAATGGAAGGAAGACCTTTCTCTCTGTCTGTCTCTCTCTCAGTTTCTAACTGTGCCTGTCAATAAATAAATAAATTATATATTGTAAAAATGAAGAAAAGAAAGGATGGGGGATTAAGGAAGGGAGGGTGAAAGG
This sequence comes from Oryctolagus cuniculus, assembly GCF_964237555.1. Classification (NCBI taxonomy): domain Eukaryota; kingdom Metazoa; phylum Chordata; class Mammalia; order Lagomorpha; family Leporidae; genus Oryctolagus; species Oryctolagus cuniculus. The sequence continues at coordinate 7,633,747 of NC_091440.1, forward strand.
GACTTGTGTTTATCTTCTTACAATTGTATATGAAATGAATGAAACCGGTTCTCATTTACAAAAATAAAAAATAAAAGAAGATGAGCTCCAACCTAATGAAGAAGCATTTTAAGAAAAATAAGATAGCAAATTCCAGGGCCAAGGGTGTTTTCTCAATAACGGCAGTGAAGGATATTCCAGGTAAAGAGGTGTTCACTAGGCGAGGAGCACACTCAGTCCAGATGTGAGAAGTCAGCGGTCTCCAGGAGGCATTTCCTCATCTAGATGGAAGCCATCTAATATCAGAGTGAATGATTGTCTTGAGATGAGATGGGTTCCATTACTCATAAATGCAGGGGAAACTAAGTAAGTAAAACACAAAATAAAACTCTGTAGAAAACAAACTATAATACAGTGGAAAGGATAATTAATCGCAGTTTGCCTACAGTTGAACTGAGAATAGCAGATGTAATGCAACCAGAGAATAATGATGGTATCAACTGCTGCACATTTTCATGTGCGAGGGCATGGTGAGGCTGGGAGAGGAAAGGGGGAAGTCTTCTTTAGGAAATGCTTTACAGCTGCATATAAGTGTAAAAAGGAGGAATCCAACCTGGAGGTAAAGATGAAAGACTTGCAAAAGTCACTGGAAGCAAGGTGATGGAGCAGAATCCAGGTTTCAGTTTACTCCCTCTATTATGAGTCTTTGTAATAAGACAGCATTTTAAAATACATGCATGCAAACATTTGATAAAAATGAAACATAAAGAGAAGATAAAATATATTTTAAATAACAAGAAATAATGTTAGATTGTTTCTAACTGCTAAATAAATTTATAGAGAAATTTATAGAGAAAATTTGATAAGATCAAATTTCCTAAATATTTTCTTTTTTTGCTTTATTATTTATACAAGGAATGAATTCTATGTCTTTCATATATAGAGTTTTTAAGAACACAATGGTGCTTCCCACTCTGCCTTTGCTCACTCACTCCCAATCTCCCTCCTCCTTCTTTTCCTATTTTCCTTTTAAGTTTTATAATGTCACACTTTCAGTTTTGTTCATTATCATAAGCTTGACTCTCCACCAAATAAAGAATTCAACAAATAATGGGAAAACCACTATTCCTCTAGAGTATATTCATGGGATATAAATAATAATCAAACCTGAAAATGTCAATTTTGTTCATATACATAAATTTTTTGTACTCTGTGTATTAGTTACCACAAATCAGGGAAAACATACAATATTCGTCTTGTCTTTTGCAACAAAGTGGATGTAATGAGATCATTATGCTTGGTGAAATAGGCTGGGTCCCAAAAATTATTTTTAATTATTGCATGTTCTATATAGAGAGTCCATTAATGGCTGTCAATAAAATATACTTGTTTTGAAATTCTGACTTTATGATTTTTGCCTTGGACATTAAAATATGCATTGTATGCTAGTCAAGCCAAATAGAATTATTTGAATATTAAAATGTACCTTTATATTGAAAGGGAAGTGTTAAAAATTTCTCCCAGTACTATTTTGGCTGATGTGGAGCTAATTACCAGTGCTATTTATTTTCTTATACTTTGAAGTGTTGTAATATCCTCATGATAAAAATATAAATTTCAAATGTACTTTACTGTTAACTTGTCAAGTGGAATTTGCTACTAACATGTACATTTGGCATATCAGTGAACTTATATTCCTATTCATTTGTGTCACATAATTATACAATTTTCATTATAGAATTCTGAATTTTGAGTTTTATTGGTGATAATTTTTATTTTACTATTTATATAACTAATTTTGAAGCATAATTTTATTCACTTCCTTAACTGCTGATTTTGCCTTCTATTTTTAGTCCTCATGATTTACTTGGTGTTAATTAAACTCGGTTTGAATTGTAAAATATTCTTATCTATTATTTTAATTCATTTTTAAATGAAAGTGGATTTTTTCCAGGTAATCAAAATGCTAATTTGTTTAAAGAGGATTTAGTGTCACCTTATTGAGAAATAGAAGTGATAGAAAACTGATTATCAAAACCAATTTTGTATCAAGACACATACATTTCATATTAGAACTGGATGTATTGCCAGAAAAATAAAATCTGAATGAAAAATAATTGAGAAGAAAGAGTCCTGTGACTCTGAAATCCAAGTGGTATAACTCTAAATCTGAGACATTCCTAAGATTCTATTTAAAGTTGTATTTAAAGAGATTATGTTTTGAAAATGCTTTAATTCTATAGCATGCAAAATGAAGAATAAATACAAAGTATTTAAATAATTATCATTAAACTTTTTTTCAAAACAATGAAAACTTACTTTCAACATAAGAAGAAAGTTTCAATGAAAGAGTCCACTTATGTACATATGAGGGTGGTAATCACTGTTAGAAACATCCATTGAAGAATGAAATATTTGGGATGGGAAGACAGTACTAGAAATGGTGACTCCAGTGAAAGGGGTTAAAGTAGGAAGTACGGGTAATTTTGACATATGGTTTCTTGACAAGAATGGGTAATGCTAATTACTTGTACTTATTCCTTATCAACAGTCTCTTTAAACCACTTTAGACATCCTCAATGACCCCATGGTTAGAGTTCCTGACCCCTCAGTATGAGAAACATCGAAGGCACACAGCAAAAATTACTCAGAGCCATGTTATTTTTGAAGGACAAAGTTAAAAATAGAAATCAGAATACATGTGTCAACACTTACATGAATGAAAACATTGAGCGTCTTCTTTCAGACCCAGGAGCCCTATTGAAATTTAATAGAGTAATAGAATCAGAGCGAAGCCAAGTAGTTGCCAGTGGGGTCCTGGAAAACTCTATTCCAACACCAGCTATTTTTATCTTCAAGAAAGTATCTCTTAACATTGCCTATGTGCCTACACTTGGACAGGAAATTTGTATAGATTCTGCTGTTATACAAATATAAATTTGAGTTTTTATTTTCAATTGAACTTAATTGCATATCACATGAAAGTAAAGGCTTATCCTCATCTGTCCTTAAGGTGATTGAAAAATGGCAATTGACAATAATGAAGGTTTATTAAAAAGTCAAATTCAGTTGCAATCTTCTAAAACTCCTTTGCCTGTAATTTAAAAAATTGCCACCAAAATTAGATTTTAACTAAAGTTGTGTTAAAATATAGGCACTCAAATGATTTCGATGAGATGGACATAATTTTAATGGCAAATTAGCTTATGTTAGAGATGATAATAAAACTGGGTGTATTAAATATATTGACACTTCTCAAATGAAATCTGAAAAAGGTGAAATACAAGCATTATATTGAAGGTTTTGTTTGAGAATATTCCTTACATTACAGATTATTTTCTCTATTTTATTTTTTTTATTTTAAGAGCTCATTCACGGAGTCATTGAATAATCGTTTATTATATGTTTCTATGAGGCCACGTGAGGTATTATATGAAGAGAGACATTATTTTAAAAACTATAGTTTTACAGAGAACTAAAATTAATACCTTCTAAGCCGGCGCCGTGGCTCAATAGGCTAATCCTCCACCTTGTGGCGCCGGCACCCCGGGTTCTAGTCCCGGTTGGGGCACCGGATTCTGTCCCGGTTGCCCCTCTTCCAGGCCAGCTCTCTGCTATGGCCAGGGAGTGCAGTGGAGGATGGCCCAGGTGCTTGGGCCCTGCACCCCATGGGAGACCAGGAAAAGCACCTGGCTCCTGGCTCCTGCCATCGGATCAGCGCGGTGCGCCGGCTGCAGTGGCGGCCATTGGAGGGTGAACCAACGGCAAAAGGAAGACCTTTCCCTCTCTGTCTCTCTCTCTCACTGTCCACTCTGCCTGTCAAAAAAAAAAAAAAAAAAATTAATACCTTCTGTATACACAATCCTCACCTCTCTGTTTGCATCAGAATCCATCATAAAGTATATTCATTCACTGTTTTTAAATAGCTAAAATTATAATAACTTGAGAAATAATTGCACTATAATTTTTAAATACAACTAAATTTATTATTTTAAAAATTATCACCTTAGGAGCCAGCACACTGGCTCAGAGAGTTAACCCATGGATTGCAGCACCAGCATCCCATGTGCACGCTGGTTCAAGACCCAGCTGCTCCCACTTCCAATCTTGCTCCCTGCTAATATGTCTGGGAAAGCAGTGGAAGATGGCCCAAGTCTCTTGACCTTTGCACCCACATTAGAGACCTGGAAGATGCTCCTGGTTCCCGGCTTCATCCTGGCCCAGCCCTAGTCATTGCAACCATTTGAGGAGTGAACCTCTGTCTTTGCTTCCATCTTTCCTAATCTGTACTCTGCTGTTCAAATAAATACATCTTTTTTTAAAAAGAATCACCTTAGAAAGTTATGCGCTGATTCTGTTATGGATACTGTTTCTAATAATTTTCTATAATATAGTACAGAAAACATTCTCAATATACTACATGGAGTGGTTATGGATGAATGCAATGTTCACATTAGTTGTTTAACTTCTGAACAATGCCTCTTTACTTTTCTTAATAGCAAGAAAATAATACTAGTATTTCACCTCTAAATTCCCATTAAAGTTGACCTCCTTGGAAACATTTATTTTTCTTTTTCAGTTCCAGCTCAGTGATCTTTCTTTTCTGGAATTATAGAGTATTATATTTGCTGCTGCAGTCATGCAACACATTAACATTTGCTGCCTCTCAAGAATCTGTCTCTATTTAGAGTGTCTTATCTCTTACACTGGATTATAAACTCTTAGAAGTAAGAAACTTTACTATATCTTTGAATACCTTAAGGCATATAACATTACACATTAAAATGGAGGTTGGTCAGAAATACTTGCCTCAATATATATGACAGCAGGCCGGCGCTGCGGCTCACTAGGCTAATCCTCAGCCTAGCGGCGCCGGCACACCCGGTTCTAGTCCCGGTCGGGGCACCGGATTCTGTCCCGGTTGCCCCTCTTCCAGACCAGCTCTCTGCTATGGCCCGGGAGTGCAGTGGAGGATGGCCCAAGTGCTTGGGTCCTGCACCCCATGGGAGACCAGGAGAAGCACCTGGCTCCTGCCATCGGATCAGCGCGGTACGCCGGCCGCAGCGCGCTGGCTGCGGCAGCCATTGGAGGGTGAACCAATGGCAAAAGGAAGACCTTTCTCTCTGTCTCTCTCTCTCTCACTTTCCACTCTGCCTATCTATCTATCTATATATATATATATATGACAGCAAACATTCAGATTAGCCTTGAACTATAAAATGTATAAAATGATCCCAGGATCCACTTAATGTGTCTGCAAATACTAGCTGATAGAATTAAAAAAAAAAAAAAGGAGAAAACGATCCAACATGGCAAGTGAGATACACAGCAGACCCATAGAATGGCAGATGTCCTAAACAGCACTCTGGCCTCAGAATCAGCCCTTAAGGCATGCGGATCCGGCTGGAAAGCCCATGAGAGTATGTCAGGCATGGAAAGCCAAGACACTCTGGGGAAAAAAAAAAAAAAAAAAAAAAAAAAACCTAAATGAAAGATCTCTGGGAGTGAGATCCCAGTGGAAAGAACAGGTCATCAAAGAAGGAGGTACCTTTCTCTGAAGGGTCTTGTCTAAAAATTATCAGAGTCAGTGAAGTCAGGGGGCTTCCATAGCCTTGGCAGCTCATGACAAGAGCCTAGGGTGATTACTGATGCCATAAACAAGAGTGTCAACTTGTTAAGTCAACAACAGGAGTCACTGTGCACTTACTCCTCATGTAGGATCTTTGTCCTTAGTGTGCTGTACATTGAGATTTAATGCTATAACTAGTGCTCAAACAGTATTTTTCACTTTATGATTCTGTATGGGAGCAAACTGTTGAAATCTTTACTTACTGTATGCTAAACTGATCTTCTGTATATAAAGAGAAACGAAAATGAATCTTGATGTGAATGGAAGGGGAGAGGGAGTGGGAAAGGGGAGGGTTGCGGGTGGGAGGGACGGTATCAGGGGGAAGCCATTGTAGTCCATAAGCTGTACTTTGGAAATTTATATTCATTAAATAAAAGTTTAAAAAAAAATTACTACTTAATATCAAATCCTGGTAGCTACTGGTTTATAAATGCAGATTAGAAAAGGAAGGAGGAACCTGTGATGAAACTGAGTTAGTATTGTTTATTTTATCTTTCCCCTCTATTCCATTTATTTATTTATTTTCAAGCCAAAAATCAGATGCTAACTGTATGTTAAGAATTGCATTTGGAGAGCAGGAGTTGTGGCATAGCACGTAATGCCTCTGTCTGCAATACCAGGATCTCATATGAGTACTGGTTTGAGACCTGGCTGCTCCACTTCCAAACCAGCTCCCTACTAATGAATATTCTCTCTCTCTCTCTCTCTCTCTCTCTCTGTGTGTGTGTGTGTGTGTGTGTAGCTTTGAGTTTCAAAAATAATTCTTAAAAAATAAGAATCGCAACTATCCTTACAAGAAGCTCAATGTCTACTGTAAACATTTCTCATTTTCTTGATTGCCTACAATTTCAAGCTTAGCAAACACTTAGCCTATAAGCTACTATTACCCAACACTTGATGAAAACTAATGTGTACTATAAGAACTTTTTTGACTCTTTTTTAACTTAATAGATTATTTATCTTTTTTAGATAACATATTGTAATCCACATTATAGTCACAAGCTTAATGACTCTAAAATAGAAGTTCAACAAATAAACAATAGAAATACTATAGTCCAACAGGAAAATAGACAAGGGAAATACATAATAATCAAATAAGATATTCATTTTCACTCAGTTAAATTTTTAAATAGTCACTAAATCTTTAATTTTATAGTAGTATATAATCTCAATGAATTTGTTGGACAATTATTTAAAACAAAATTTGACAAAACACTGTATCTGCAAGATAATTGATACACATAGAAATTTCTCCCTTTGTCCCTTCCATCCTTCCTTCTCTCTCTCTCCCTCCTTCTTCTTTCCTTCCCTCCTTCCTTCCTTCCCTCCCTCCCTCTTTCCTTCCCTCCCTCCCTCCTTCCTTCCTTCCTCCCTCCCTCCCTCCCTCCCTCCCTCCCTTCCTTCCTTCCTTCCTTCCTTCCTTCCTTCCTTCCTTCCTCCACCCAAGCTAATACATTCCTCCACAGGATTCCAAGGCACTCTATTTACAGCTCTTATTTTGTCTTCTTCTTAGTGTAATTGTGTTCTCTAATGATAGAATTTCTTATCAACTATTTTTTCAAGAATATGAATAACTTCTTGATATATATGACTCAGTAAATTTTGAATCATTTTATTTGTTCAAAGATGCAAAAGGAATCATGTAATGTAATACATTATAGGATATTAATATTAAAATGTTTGCACAAAAGTTGTGGAAATGCATGAAGGAATTTATAAAAAGATAAAAGAGAAGATACCACGCAAAAGTCAATTGTTACGAAGCTATGTTATTTGATTAAGGTTACCTTAGAATTTATCTTAAATCTAAGAAAATTTTATAAGTGAGAAATAGAGCCACAGATCATGATACTGCCATATTTACAGAAATAGGGACCCTCCATATAGTCTCCATATATTTAAATGAACATTAGTCAAGAAAATAAGGGCCACTTTCAAAAAAGAGCTTATTTATTATTTGACAGTCAGAGTTACAGAAAGAGGGAGAGAGAGAGAGTTCTTCCATTGCTGGTTTACCCTACCGATGGCCACAAGGGCTAGATAAACTCAGCCAATTAATTGAAATAAACAAGCTTGCTAATCTTTAAGATTAATAAAATGGGAAACAGCATGTGAGGAGTTGTCACTCTGTGTTAGCTTGAGAATTTTTCTGTGTTTCTAAAATTAATTCTACATGAAATTCAAATATATGAAAACATTTGCTACTTGGCGGTAGCAGAATGTAGAGATTTGTCAGAACAAATTGCAATCTTTTGCCTCGTTCACTATCAACTACAGGGGAAGTCACTTTTCATTCTAAAATGATTCCAGGAACCTCTCAATATTCCCACGAGAGTTCTACTGCTCAGCCATGCTCAGTTCTGAATTGGAGAACAATTTTCTGCACTAACATGATAACTCAGGAAAAGCTATATCCTGAGAAAAAGTTCACTGCCATTCAGTATCTATCAGAAGCTTAGCAGTGTGAAACTATCACAGAAATCCAATAATACGAAGTTCATCCATTCTGCTTTTTAATCTAGAGGATTGACCTTTAGTAATATTTTTGTGGTCATGATCTCCCGTTTAGTCTCTGGAATGCTGTTACCTAAACGACCTTGTACTCTTTTGTTTTGTTTTGATTTGATTTGCAAATGCTACACCTGCTTTTTTTTTTTTTTTCATTTTTTATACTCTGAAGGGAATCTGTTCAAAATAGGCCATTGACATGAGATCCAGGGACCTTACACCCAACTAGCCCTGGCTGTGATCAGTTACAACGACTGTCTAGGGCCTCCGGACCAAGCGCCTGCTTTTGAGTTATGTTGTTTTGAATTTCCCTGTGGCTTGACTTATTTTCAAGGATAATAGAAGAAACAGCAACCTTATGCTCAGATCAGTTTCCACTGTAATGGTATTTCCTTGAGGATATTGTACATTATATCACAGAGCATCCCCATCCTTATGGCTCCTGAGGGAACAATTTTTTTATTCTTAATGTCAGGAAGTGGAAGAATGAGGAATGGGAATGCCTGCTGAATTTCTTACCTTATTTTAGAAAACGGTCCAAAATTGCTATATATAACATAAATTTGATTCTGCTTGGAAATGTGATTTAAGGTAAGATTTTAGAAGTATTAAGGTAATTTTAAAAATGAAATTATTCCCTTTAACTGGAGAAGATAAAATATAATATATTTAGCAGTGGAAAAGTCAATTAAAAATGGAAACAGTAACAAAACATAATTTAAAATAAGACAACTGAGATAATGCCTCTATATCAATTACGAAACAGATAAGTTATTCTTAACAAGGTGAATATTATTGTATTTTGGAAATGTTCTAATATTCTGACTGGTAGTTACACAGGTCTGCTCAATTAAGCTGTGTGATTATCATTTGAGATATCTATTTATTTCTATCTGTATCTACCTTAATAAAGTACTTTTTAAGACAAATAAATGTTGTGATCCTCCCAACATAAAACTTTTAAAATAAAGAGTAGGGCAAACATGCATACAAGGTAAAGCTAAGAGGAAGACAATGTTGGTTATATTCATATTAGAAAAGAATTCAAGAGACTAGGCATTAAATTATATACTGAAATCTTCAAAAATATACAGTCCACAAATAAACATTAAACCGGAGGATATGCATATATATTTAAAATATATTTAAAAGTGAATCAGGCATTTAAGAATAAATTGAGAGAAATGTTATTGTGGAGGTTTTTACATACTACTTTGTCTTGAACATATCAAGTTAAAAATAAATGGGAATATCTGAGTAATATAATTGAAGAAATTGAAAAAATACACATAAACGACATTCTCTAAGAACAGTAAACACACAAGAGTTCTCCAACAACGTGATTCAAAAAGAAATTAAGATATCATTTTTGTTTTGGTGCAAAACTTTTAAAATTTATGTATCTATTGGATCTTCCAATAGTTCATAGAAAAATGCAGGTCATGAAAAATATGCGTGTATTTCAAGATTTTTTGCATCAAAAAATAAACATTTCATTAATTCTGTTTTTCCAGGAATTTTCTGAAGTCCCTTCATATTTTCCTTGCAACAATCAGTGAAGTGTTTATCCACTTTTTTGTAATATTCTGTGCATCATAAAACAACTCAAAAAACTATGGATTAAGGGTGGCGCAGTGGGGTAGCAGATGAAGCTGCCGTCTGCAATGCTGGCACCACCTTTGGGCAACAGTTCAAGTTCCAGCTGCTCCACTTCCAATCAAGCTCTCTCCTTTGGCCTGGGAAAGCAGTGAAAGATAGCCCAAATCCTTGGAACCCTGCACCTGCTTGGGAGATCAGGAAGAAGATCCTGACTCCTGGCTTCAAATCAGCGCAGCTGTGGCCATTGCAACCATCTCGGGGGTGAGACAGCATATGGAAGACTGACCTCTCTCCCTCTCTGTCTCTGCCTCTCTGTAACTCTTTCAAATAAACAAATAAATCTTAAAAAAAACCTATGGATTAGTCATTTCATCGAATGTAAACAATAAAACTAGTAAGTGCAAATTTAAAAAAAATCAACCTTTAGAATTTATGAAAACTCTTCAAAATATATACTGGGTCAAAAATTGAAACTATGACTACTGACAATGTACGCATTTATGAATAAAAGGAAATGTTACATAATGAAATGCAACATGACTAATTTGGGAATAAAAGGTCAATCTTTGATCTTATAAATTAAGTGTGACATTAATAATATAAACTAACCAGAGGCACAGTAGCAGTAAACCAAGTTATCTGACTTCCTGCTTGTGCTGGGTGAAGCTTGTGCTGGGTGAAGCAGACTCCGCATTTTCGGCTGTTAGTCTTCATGTTCTTCTGTCCTGAGGGAGGACTTTTCCTTCAAAGCCCTGAGAAAGGGGGGGGTCCACCTAATTTTCACTAAGGATAGCCCTCAGCTCTTCCTGGGCTCTGCGAGCCAATGAGCCCATCACAAAGAAAGGAACACCATTCTGATCTTCTGGAGGACTTGGGGCAGCAGTCATGAAGTGGAGATGACAGGAAGATGGCTGCCTACATGAGGACCTTATCATGACCTCATGACAGTTGTCATCGTGGCTGGGAAAAACAGCAGCATAGTCTAGCAAAAAACTCAGATTCCTCAAGGCTGAGCATTTACATAAGGAGCATAAAGGACTGTAAGGTACAAGATAATGTAGCGGGGTGATGTGTTTTGGTTGTGGCAGTGGGAGCTATGGCTTGCTTCACCAACCTTCTCCGTGGAAGTCTCCACAGATAATGTAGGCAACCAGAACCCCGAATAAACTGTGTGCACATAATGTGATACATTATGCAGTGCTGAGACACACAGGAGGGGACTCTGATGGATGCTGTTGATGCCCAAGCCAGGTGCTCTTCTCGGGACAGGTGAGCATACTCAGCAGCTGTCTGATTGGATATTCATAGGATCATATCTGATTGGATATCCAAGGACTTGGACCATCTTCTACTGTCTTGCCAGGCCACAGGAGAGAGCTGGATCAGAAGTGGAGCATCCAGGACACAAAACAGTACCCACATGGGATGCCAGCACTTCAGGCGGCAGCCTTACCCACTATGCCACAGTGCTGGCCCATCAATTCTCAATTTTTCCTTACTTCCTTTCAATGTTTTTTCCATGACAGTGCTATTTTAATCAATCACTTAAACCCAATACATCTCAGGCTATTCTAGGAAACTCTTCCCGAAACAGGTATACCTGGCATGGCAGTATTCTGAATGGGAGAAGGAGGACAAAGAAGGGTGGGACAATGGGTGGGAGGGAAGGAAGGTGGGAAGAATCACTATGTCCCTAAATTAACCTACATGAAATGCATGAAGTTGGTATTCCTTAAATAAAATTTTCAAAAAAAATTGAAGGATGGATATAAACAAACATCTCAAGGTCATGGGAAAAGGAATTAAAAGATTGGTGCAAAAATAAATAAATAAATAACCTTGGTGTAATAGAAAACATTAGGATATTAATTAATATGTCAATATTCCAGAGATAATTTCAGTAACTGAAGAAAAGGTGTTCAAGAAACGCCAAGCATCTGCTCCAGCTCACTCCAATGCACCTATCCCATGCAGTGAAACCCTGTAGATGTTTTCATGATGTCATTGCTACTGTTAATAGAATCCCAGAGTTGTGGGGAAAAACATTAAACATTAAAATATGGAATAGAACCAGTATAAAGGAGCTCTTTGATTTCTTTTTTGTTCCTTATAGATTATACTATTAGAATAAAATACAATCCCTATTGTGTTTCTGATAGATTCAATTAGAGAAAATAAGCCTTTAAGTTAGGGAGTGCCTGAAAATATTCAGATACATAATGAAAAACTAAACATAATATATATCTAAACTATGGCAAAAACACTCTGAACAATATTAGAATATAAATCATTCGCAACAATATTTTCATATAAAAAATTACAAATAGAGGAGAGGAAACAGAGAGAAGGATAAGAAAGGAAAAAGCCTTGGTGTCAGTGCTGTGGTGTAGTGGGTAAAGCTGCCACCTGCAGCGCTGGCATCCCATATGGGCACCAGTTCAAGACTCCGCTGCTCAACTTCCAATCCAGCTCTCTGCTATGGGCCTGGGAAAGCAGTAGAAGATGTCCCGAGTCCTCGGGCCCCTGCACGCACATGAGGGACCCAGAAGAAACTCCTGGCTGCTGGCTTTGGATTGGCCCAGTCCTGCCTGTATGCAGCCACTTTGGGAGAGAACGAGGAAATGGAAGACCTCTCTCTCTCTCTGCCCTCTGCCTCTCTCTAACTCTGCCTTTCAAATAAGTAAATAAATAAATAAATAAAAATAAGTTAATGGAAAATATGTATCATGGGAAAAAACTATGCATGGATTTTAAGGTTTTTTTTTTAATAGAGTGATTCATCTTTTCAAGAATATTTATTTATTTGAAAGGCAAAAAATTAAAAATATAATAAAAATTTAGTCAAAAATGTTTTGCTTACATTATTTGTCTTAATAAAATCTGAATATCACAAATAAGACAAAAATTTCTGGAAATCCTGTCCTCAGAGGACTCTCAGGTGTTTTGTTTTGACTTAGACAGTTATGCTTCATGTTTCAAGGTCGTTACGGCCATTTATTTGGAACATCAACACATTAAGCTCAGTAGCATGTAAGTAGAAGTGTGCCTTAGTGATAGCCGGTTCTCAGGGGCAGGTGTTTTCAGGACATGCCCCTCGCCATCATTTCATTCACTGGTGACAAGTAAATAAGCGTTCCTCTGAGGGACTCTTGCTTGCACCCTCAGTTCTTTGCAGGTGCTGGGGTTTTTTGTTGTTTGCTTTTGCACCTGACATGCTACTGCAAGCCCAAGAAAATCATATACAGGTCGTTTTGAGATGTTCTGGGCATGGGAAGATGGAGGAATCCATGCAGGGCAGTAGGGCACCTTTTGCAATAAGGGTCTGGAAACTCTTTGCCCCCGATTTGCTTGGAGCTGGAAAGGACACACAGTCACATCAGAAGATGGATTCTTGTCAGGTGGGTAAGTCCTTGTCTTTGATCCCTAGGAACTCTGAGAGGTGGCTTCTTATCCCACTATACATTAATTAATTACTGCAGACACACACATACACTTATGCATACTTGTTACACATACACACATGTATGTTCGTTTCCTACTTCACTCTGTGAACACACTAAAACAACATTTATGTTACTCACCTTATGCTCAGATATACTTAATTATCACATTGAACAAAATTGACTAAAAGCTATGGCACATTCAATAGAAAACAAAATCAGAGTCTTAATTTGCCAAATGTTTGCACAGTAAGTGAAGTTGAGAAAATAATAAAATTCCATATGCACATCTGCATGATGATCAGCATCCAAAAAATCTGTAAAATTGGACTGATTTCTACCAAAGCAACATTTTAAAAGCCAAGAAAGACAGTGAACCAAATATGCTGTGTTAAACAGTTTTATGAGTATTTAATGAGAAAAATAAATCAAAGGTTAAGAAAAAGCCAAGGTAACAAATATTTCTGGTGACAAATTAATTCTGACATGCAGTTTGCGAGGAAAAGTTAAAGCCCTTAAATCATCTCTTTAATTTTCCACACAAAGTTATTCTTCACTCATTCATTTACTGAAAAAAATGTCATTTTGTGAATATTTAGTACAAATAGTGGATGAATTTCTGTAGAAATGTTCTTTTCTTGACATATATTTGAATTTTATTGGTATAATTAAGCCTCAATATTTTACATGATTTTTAAAGATCAGTGTTATAATTTTTAGTTGAGCCACTAACGTTTACCACCAACTTGTATCTGTACTCTACAGGAGAGAAGTGGCAGAGAGTAAGTAAATTAAGTGATGGCATTTTGAGCTTTTAGGATAGATAGCGGATCACACCAGCACTCACACTGGTCTAACAGTGATCAGACTCAACCATTTAAACTGAAATGACTGACTCCCTGAGATGCGGAATGATTCCGTCACTGTAATGACAGGATTTTCACGTTAGTCTTATCTGCACAGACCGTGTAGTTCATGAGGAAGAGAGGGTCTCTACTGGGGGATTAGAAGGAGGTTGTAGGATGGTTTCCATTAAAAGCTAGAGGATACTTTAAAAAGCCTAGTGCATTGTCTTTCTAAAACTTCTCAAAATTTTACAGATTTTAATACATTATGTAGCATTTCATGCATCTTTTTGGAGAAACTCAGCATTTAAACATGGACTCTTTTAGCTTTATTAAAGCTAAACCTAAAATTATAATAATTAAAAATTATAATAATTATTTTCTGGTTTAATTTTACACAAGCATGATTTATCTATTTTAAAGTAAGCCACTGAGTGAGTACATAACTACTGAGGACACAATACGACTGAACTTAGTTGCACTTGCAAGCACTCAACCATCTTTGCATCTGATGAGAACATGAAAGTAAAATACGACTGCTGAAGGCACCTGAGTATCCAGGGACAGTCTTAAATTTACAAGGGATGTTAAAGAGGATTAGAAAAGGAAGAGATTCTGAAGACAGGAAAATATGAATACTTAAATTGAATAACATACCTTCATGTTTCAAATTCCTTCCACCAACGTGAAAATAAATAACTAGTCAATATTCATATGAATATGAAATAATATGAATACATTATTTTGATAATATGTTCAACATATAAATGGTTGCCATACATTTCATTATGGTTTCAGTATTATTTGTTTGATACCATATTAGTTATAGTTAATAGACTATTTTGACCTAATAAAAATTTAGCTAGCTACAGTGTTAAATCATTTCATGGACTGTATTAACTCTCTAAGCTCCTGTGATTCCTTTATTAAATGTTGCTGAATTAGGAAATATAGTTAAATGTAGGGAATTAATGTCCCCCAAATTATAATTACATGTAGATAGTAAATTTTAGTCACAACTCTTGGAGATCAGATCCTTTTAAGACCTTTCAATTTCCTTTAAGACTAACATAATTTAATTTATTATGTTAATTAAGAATAACAGTAACTTAGCTTAATAAGCAGGAATAATATATGAAGCCTAATACAGATTTTTTAAATGGGAAATATTTAAATTTTTAAAAATTCACAGAATAATTGGCAATATAGTTCAGAAAGTGACAACATTAAACATTCAGTGACCTTTTATATATTTTATTTTACATTATGAAACAAATGAATTACAAATATCAAAATACAAAATAAAAGCCTTGCCCAAGACTTTAGAAAGAATCAATCTCCTTCAAATCTCAGTACAAGAAAGAGGTATATTGCTTTCAGATGAAATAGTTGTCAGATTAACTCTTCAGATTTTTCTTAACTTTTTTTTCCTTCCAATCCACTGAAAAACAGGGTTCATATATGACACATATCTATAATTTTCCATGAATTTCCTCAAAATAGGATATACTTTTATAATTACAATGCTGTTATCATGCCAATAAAATTAACATTAATGTAACATGATCGAATGTATGATGAATAATTCTGTCTTCTCCTGTTGTCTTGAATCAAGTGAAACAATTTTTTTGGTTTATTTTGTATCCAGGATTTAGCCAACTGTTGTCTGGGTTGTTTTGTTTTGTTTTGTTTTCTTGTTAATCTAAATCTCTACAATTTTTCCACAGTAGCGAAGTTTTGAAATCTGATCCTCTGATTTTCATGCAGATGATGTATTTCACCATTTTCCTATTTTTAACATTCCAGAATAGGAATTACTGGTTTATAAATCAGCAAGCAACATCTAATATTTTCATTTGGGATGGTTGTATGTGACATGAAGACAGTAACCACCTGACGGCTGCACAGTTAACTATTTCAATGTGAAGTTGTTACTTAGATATTGGTGGTAAACCCTGCAATTGCATGAGCACTCTGTTCCCCAAAACCTACCTCCCAATCAAAGTCTTCACCTGAAGCAATTTCGATTTGAAGCTATTTGGAAAATTAAAATATTATAATTTATCATTTATTCTCTTATATGTTATTTTCCAAATATCTTTTCTTTCTTTTTTCTTACATTTCTACAGCTTTTAGAGTTTACTCTGCAGTTGTTATTTTTGTGGATAAAGGTGTTTATTACACTGACAAGTCATTCAATTCCATGATCACGTAGGTGCAGCTTGCATTTTTCATACAACATATCACAACATTAGACCTAGAAGCATGTATTTCTCCAAATATCTGTTTCTATTATGAGGTAATTGTCACAGGCAAATCAAGATTTAGACAATATGTGTGTTCATTACTCCTGGAATCCTTTTTCTATGCCCTTTCTATGTCTGCCTAGCTAGCTAGATAGATACAGGCATAGATATAGATTAGATATTGATATATATCATGAGATCACAGTGGTATCTTCAGCTACAGTGCACCTTCAGGCATTCCTTTGAATAGCTACAGCATTCAAATTGTTGATATTTCCTTCTCACTAGATCCAATATGCACAATATCAATGGAATGTCATAACTTTAGTAAACTATGAAAAAAGATTTCCTCAAGACAATATTTCTACAGACAGCAAATGCATTGGAATGGCTTTGTGATAAATACCAAAGGCATGCTACTGCCTTGTGAGACAAAGACAAATTGCCCCTGATCATTTGTGTGAATTTTAGTGAAAACAGATTTGTCAGGTCAGTAGATACACACCATGTCTCAGCAGGCAATGTAAAGATACCACAGAAAAACCACAACTGTGACTGAGCAGCACCTGATGAAGTTTACACATGTCTGATGTCTTTCTAAAGACTGGTCTTTGTTCTGCACTATCTAAAGAGGAGAGTTAAATGGCGATGCATGGGAATCTCTACCCTTCTCTCTTGCAATGATTTGTTGGGGGCACTAATGTCTACAGTCCCCTCTGAATGTCTTAGTGCTATTGGCTTAATGTTTTAATGAGGAATATAGTCTCTAGATTCTAAGGTTAATTCAGATTCAACGTCTTATAATCACTAGATGGTATAGATGTGGATTCTACTTCAGAGTCCTAATGCAAAATGAACTAGACCACCACCTATCCACTAATCAAAGTACATGGACTATTCTGAGGCTTATGTAGGAGGCCAGTTCTGGCTCTCCTCCACTCTGGTTTTATAACACTACAATAGAGCATTTTGTGATGGGATGGACAGGTGTTATCTGGTAGGCAGACTGTATGTATAATTTTTATATATCCAGTGATTTTTTAAAGATTTCATTATTTATTTGAAAGGCAGTGTGGCAGGGGCATGGGCACACACACACAGAGAGATTTTACATGTACTCGTTCACAATCCAAATGGTTGCCATGGCTGTGGCTGGGCCAAACAGAAGCCAGGAGCCTGAAACTCCATCCAAGTGTCCTCCATGAGTGGCAGGGTCCCAAGCTCCTGTGCTGTCTTTTGCTGTATTCCCAGGCATATTAACAGGAAACTTGAAGAGAAATAGAGTAGCCAGGGCTGGAGCCAGTACTCTGACACAGAATGCTGGCTTTGCAAGTAGCATCCTGACCCACTGTGCCACAATGCCCATTCCAGATCCAGTGATTTTTTTAACTGCAAGATATCACTTAATTTCATAATATTTTAAGATTCCTCTGCCTCTGTTACTTTTTACAGTAATGATTTCTACTTAGCATCACTGTTAAAAATCCCCATTTGATCCTTACTACTCTTCTTCCACTGAAATTAAGAATCCAAATTCCATAGTGCTTCTCTCATCACTATCTCCTGTTTACAACAGGCAGCATTCCGGAGGGAAAAGTGACTACAGGGTAGCTGAGCTGATTCCACATAACCCATCCACTCCAACATCCGAACTCCCTCTCTTCAATGAGCGAGAAAGGCCCTACTATTTCTAACTCAGTATCTTCAAGGAGTCATTTCATTCAAGCCAAATATACCACTGCTCAGACTGTCAGGTACTCAACACAATATGTTAATTCCCATATTGAAGGTCCTTGCAGGATATCTAATACATTTGGCCTAATCTAGTTCAAAGTTTAACTTCTCCATCTAATACTACAATGACCAATTCCTATATCTTTTATTTAAACACCAAATGTTTCCACGTAGCAAGATTCTGCATCATTTAGCACAATCCCCTTTGCATCAATATAACAAATTTCTACAAAGCAAATAATCTTTGAAGAAGAGAAATTGATATGAAGGTTAGGACGGTGCAGGACATAGCAGTGGCATCTGGTGAGTGCTTGTGTGCTATCCTATATCCTGGCAGAAGGTGAAATGGCAAGACAAAATGTGCAAAGGAGAGTCCAAGGGCAGGCTCCTTTTATAGCTGCCCGCTCCTTTGATAATGAAATCCATCTCTCCAGAAAGTTGTGTGCTCATCCTCCAGTCACATTTTATAGGGCCCCATCTCCCAACACTGCCACTTTGGGGATCAAGTTACACACACGTGAACTGGGAGAACACTTGTAAACCACAGCAATGATTCTCCTCAGTTCCCTGTGATCATCAACGCAGGAGGAACCTCAAAGTCTCGTCCAAAAACATTACCCAGAATCTAGGTTTTGTGAGCTCTATTGGGTCCAGATATGTCTCATGAGATATGCCTTTTAATATACTAAGGTATAGAATAAAAGGTGTTATTTTTCATCTTCACACTCAGTATAAAATTGCAAAGTGAGCAAAATAATCAAAGCAAAGTAAATGAGCAGCCTGAATTCAAGTGAAGGAGTAGCTGATGTGCCCATGGAAGAATCCACAAGGACCTAAGGACTAGCACAGGCCACGTTCCCTTTCACTTTGTGTGCACACATTTTATGGTGATTTATTTATTTTTAATTTTGAAAGCTTGACTAAAATGTATATAGTTATCTTATTTTTCTTCACTCACATTTCTGTCTCGGTTTGCATTAGAGAAAACTGATCATAATAGCTGTTAAGATTATTATCTTAATCTGAATTCCCCATTCATTTGAATCAGAAATAAACAGAAATCTTAAGGAATAGACTGGTGGATGCTGAAACCAATTTTCTGGGATATTAATCCTACAAATATAAAAGAGACCTTTTTCTTCTTTGGTCATAGGAAGCACAGTGCCAATTAAAATAGTCCTGACTTTGATATGATGCTAGATCAGCTTACGAACAAGAAAGTAAAAATTTACATACAAAGAATAAATTATAAAGGAAAGTATTGGATATTAATTTATTCATTTATTTGAAATGCAAAGTCACATGGAAAGAAAGAGAGATAGACAGAGGAATCTTCCATCCACTGGTTCACTCTGCAAATAACTGCTATGGTCAGGGTTGTGCAAGGCTGAAGTCAGGAGCCTGGAACCAGGAGCTTGGAACTCCATCAAGGTCTCCCCTGTGAGTGTAGGGGCCCAAGTACTGGTGTCATCCTCCACTGATTTCCCAGGTGCATTAGTGGGAAACAGAATCAAGAAGAGCAGCTGGGACAGGAACAGTTGCCCATGTCGGGTGCTGGAGTCTTAGGTGGTAGGTTAATCTACTATGTTGCAGTGCTGGCTCCTGGTTAAGAAGATCACAGAAAATCTAGCTATCATCTTTGGAGAAATGTCTCTGCATCATATATAAAAATGATTGAAATGCTTAATTCTGAAAGAATTAGTTGCAAAGGGAACTGAGTTTTTTTTAGAACATTTTAAACACTTTGGAGCATTTTAGGGCCTTTCCTTTCAGTATTTGACATAATTTCTATTCTCTTACACTTTACAGTAATAAATTTATTTAATTTCAAGGCAAACAAACACTTAAAAGCTCATATATATGTAGAAATTTACATAATGTTGACAAGTATCTGGTGCAAGAGAATTTTATCATTTTTGAATATATTTCAATGGAATCATGCCAAGACCATGTGACCAAAGACTGCTAAAAGTTCCTGAAATAAGCTAAATCCTAGTATACAACTTAAGAAAATATGTGACATTAACTGATTCAAGCATAAACTCTTCTTAATTCTCTGGTTAATTAGAACTTAACACATACAATCAAGCATACAATGTAAAGATCTGGACATGCGTTTAGGTGATTATCTTTATGTGTACTTGGATCTCTGCACTTAATACCTTAGGTAAAGTGATATTTCCCCTGAAATTTTACAACTAAATATAGCTGTAAAAGTCTCTATTTAAAATATATTATGTCCTCAAAGCCAAACTTCTTTGAATTAAATGACTTGTTTAAGAATATACAAAAGGTTGAAAGGAGTAAGAGAAACCATCCGTCAGGGGTGGGAAACCTTTTTTATGCCAAGTGTCATTTGGGTATAAAATCATTCAAGGGTCATACAAAAATGTTAACTTAAAAACTAAGCCTTCTATAGATTTTTTGAATTTCTAGTCCTGCCTTCAATTCCAGACCAAATAATTTCAAGAGCCTTAAATGGCCAACGGGCTGGATGTTCCCTACTCTTGCCCTAGATAAACACATTTTCCCATTAAGTGTGACTCTTCAATCAAACCAGAATTAAATAGAAAGACCAGGTTTCTGACATGTATATTCTAGGTAAAACTGAAACCTCTCTGAGGAACAAATGTTATCATGAGTCAATATTTGGGCTTGTTCTATTAAATCAATAAAAATGCTTATATAAAAAGACTAAAAGATATTGGAAAAGACACTAATAGAAATCAGCAAAAATTAAATATGAATTGCCAGATTGGTGCTCAATATCTTAAGTCTGCTCTAGCTCATTTCAGCATCATCATGGCATTGATGTGTGTGGGAAAAGCATGAGCAAGGCTACCAGGGTGACAGTGATAGATGTGGGAAGGACACGTGAACTTTTTCTGTCTGAGAGATTTTTTTGATCCTATCTGCAAGACTGCCTCTGCTACTTAAAGAACATGATTGTATCCATCTCAAAGACTGATTTTTAATAATGAGCCCAGTTGTTTGTATCTATATTCCATTGATTTTTTTTCTCAGAAAATATAATTATTCTAGCTGAGACATTCCTTGCTGCCTCGTGTCATTAGTTTCTCACAGTCTCAACCATTCTGACGAGAGATCTCCCCCTCTGATTGCAGCACAAAGGACCTCACCCACCTCATTCAAGCCTGCTGGCTTGTACACCCACTCTCTTCTCTGTCCCCAGCTCTTGGCCCTTGTCCCACACATCCCCAAGGAGCACAACTCTGCTTGCCTCCACCAGCTGCACTTGCAACAGGCGGCTGAAAATCAAGGCCAGAGCCACAGGAACCAGGTGGGAATGGAGGGTGTTGGGCCCTGTGGTGCACTCAGGTCAAATGTCGATCTGTAGATTCCATTTCCCTTGCTTTAAACTTCATGATTCTCCAATATGTTGTGAAAGCAATACATAAGTAGGTCCGATGCCTGCTGTGTTCTTGTGGAGGACACCTTTCTGCAAGCTTGGTGAGGAGTGGAGTGATGGCTTCTCCCAGTGTCGGTGTTTGCAAGTGCCTTTTCATTAACGTGCATTCCTTAGCTTCACACCTCAGCTACTCCTCCGAGATTCTGCTGTGCAAAACAGAGACCAAAATACTGCTTTACACAAAACGCTACATCCACTTGCAGCTTGATTTAGTCTAAATAAGTTTCTCTGTTGCTTGCGATGTTATTTCGGGGAACTTACAAAATGTGACCAGTTGTCTCTTGGGAAGAATTAGTGAATCATTTTAAAGGTTGTGTAACATTGTCTACCAGAAAGTAATCTAAATCACCTGAGTGCCTGTTTATACAAAATATACATTACTGACTTTGTTAGCAAAACTTTCCAAAGCTATCTGAATTAAAAGTATGAATATATTGGACGGATGCAATAAAGCATTGAGACTATATTAAGTAATGACAATCAATTATTTCTATATTCTGATACATACAAAGTAGATACTTCTGGTTTTCTAAAACTAAAAGTTAAGCACAAGATTCAAATTTTAATATTCTAACTCTAGCAAAGACACTAACTTGAATAATATTGGATGGTGTCCAATTATATAGGTGAAACTGTCGTTTTGAATGTTTAGAATAAGAGTGTGAAAGGTTAATGGTGATGACCAAGATGAGAAGTTTATAATCACTTTAGGGCTTTGAAAACAAATCACATATCAGGGCTCTGAGAATAAAACAGTGGTGGACATTTAAAGTTGAAACTCACTATGGACAGTTATAAACTATTAAATAAAATATTTTAAGCCCTAGCATCACTTTAATTTCGCCTTCAGACATTAAATGCCACTGAGGGAGTTGTGAATATACTCTTCCAAACCACACACCAGACTTATTTCACGGCTCAGCTAATCTGATTCAGATTAATGATCTTTTTGGTACTCTATAACATAAAAATCAGTCATATCTGACAAGGCATTTATTTTGGTAGCTATCTACCAACACTCCAAATACAGAGATGTTGAAATGTATAGCAAGAAATATAGACACATTGATATAGACATCACTATCTGTGTCTCTGAAATATCTTCTAATTGAATATTGCTGAGTTAAATTGACTTATTTCTTATAAATCTGATTGCAAAAGTTTCCAGGAAAATGATATATTGTGATGACAGATACATGTTGACAGTTCAATAACACTGATCAATGATACGAGCTGATAGACAAATGGCATGTTTTATGCTTTGAAATGCTATACAGGCATTGACTACTAAAATGCCATTCTCAGAAGACTCCAAGTTTGAAATAATGTTTGTGGGTCTACTTGTCACTTGTCACTCTCAGTGTCCACTATTCACTTTAGAATGCAATCTCACTTTACTATAAGGGATTCACTAACTCAAATCTATGTTGGAATCCACAGAGACAAGATTGTTTTTCCTTGAGTGCCTGGATATTTGTTTGGTTTAAACCTGTCTTCTAGATTTCAAGTTATTGTCCATAAAATCACCCCTTTGACACGTTTTCCTTTCCTGACTTCTCTCTATTAAATTGGTTACAGAATGCTAATTACCATAACAATATCCTTGGCATCTCAGTGGTTAATCAAACGGAATTTTCTTTGTTATTTACTTGAAATTCCAGTATGGATCAATGATGGAGTGGGGTGGGGATTTAGAAGGGATTCAAAGTCCTTCAACCCGGTAACTCTGCAGTGTTCTGTACTTCAGAGTGCTCCACTGGAATCTCTCTCTGCATCAAGGAGACAAGGAGAGTGCGGTTGGGCCAGATCACAAGGTGACAGAATTAATCTCTTGCCCATTTCCATGGTCATAGCACAGTCCTTTGGCCCCATGTTTCTCAAACTGGTGCTGGAAAATATAAACTTCTTATAGCAAATAACATTTGAAAACAAAAAAATCACTGTAAACACACAGTATTAATTTTTTTCTCTCTCTGTCAAACATACAATATTGTTTCAAAAGCCCGGTTTCACTTTCTATCACTAAATCTCTTCTAAAAAGATATTACTACTATAACAGAAGGTATCTTTCTGAGTTTCTTTCTTTCATAGTTTCTAAAGTTAGCAATAAAGCATAACTTTTTTCTAATATTCAAGGGAAGATTAGATTACCTGTGATTGGACAAATCTCAATGGATTTGTAGATCTGAACCACACTAAGTCTTATAAAATTTATATGTAAACAAATTATTACCCCATGTGACCAAGAGCCATTACATTTACATCTTTAATTTAATTACTTATTTAAATGGTAGAGGGAGAGAGAGAGAGAGAGAATCTTCCTTCCACTGATTCACTCCCCAGATGGCCACAAAGCCAGGGCTGGGCCAGTCTGAAGCCAGGAGCCAGGAACTCCACCCACATCTCCCACATGGGTGGAAGGGGTCCAAGTGCTTGAGGCATCATCTGTTGCCTTTGCAAGCACATTAGCAGAAGCTGGATTGGCACCAGAGAAGTTGTACTCAAACAAGGAATGCTGACATAGCAAGCAGTGGCTTAACCCATTGTAACACAGTGTTGGCCACAACATTCATCATTTTTTATGCATTCATACTTAGTAATTTGATTTCCTGTGGAATTTTATCTAGTAAGCAGAGGTCAGATTTTACTTGAGATGTATTGAGAAAACTGCTATTCACAGGATTTCTGTTGTGATGAAATATGAAATTCACTTGTTTACTTATTTATTTAACCAAATTGCATTTACTCTTTGTGCCTAACTATCCCTATCAAATAAAAAGGACAAGGAATGAGGAAAAGTTTATGAGAAGATTATTATATCATAATGTGAAACCTCTCTCAAAGCAGACCTTTAAACAGTATGTGGGTGTAGATAGTTTCAAAAAGTATAAGGAAGAGAAAGGAAAAATAAGAAAAGAAAGGGAAAAAGAGCAATGCAATCTGTGTTACCTATTGACTCTCTGTTCTAGGAAACCAAGTCAACAGCCCCTTGGGGAAGCCCTTAAAAAAAGATGTTTCCCTTGAAGGGGTAAGGATGCACAGATATTTGTCTACCTACTGAAGTCCCACCCTTCAATTTGTAGCAGCACCAGTTGCTCCACCAAGGCAAACATTGAGATACTATAAAAAGTAGAGATACAAGGGTGAGAGAGAAGATGAGAGGAAAGAGAGAGTGAGACTGAGTAAAAAATATTATCAGAAGCTGAATCTGGATAGAGGTCTTATGAATTCCTGTTGTGCCAGCCTTTTATCTTTCTTATATATTAGAACAAAATGATAGTAAAATGTTGGGAAAAGGGAAAGGAAACATTTAATGAAAAACAGGATGCCAATGATAGATTCACTAGGTTTTGTTTGTTTACTTTCTTTTTATTTTGTTTTGTTTTAAAAGATTTAATTATAAGAAAGGCAGTGTGACAGAGAGGGGATGGAAAAAAGAGAAAAGAGAGAGAGAAAGAGACAGAGAGAGAGAGAAAGAGAGAGAGAGAGATCTTCCGTTCACTGGCTCACATCCCGACTCAAATGCCCATAAGGGCCTGAGTTGGCTAGATCAAAGCCATGTCATGCCTGAGTTTGGAGATGTAAGAACACTCGTCCTTCCACTTAAACTGATGACATTGGTAAACTTCATGGCTCATTAGAATTAGTGTTTTATCCAAAACACAGCAAAAACATCTGCTTTGATTGAATCATATTCTTGAAATAAAACATCTGAATGTTAGGCATAAATTTACAGTTACTGAGTTTACTTCAAGTGGGAGAGAATGGTTTTTGTGTGTGTTTGATTTCTAAATACTATTTATTTATTTATTATTTGAAAGGCAGAGTTACAGAGAGAGGGTAAGAGAGAGAGAGAATGAGAGAGAAGTTCCTTTAGTTGGTTCATTTTCCAAATGACCTCAATGGCCAGTGTTGGGCCAAGGCTCTAGCCTACTGCCAGGAACTCCAGCCAAGTCTCCCATATTTATGTCAGAGGCCCAAGAACTTGGGCCATCTTCTGCTGGTTTCCCAGGCACATTAGCAGGAAGCTGGCTGGGAAATGAAGCAACAGGGCTTGAAACAGCATTCATAGGGGATGCCAGGAATCCTAGGCTGCACCACAGAGGCAGCCCCTGCTGTAACACTGAACCCTTCTTCATTCCAATACAAATAGTGGTGGATGGAGAATGTACTACCCAGAATTCCCTGTCTCTTCCAGATCTGTGACTTTCCACTAATTTTAAATTTGATATGGATTGTTCTTCCTGCAAGTCCAAGGGTCTGAGCGAGGTTTCCAGGAGCAGCAGCAGCCACAACAAAATTCTCAGTGTTCATTCTTCAGCCACCCTCTCTCTCTTTACTTCACATTCCATTGGGCCTCTGGAGTAAAAGACTGTCTAAAGACTGGGATGGTAACCCAGTTATAAGGCCTTACCAAAAGAAAAATTTCACTTTTGCCCTTAGTTACAGTAATTTTGCTATGAATTAGAGGATGCAACACTTTGCTTCCTTGAAATGATAATCTAGAGATTCAAAAATACATGTCCTGATGTGTGCATTTGTGTTTATATAGAGAAAGGAATGCAAATAGAACACAATTGTAGGTCTTCTTTCTTCCAAATTTTAAAATTCATTTAAGAAAAAAAATCTCTCTCCTCTTCTCCAACTAACATTTTGGATTATCAAGTTAGATCAGGATGAAGAGCTCTAGCCTTCATAATATACCATTGTTAAACCGTTCTTGGACTTTATCTCCATCACGTATGACTTCAGGAATTTGTAAAAGGCAAAACAAATGTTTGCATAGGGAAAGTTAATATATTCTTGTTCTTATAATCATGCAGTATCACTTGGGTGTGGTCAAAATGTTTAATGAAAGACAATCAATTTGCAAAATGATTCTTTCTATTCCTTATACACAGCCTCTGTTTATACAAGCAAAATTCAAGTAGGTCATGGAAATTTTAATGAAAAGAAAGGTTAGGGGCCAGCACTGTGGTGTAGTGGGTAGAGCCACTGCCTGAATTGCTGGCATCACATATGGGTGCCTGTCCAGGTCCTGGCTGATCTACTTCTGATTTAGTTCTCTGCTATGGCCTGGGAAAGCAGTAGAAGAAGATGGCACAAGTCCTTGGGCCCCTGCACCCGCATAGGAGATCCAGGGGAAGCTCCTGGCTCTTGGCTTTGGATCAGCACAGCTCCGGCCATTGTGGCCATCTAGGGAGTGAACCAGCAGATGGAAGATCTCTCTCTCTCTGTCTCTCCTTCTCTCTCTACCTCTGACTTTCAAATAAATAAATAAATAAATCTTAAAAAAGAAAAATTTTGGTATGAAGAATTTTTGTTATCTATGCATAGTTTTTTTCATAAAACATATCTTCCATGAGCTTTTTGAAGACCTCATTCTATTTCTCAAAATCTCCAGTGAAATATGTGTATGACTAGTTACGAAGAAAGATAAGTATCATAAATTTTCAAGGGAAGAATTCATCATTGAATTTCTCTGTCAATTTTAACAATTCTGAATGTGAAATGCATCTTAAAATCAGTAGGTTTTATACTAAAAATGGCCCACTCCTTTTCTTTTTATTATATAAAATAATCATCATTCTTACAATCAATAATGTTTTGAATCTATGGAGACTTTCAAGGCATGAATCATCATCTAATCAATGCTATGAATAACTTTCTAAAATGAATAACTTGCTAAAATGAATCTTACTTTGAATCACTGGAAAGAAACCTCAGACATCTTAGTAGCCACCAGAACAGATAAGCTTTTTTTGAGAAATACATCTGAATGCATACAAATAGGTGAATCAAATGTGATGGCATTAATATGCATATCACTAAACTCTTCTGTTTAGATGCTGTTAAGGTATACTTATTTTTTATCATTTTGAACATTTTTGCATGTCAATGTCAGAAAAGTCATCTGAAATACATTATGTAACTGAAGAGAAACACAGTTTCTCTGGCTCCTGGCTTTGGGACCTATCAGAACCTCATGTGCTTTCTGCCCTCTCTTGTGTCATGCAATCTCAGGCTCCATCTAGGGACTCTAGTAGCTGCTATAAGCTGAAAATAAATGTTTACTTGAGATAGAATTCAGGAAAACAGATTTATTATTAATGGACTAATTCTGAAAATGTACCCACCATTTACTAGGGGCAGAAGTTATGCAACATTCTGATTGGCCTGTTTGAGACATGTGTCCACATTTGGGGGGAATGCCTCTGGAAGTACAGAGAATGGAGAGAGTGCAAACATTTTAAGAGTCCTTAATTAAACACACACAAACACATGGAATATATGCAAGTTTTATGCCAGCAATAGATAATAAATAAATGATGTGTAAAAATATTACATGTATTATGTGCACATTATGTGTAAATATATTTTGAAATAGTAATTTGTTTAAGATTTATCTATTTATTTGAAAGTCTGATTTACACAGAGAGAGAGGGAGAGGCAAAGAGAGAGAAAGGTCTTCTATCCGCTGGTTCACTCCCCAGTTGGCTGCAACGGCTGGAGCTGTGCCAATCCGAAGCCAGGAGCCAGGAGCTTCCTCTGGGTCTCCCATGAGGGTTCAGGGGCCCAAGGACTTGGGTCATCTTCTACTGCTTTCCCAGGCCTTATCAGAGAGCTCGGTCAGAAGTGAGGCAGCCGGGTCTCGAACCGTGCCCATATGGGATGCCAGCACTCAGGCCAGGGTGTTAACCCGCTGCGCCACAGAGCCGGCCCCAAAATAGTATTATTTTGAAAACATCTCAAGGTCCAAAATAAAAGCATCTATAAACAAAAAAGCCAAAGCAAAGTGAAATGGAAAATTGGAAATTTTAGAAATTTATGGGGTATAAACCCATAAACAGAATGCTGTTAAAATCAACAGAAGGAAAAAAATTTCAGTAATAAAATATAACTGAACACCTGTATTTAAGAGGAAATATAAATCTGAAGGTAGCCAACTGCATTTCTCTGTAATTTTTAATCTCAGCTAGATAAGCCCATTAACCATTAAATTAAATATTAAAACTATGAAAATTAAAGTTAATGTTAATGCCTTCTCTGTGTCAAGCAGAGAAGATGGCATCATCAATCAGTGAGGAGCTGCTTGGAGAGTCAGAGGGACAATTTCTCTGCACCATGAAATAAAATCTGGATTATCTGAGAAAAGAAGTGACAGTTTTTATTTTGATCTTAAAGGAATAAATGTGAAACGCATGAGTTTGTGACAACAACCACAGCTAGAATATTTTCACAACAAAACTATTAACATGTTCTTTTCCCTTGACCTTTAGTCATTATAATTATAATAAAGTGAAACTTCTTATTTTTAAGACAGGAATAATTCACTTGACTTAGAATTTTACTTACTTTACTTAAAATTACCTAAAAATATGGTAATTTTAAAAATTTAGGCAAATAATTATTTAACAATAAACATAAGATAACTTTGTCACATGCTAATGTTTTTAAAATCACTGTTTCTTCTAATGAGACAGCAAACAAGCCCTGTAAAACATAGTTTACAGATATTATTATGTCTTATTTATGAAGAGTATGATTTACTGCTTAGGGTTCCTGACTACTCACTGTCTATTTTATTAAAATTGCTATTCATTTATGTTTTTTCATAAATTCTCTGAGAAAGTTAGATTACAAAGTCTGTGCTTTTGGGTACCTCCCATTCTAGAATTAAACCTCATTCTTATAGAATGCAGCAGGTTCCATGGCGGCTGGGTATTCATGTAAATTGCCACTTCTAAACAGTAGCTGGCATATAGGAGCTAAACAAAAACATGTTGTAGGAATGCAGAGATAATCAAATGAATGATAAAAGTAACACACAAACAGATCAAGAGTGGATGCCCAAGTTAAGCAAATAAGTTTCCTTCTAACTAGAATTTGCAGTGAGGTCATAGATTCTTTAATGGGTTTTGTTAAGAGCTGTACTGGAAGCAATATAAACACAGAATTGGGATAACACAAAGCATGTAAAAAAAATGTGATACCAGCCCTGCTGAGGAAAATAATGTTCCGGGAAATTGGCACCAAAGTCTCCATTTTTTTTTTTTTTTTTTTTGAGACTGAGCTTTAATTCCTTATAGCTCTTCCGTGTCTTTCCAAATTCTTCCAATTAACTCATTTTTTTTTCACTTGTAAAAGATTAGCAAATTCATCTCCTTGAAATGATAGATTCATAATATATAAGACAAAGTAGTTTCCATACACATTTTAGTTCAACTTTGCTTTTACCATTTGAAGGTGCATGATTCAATTTCAGGTTCTGTGTCTGTATTGAAATGTGATTTTTAAAATGTGTGCCTCCTCTTCTACACAATTTCATATGCATAGCTCTCAAACAGACAAGGAAATTAAAAGAAATACATAGGATAACACCCACTAGAAGGGAGAGGGATAACAACAAAGACACAAAAACATGCCGAGGGGTGTGGACATGCAAAATAGATTAACAGAAGTTCCTAGGTCTTTTGGGCCAAAGATGGCTGATCATGTAGCGGAAGGGGGTGAGCCGCTTTCACACAGCGAGAGTAGGGACGAACATTTGTTGTATTCCACTGGCCATGGTTATCTTCATGCATGCTTGCCCTCTTCCAATCATGTCAAAATCGATGCAGCAACCCTGACCTGTGCTGGGTTTGTCTCCTCAGAGTAACAACCTGAGCCTCACTATCACGTGGGCTACCAAGTCTTGCTGAGGTAATAAGTGGAGGAAGAAAATTTACAATGGGTAGCGAAAGGAGAAGATGAGGAATAGCTGTGGTCCTAAGGTCAAGCACTCTGATGGTTGACTTTGGCTAAGTGATTCCCCACATTTTAACTGTACTATAGTCTGATACTCTTGTTACTCAATGTTTTCTTTTATCATAGTTGAATTATCAATAAAACTTCTCACTAATTCTTGTTTCCTTCCTTTTCTTCTTTACAAATATTTCTTCCAGCACATTACATATCTAATTTTGTTTGAAAGTGTACTGTTAAATGATCAAATCTAGTGAATGCAAAGAACAAGATAGGTAAATTTTCTTAAAAGTAAATGATGTATTTTATACTGTAACTGTAAAGAAGGAGAACAGAATTTCAATATAACTTTATATATTTTAGATCAGGAGACTGAGAAATCTTTACTGCTTTTTAGAGAAATACAGTGAAAACAAGGAAAGACTTTGACCAAATACCATCATTCTGAAAGGACACTTCTTTCCCATTGGTATTTTTGTCATCACTTCTCAGTTTCTGAGCAATTATTACAGATCAGTGTGTTAGTATAAATTGAGCTTTTGTCATATGAATGCTATAAAATTATAGCAGAATGAGACAAATTATTATTTTGACAGTAATACTGGAAAGTGATATCTCATGGAATCTAAGCTATTTATGAAGAGAAATGAAGAAAAAGGAATAATAGATGGTAAAAATACATGAATCAGTAGGACAGAAGTAAAATAGTGGAGTGAGAACCTCCAATTTCTATACTTCATAGAAGCAGCAACGAAATAAAGGTAAAAACCGTCAGGGGTAACTGTTCCAGAACTCTAGGAATGAACCAAAGACTTGCAGCAACCAGAGATGTGATTTTTCAAAAGAAAATTTAAAACAACAAAATGGCTAATTCTCAGTGTTAGGAAACTGGTGCAGTTTTAGCCAGGTGGCCACATGGCTCAACCTCTGTGGTCAGGCTCCACCCCCATCCTAAGGGGATTCGCTGTTCTTGCTTCCCTGCCCGCCCTCGGGCAAAGTTTTATAAGGGCCTGTTCCTGCACAGGTGCTCTCTTGGCTCTCCTCCCCTGCCCTCTCAGTTCTTCTCTCTTGGCTCTTCTCCCCTTCGCTCTCTTGGTTACTCTCTCTAGCCTCCTTCTCTGGTCTCTGCCCTCTTGGTTCTTCTCTCTTGGCTTCTCTCTGCTCTCTTGGCTCCTCTCCTCCTCTTGTCTCTCTTCTCTCTCCTCTCTGTCTCTCTCTCTCTTAAACCTTCTTTTCTCTCTTTTCCCTTCGCCACCCCTACACTCCAGTCTGTTGGATGTTCCCCAATAAACCCTTTTCCTTACTCCGGTGTTTGGTGCGTTTTGCGACGCCTAACATTAATATATAACACTCACTAACAGTGGTAAACTTTGTGGCATTTTAACATAAAGAAGTCACATTCTCTATTCTCTGCCTCCACTTTAGCTATGAAAACAGCAGTCTTAATTCCCAGCATTAGAGGGAGCCAATATTTGTCGTTGCAACCAGTAATTTGACCTGACACATTTAGTGGCTCAAGGAAAGCTGACTCAAACTGTACATGATAGAGCTGGCATCGGGACACAGAGGGTACAGATCCTGTCTGAGATACCAGCATCCCATATGTGCACCGCTTAAAGTCCTGGCTGCTCCACTTGCAACCCAGCTCCTGCTAATGGCCTGGGAAAAGCAGAAGATGGTCAAAGGGTTTGGGCTGCTGTAAACCCTGTTACAGGATGTGGCACCTGACTCCTGGTTTCTACCTTGTCCAACCCCGGCTATTGTATCCATCTGTGAAGTGACCTAACAGATGTAAGCGCTTTCTCTTCTCTCCCTCTCTCTCAGTAACTTTGACTTTCAAGAAAACACTGTTAGGAAAAGAGTTGCAGATTGGTGCCTCCTCGCACAGGGCACCAAAATGTTAGAAAAAGAGGAGCCGAATAGAGAGGAGGCAGTGTATGAATTTACAGCCGGACCGAATTTATTCAGAGATGATAAATCCGAAGAGGTGGGTGACCACCTGCCGAGTGCACACTGATGGATCACGTGGCAGAAGGCCCGACCCCAGGGGCCTGGCCTTTTTATATTTTAGGAGGGTTGGGAACGGGGGTGGGGTAGGGGCAGCAGGCAGAGGGGAATTCCTGGAACTGGTCTTTCAGGTGGCTGTAGGGGGTGGGGTATGGAGACCATAGGGTTGAGACTGAATTGAGATTCAAGGGCAAGGAATACATTCCATAGTTATTCTTCTTTGGACAATGAGGGGTAATGGCTGAGGCTTATGTCTTTGTTCTGTCAAACACATCTTTTAAAAAGAATATATATGTGATTATTCCTATTTCAACAAACCCAGAACTTGCCTGTGCAAATATTCTGGGGAAATTTGTCCAAAATAGTTATAGTCTGTTTTCTCATATTGCTTCCTGAGATGATAGATAAATTGCTGGGACAAACAATATATTCTCTAAAAAGACATGGGAGGGGCCAGAGTTGTGACAAAGTGGGTAAAGCCACTGCCAGCAATGCCAGCATCAAATATGCATGCTGATTTGTGTCATGGCTGTTCAACTTCTGATCCAGCTCTCTACTGACAGCCTGGACAAGCAGCAGAGCATGATCTGTGTTTGGGCCCAACGTGAAGCTCCTGGCTCCTGGCTTCAGCCTGGTTCAGTGTTGGCTGTTGTGGCCATCTGGAGAGTGAACCAGCGGATGGAAGATATTCTCTCTCTCTCTCTCTCTCTCTCTCTGTAACTCTGATTTTCAAAATAAACAAATAAATATTTATTTAAAAGACACAGTAGGAAGGCTGACATAACACATTTATAGAATTTGGGAAAACTCCCGTTCTCGTGATAGTCTTCACTCACAGGTTCAGGAAGACTTCAAGCTGACCTCGAGGCTCTAGAGAAGCAAGCAGTGAAGGCGAAAGCTGAGTTACATACTGTCTGGTTGAGGCTTGAAAATGTGCCTCAACACACACACGCACACGTGGGAAATCGGACAAGAACCCTAAAATTTACACTGAAATGTGGCCCCTTAAAGTTCCCTAGAAATGCCCAGATAGGTGCCACATGTGCTGCCGGAATTTGGGGTGCCATACGATTTCACCACGGGCTTATTACTAAATCCCCAATATTAATAAGCCCAAGAGGGTTTAAAATTCCTATTTTAGACAAAAATTTGCAAGGCATAAAAAGAAGGGAAAAAAGAAAAAAATTTACATAGAAATAAAGAAATCGATATGAATGGTGCCAGAGAACCCTCTTGGGCTAATTAATATTGGGGATTTCGTAATAAGCCCATGGTGAAATCAATATGAATGGTGCCAGAGAAAGTTCAGACATTGAACTTTCTAGACAAAAACTTCAGTTATTTTAAATATATTCAATGAAGTAAAGATTCTAGTTTTTTATCGAGTGGTTTTTCACTACGTTCAAAATAGCAATAAAATGATTTATGAAAAGGAAACAAAGTAGGAGTTTTGGAATTGAAAGGTACAATAACTGAAGTGAAATATTCACAAGAAAAGCTCGACAACAAATGTGAGCCAGTAAAACAAAGTCAAAGCCAGTAATGAATGAGTCAATGAAATGTGGCATATCCATACAATGGAATATTTCTCATCCACATAAATTACGTGTTTTACAATACACAATATGGTGCAGTCTTAAAAATAGTACATTAAGTATAACACATCCAATGCGAAAGACCATATATTATATTTGGTATATATAATTTTAGTTATAATGAAATTTCCAGAAAAGGCAGATCTAAGCAAGCATAAAATGCATTGGTTTCCCAAGGTATTGATGGAGGGGAATTTGCAACTAGTTTACAATAGGCATAGAATTCCTTTATGGGCAATGAATATATTCTGGAATTAATGGTTATAGTTGCATAATGGAGTAAACATATAGAAAATATTTATTTTAATTTTTTAAAAGATGAATGTTATATTATTTGGAGAATATATCAACCAAAAGAAATTAGGTCTATTTAAAAATGTTATTGGAACAAGAATTTAGCCAAATAGTTAATATACCCACAACTCTTAATAGAGTGCTTGGTTCCCTTTCCAGCTCCAACTCCTAACTGTAGCTTCCTCCCAATGTGGACCTGAGGAGGCAGTGGTAATGGCTTGCATAATTAGATGCCTGTACACATGTGGCAAGCTGGACTGCATTCCCAGGTCCTGACTCACAGTCTGGCCTAGCCATTACCATTGTGGGAATTTGGGAAGTGACTCAAATAATGATAGCTTTCTATTTCTGTCTCTCTTTCTCAAATTAACAAAATATTTTAACATTAAAGAGTCAAAAGTCTATAGGCTTGTTGACATTAAAGAATATGTTGTGGGGCTGACGCCGTGGCACACTAGGTTAATCCTCCACCTGCAGTAACAGCACCCCATTTAGGCACCGGTTTTAGTCTTGACTGCTCCTCTTCCAATCCAGCTCTCTGCTGTGGCCTGGGAAAGCAGTAGAAGATGGCTCAAGTGCTTGGGCCCCTGCACCCACGTGGCATTCCGGGAAGAAGCACTTAGCTCCTGGCTTTGGATTGGCACAGCTCAGGCCCTTTTGGCCATTTGGGGAGTGAACCAATGGAAGGAAGACCTTTCTATCTCTCCCTCTCACTGTAACTCTACCTCTCAAATAAATTAAAATCTTTTTAAAAAAGAATATGTTGTGAAGTTAATAGATGAGGAGTTAAGATTATTGAGAGGATTGTTTCAAAACCAATGATCAATTTTTTAAACCTTAAGTTGAATGCAGTTGGGAATTTATGCTAATTGTGAATGATTAAAGAAAAGCCAGCTTGCAAAATATTTATATTATTAAGTACAGTAAGAAATATACTAGAACCCAAGTGAGCTATCAGATTTACCTCCTTAAAATCATAACTATGTTGCATTATTTAGTGTAGCCTAGAGCATATATGATTCTACAATGGTTTACCATTTGGTCACCTTTCTCTAAAACAGAAAAGATTTTAAAATCTCCATCTTAATATAATCTGATGTATGAAAGACCCCACATCCTCCAGGTATATAGCTAAGAGATGATATTGTCTGAATATGTGAACAGTCTAAATAAGAGCAGAGTTTTTGAAGGAAGCGAAAGAACTGAGTCAACCTTGTTGGACTAGTTTACTCAATTCATAGAACCAGGTCACTCTGTTGTAGGATGGATCACAAGCTTCTTTACACTGGGATACACACAGAGAAGCCCCAAAATTATCATAAATCTAGTATATTGTAGGACATTTTGATTCATATATTATTGCTGAATCATTTTAATTTCCATTGCTTTGTTTTCTTCCATCGTCAGGTACATTAGCAGGAAGTACACTAAATAGATTGACCCAAAGAAAACTTAAGGTCCGTATATAATTGTTACAACATCTATTAAATATCTATGACTCTACTTGATACTTAAGATGACTTTCATCTTTATATTGAGCATTTGAATTGTCTATGGTTGCTCTGTTTATAGATGAGAAATAGGATCTCAGGGTTAGTTAAATTTCCCAACGTTACAAATGTGAAAATTATGATTTAAATTCATATTATCAGAATCTAATTATCGCTTCACAAATCAAATGTGCCCACATAATAAAATATACTAAGCCCTGCATATTCAGTGTATCACATCTCAAAAACACGGAATTTAATAGAAAGAACTGTCATATCATGTGGGTAAAGATCAAATAGCTATTGAATAAGCATTATAAGATATTAGAAGAGATTATTTCTAAATATATAAGATGATATTTATAAAATATTTTGGAAACAAAACATAAATAAAAGATATTTTAGTATATTTACTAAAACAAGTCATACTTTAATGAAGAAAAACTGCATAATTCAGAGAATTCATAAGAATTCATAAAGAATTCTACTTGTTTTTAGCTATCCCTCTGGCTTTTGTCATGAAAGCATAATTAACTATAAAAAGAAAAATTCTGTATAGCATGTTCTATGAGAAGCTGAAAAGAGAGCACTAGAGGACTGTCATACTGAGGATCTATTTTAAGACCATTTATATAAGGCATCCCAGATAATTATACTGTAGAAGATTTATTTTCCTATCTTTAGGCAGCATTTTAAGTAATAAATGCAGAAGAAATTCATCAAAGTCAGTAGAAAACTTGTGATTCTGTTTCATAATAATCCAAGGAAAGAACCACAAAATAGCTAAAAAATAAAAATAAAAATTCTTTGGACTGGAATAGATAACATAAGCAAGGTTTATTTTATTGCCGTAGAGTGGTGGTCTACTGTTTTCTAGGAAACTGTCATTAAATTCTAGAATGACTTGTAACTCTTCACTTCCAATTAAAATTTCTGAATTTACTGAACATCAATAAATTCAACTTTTAATCTAGTGTGTGAAATTAGTTGAATTGGCTAGCAAGCCATTTCATTTCAGCAGGTTAGGCATTCAGTCTCCACAGAACATTTAGATTGTCTCTTGTCCCTAATCAGGATCTGCTTTCTGAGCTTCTGAGTTTCTCCTTGAAAACACAGTTAAATGAGTAGACATCAGACTTTCATGTCTCTTTATGAAACAGTTGCCATATGTACATCTCTAATAAAAGCAATTACTAAATTATCCTATTTTTCATGCAATGTTTGATGAAACCTCTTGTTAAGTTGATGTTGATATTGGACTTTCAAACAATTTCTGTAACAGGAGCCCAGTAATTTACTTAAAGCATCTATGAAAACCTGGTCTAATGACTGCTTTAGAAGGCAAGACTAGAATGTCTCTAGTTTTAAGAACATCTTTGGTGGATGGAAAATAACAAACAAGCAAAAATCAAGAAGGCATGCATAGGTCAGTTTCAGTCAATGAAAATACAAAATGGTTAGCTCAAATTTAGTTCAATTTTTAGACAAATTTAGTGAAATTTGTATTTCAGCATTAGCTTCAAAGTAAATTAGCAGAAAAATGAACATAAATTAAATAGAAGATCAATACCCAGATTCATAAGCTAGATACACACAGTTGTTATGAGGTCTCTGAATTAATTTTAAATAAAAAATTGTGATCATTCTTGGAAAATAACTGTATAAAAATTGACTTTTTAGAAAACATTTTTAAATTTTGGGGGAACATTGTTTAAAAAGATCATGTAGCCACAAGTTACTTTATTGTTAGATTTAATTGGAGACTAATAGGATGAATTAATTTTACATATTACCAAATCCATTCTTCAAAACATTTTTTGGAAGTAAGATCTATTCTTTTAGTGAAACATTTTGTAAATGCTTTTATGGACATAGTGTGAAGTATTGAAATTCTATTTTTTGATATTGAATAATCTGTATATAAATATTCAGCAAAGACATCACTCAGAATTAATCTTCCAGTTTTTTCTTAATCATATGTTATTTTATGGTTTTACAATTCATTGATGTCCCCATTAAAGACAAAAATCTAAAAAATAGGGTAGTACAAATAATTAATTTTCAATTGTATAAATGAATATGTTAAATACTTAAAAGATTGAAATCAAGTTTCAGATTATCTTCTTATTTCATTTTTTAAATAAAATGCATAAATGAATTTAGTTATCACAGATTTATTAAAATGCTCTGAAATATTATCTACAAAATCTAACTCATAGATATTCTACAGTAATGTTCATAAAATTAAAACATTATTTTAGAAAATCTCAAAAATATCATATTTAAGTAATCCTAATGACATCAATTATTTTACCTTGTAATATTAAAATATATGTTCATATAGACATACATTCCTATTTCTTTCTAACTACATTTGAAAAATATAAATGACCACAAACATATCATATATATATATATATATATATATATATAAAATTGGTTGGTTCAGCTTTATTATGTTTCTATAAATAAAAGTTAGCAAGATATAAAGGCATTTTGATGATTTTATGAAGCATTCTAAGCCTTTGTGAAATGCATAATAAACAAAATACAAATGTTTCAATGCTAAGTTAATTTCAAACTGATCATATATTTATTGGTATGTACATATCTTTACCTTATTATCCATCTATACCTATATTAAAACATATCTACTTGGGGCTACTACTGCTGTGGCATAGTGGTTAAAGCCGCCGCCTGCATTGCCAGCATCCCATGTGGACACTGGTTCAATCCTGGCTGCTCCACTTCGGATCTAGCACTCTGCTATGGCCTGGGAAGGCAGTGGGAGAGTGCCCAAGTCCTTGAGCCTCTGCACCCACATGTGAGACCTGGAAGAAGCTATGGGCTCCTGGCTCCTGGCTTTTGGATCCATGAAGCTCAGGCTTTTGTGGCTATCTAGGGAGTGATACAGCTGATGAGATTCTCTCTCTCTCTCTCTCTCTCTCTTTCTCTCTCTCGCTCACTGTCTCTCTCTGCCTCTGCTTGTCTGTAACTCTGCCTTTCAAATATATAAATAAATCTTAAAAATTACCTACTCAATTCCAAATACAGTGTACAAACTGCATTTTTTTCATTAGGAATGATTGAATATGAATCTAAAAATTATATTACATTAGGAAACAAAATTCAAAACTGAAAGATTATAGTAACTTTTCCAAAGAACAGCACATATAATCCAAGAATCTTGTTGTTAAAATCTTCTTTGCATATCTCAGTGAATAGACAAGTATAAGACAGAGGTTGGCTGACTTTCACCCCCCTGGAAACAATGGTCGGGTTAATAACTTGACCTGCATCTTAGCGAGAAAATTGAAGCCATTCTTCCACTTGGTTTAGACAGAGACCATGAAAAGAATTTATTATAACCAATGTAATGAAGACCATAACGTTTTTATCATGAGCAAATCTATCACTGACAGACTAAATTTCAACTCAAAATTTAAGATCGTCTTTAAAGGAAGAATATTTAATGAATAGTGTTGAAAATCATACTGACAAGAGCAGAAAGAACACTATTCGTGGGAACTCCAGGATGTATGTGTATACAAAATCATTTTTGAAAAATGGCACAAGTTCAGAATCAGAAATTCTGAGACAATTCACCCAAAAAGTCCTAAGTTGGGTGCAAACTGCAATACCCCATTATTAGGAAATATTACTTTATGAGGAATATGATCTGGCAGGCCCAGAAAGCACAGACATGTGTATTGTTTGTGATATGCTTGTTGCATGGTTGTTTGAGAAAGACGAGCTCAGGCCTAGTGCACTGAGGGTTCTGTAAGACATACTGGTACTACCCAGAAGAGGACTGTTTTACTCATAGTTCTCCTTAGGGGCTCTGGTTGAAAGACAATTGATGGTTGGCATAATTTTCAGCAGCAAAATTGTTTGTTTTGCTTGCAAAGAGAAATGGCCAAAATATACATCTGTATCATGTATCAGCACACGCTCAGTGGCTGACGATTTGGATGGTTAGTTAAGTACTCAGAAGAGAGACTGGGAGAATTGGTAAAGTCAACAACAGGAGTCACTGTGCACTTACTCCTCATGTAGGATCTCTGTCCTTAATGTGCTGTACACTGAGGCTTAATGCTATAACGAGTACTCAAACAGTATATTTCACTTTGTGTTTCTATGGGGGTGCAAACGACTGAAATCTTTACTTAATGTACACTAAACTGATCTTCTGTAAAAAAAAAAAAAAAAAAAAAAAGAAAGAAATTTTCAATTCCCAACTTGACTCTCACTGGGATTAAACATGACAATAGGTTTGATCTGATTTCATCATCATTTAAAAAAAATCATCTATTATTTTTCACTTTATGTTTCTGTGTGGGAGCAAACTGTTGAAATACTTACTTAAGGTATACTAAGCTGATCTTCTGTATATTAAGATAATCGAAAATGAATCTTGATGTGAATGGAAGGGGAGAGGGAGTGGGAAAGGGGAGGGTTGTTGGTGGGAGGGACGGTATGGGGGGGGAAGCCATTGTAACCCATGAGTCGTACTTTGGAAATTTATATTCATTAAATAAAAGATAAAAAAAAAAACAAAAAACAAAAAACAAAAAAAAAAAAACAAAAAAAAAAACAACAACAAAAAAAAAAAAAAAAAAAAAAAAACAGAAGGTGGGGAAGACTATCCCATGGCGTGACGTCCCATGGGACGAACTCAGAAAGTTGATTGCATTTGTCAACGGATTCCATTGGACAATTTCCATCTGGAAAATGCGAAGATTATTTTTACGGGAATAGACACTTACTCTGGATATGGATTTGCCTGTCTTTTGTAAGATGCACCTGACAAAATCACCTCTCACAAATCTACAGCTGTATTATTCGTTGTCTTATTATTAGGCATTTTTTGCTTCTGATCAGGTTCTGCCTATTTTACTGAAAATAAAGCATGGTAATATACATGAGTTCATGAAATTTACTTGGCCTTAGAATAATTCATGTTACCTTGAAACAGCTAGGTTGGTGAAAAAGAGGGATGACATTTTTTATAATTACATAAAGTGTTATTTGGGTGGTAACACTTTGAAATGAGGGCAATGCCATTTGTGTTTCTGCAATAGACAGGATTTAAGTACTTGATAATCAATGGGTCGCAAATGAAGTAGCACCTCTCTATTTTGTCTCTGCAAATTCTTAAGATAGAAAGTGTTCTTCTAAAAAATATATATATATTTTTTTAGCATAGAGATCTTAGCTTCCACAGGATGGCTCCTCCACCTATGGTTCTCAATGGTTATTCCGTTAACCTGACGCTTAAGTCACCACTTGGGCAGTTAGGGTTCCTTGAACTCCTAAACTCAGTGACAGAGAAAAGTTTAGTAAACTGGAAGAAGTGATTGTCGTTATCATGAAGGAACTGGGTGGCTACTTAAAAATGGGGAAAGAAGGAGTATTGTCTGGAATACAAAAGACACACTTGGAGTCTCTTAATTTTCTAATGTTCTACAATAAAAGTTAATGAAGAACTCAATACAGGCAGAACAATTCTTGGTACAAGGTCATTGGAAGTAAATGTTTGTTCAACATTTGGAAGGTAGAAGTGAATTTTCAGTTATTACATCCTGAAGTGTTTTGTTTAATTTTTTCAAGTGAGACACAGGCACATGGAGAGTCCATTTTTCCTTGTCATAACTTCCTCTACATCTGGCCCTTTCTTCTGGCTGCCATCTTCGTGAGCAATCGACAGCAATAGCAAGACCACCAGCAGGTACAGAAGGAATAGTCTTGAACAATCCATCCATACCAATTCCCCTTCATGGTTCCATTGAAGCTGCTGGACATGCCAGCATTCTGCTGGATGTCCCTGTGAGCTTGACTTGTCTGCTCATCGCATTTATTTATTTATTTATTTGAAAGTCAGAGTTACAAAGAGAGAGGGAGAGACAGAGAGAGAGACAGATCCTTCTGTTGGTTCACTCCCCAAAGGCCTCAACAGCCATGGCGGGCCCAGGCCAAAGCCAGGAGCCAGGAATACTTGCAGGTCTCCCCTGTGAGTGCAGAGACCTAAGCACTTGGACCATTCTCTGCTGCACATTAGTAGGAAGCTGACTCATAAATGGGCAGCTAAGCCTTAAAGCCCATATGGAACACCAGCGTGGAAGGTGATGGCTTGATCCAGTGTGCCACAGCACTGGTCCCCAAGCCAAGCATTTTAAAGCAGAGTTTGTCCTCATTAACTTACCCAGTATTTATTTAGCTGTTTACTTTCCATTCATATTGCTTGCTTTTCCCACCAAGACATGCCTGATTTATCAAATTACAAGCATCAATATTATTCAGAAAAAAATTCCCAAGAGAAAATATATGATGGTACAGGAGCTAAATGTGGATGCGCAAATCTTCCTCAAGCTGAGATACTGTGTTCAGCATCCACCAGGGTGTTCTGTGTGGACACCTTGCCACAGCATTACAATAAACTCTGGAGCCAAAATATGACTAACAGGGCAGCAATCACCAGGCATTGGATTGTTAGGAAGAAACATCACGAAGAGAGGGAGGAGCAACTGTATACGTCAGGAAGAGAGTGAATGATAACCTGGGACCATGGTAAACAACAACTCTTGTTAAACAAGGGGGATTGTTTTATCAGTGTCTTACCATGCTTTGAGATGATGGAGATGTGCTTAAGACTTAAGGGAATTTCCTTAACACATTGAATTTCTTTAAGACACCGTTCTCCCCCACAAGTAAGTTAAATTATTGATTAAACACACATGAATAAAGAAAATATATAATTAATTTCCATCTCCTAAGACAGTCAAAATCTTTATTAGTATAAAAACATAGTATTTCAACTCCTGGCATGTTAGACTATATATCCACTTAATAGGTGAATAACGTTGCTAATGCACCTAAGAAAGTAGTGGAAGATGGTCCAGTTCCTTGGGTCCCTGCACCCATGTGGGAGTCCTTGTAGAAGCTCCTGGCTTCAGCATGACCCAGCCTGGCTGTTGTAACCATTTGAGAAGTAAACCAGCATATGGAAGATTCCTCTCTCTCTCTCTCTCTCTCTCTCTCTCTCTCTCTCTCTTTCCATAACTGCCTTTCAAATAAATAAATAAAATTCTTTAAAAAATAATTGATTTGTGTACAGTTTTTCATATTTTTGGCACACTCTGCTGTCAGAATTTTAATTAGAAATAAGCCAGTCCCAAAGGGACAAATACTACTTGTTCTCCTTGATAGGTGACAACTAACTGAGCACCAAAAACGAAACCTGTTAAAGTGAAATGAACACTATGAGAAACGGTGACTTGATCAGCCCTTGCCCTGACTGTTGATGAGCAACTTAATATGTTATCCCTGTTAGTATTTTTTTTTTGTTTGTTCTACTTAATACTTTTCGTTGAATACTGTAATCAATACACAATTATTCCTAAGTGCTGAAACTTAACTGAAAAGTGATCACTGTTAAATATAAGAATAAGAGTGGGAATAAGAGAGGGAAGAGATGTGCAATTCGGGACATGCTCAAGCTGACTTACCTCATACATACCAGGGGATTCCAATTCAATCCCATCAAGATGGCATGTACTAATGCCATCTCACTAGTCCCAGTGATCAATTTCTGTTCACAATTGATCATAATTATAGGACTAAGAACCAAAGGGATCACATAACAAGACTAGTGTCTGCAAAGACTAGCTGATAGAATCAAAAAGGGAGAGAACGATCCAACATGGGAAGTGAGATACACAGGAGACCCATAGAATGGCAGATGTCCTAAACAGCACTCTGGGCTCAGAATCAGCCCTTAAGGCATGCGGATCTGGTTGAAAAGCCCATGAGAGTATTTCAGGCGTGGAAAGCCAAGACACTCTGGCAAAAAAAAAAAAAAAAAAAAAAACACCAAAA
Organism: Oryctolagus cuniculus; assembly: GCF_964237555.1. NCBI lineage: Eukaryota > Metazoa > Chordata > Mammalia > Lagomorpha > Leporidae > Oryctolagus > Oryctolagus cuniculus. The sequence continues at coordinate 7,677,163 of NC_091440.1, forward strand.
AACACCTAAATGAAAGATCTCCACAAGTGACATCCCAGTGGAAAGAACGGGTCATCAAAGAGGGAGATACCTTTCTCTGAAGGGAGGAGAGAACTTCCACTTTGACTATGACCTTGTCTAAATATGATCAGAGTTGGTGAACTCAAAAGGCTTCCATAGCCTTGGCAGCTCATGACAAGAGCCTAGGGAGATTACTGATGCCATAAACAAGAGTGTCAATTTGTTAAGTCAACAACAGGATTCACTGTGCACTTACTCCTCAGGTAGGATCTTTGTCCTTAGTGTGCTGTACATTGAGATTTAATGCTATAACTAGTACTCAAACAGTATTTTTCACTTTGTGTTTCTGTGTGGGAGCAAACTGTTGAAATCTTTACTTAATGTATGCTAAACTGATCTTCTGTATATAAAGAGAAACAAAAATGAATCTTGATGTGAATGGAAGGGGAGAGGGAGTGGGAAAGGGGAGGGTTGCAGGTGGGAGGGACGTTAAGGGGGGGGCAAGCCATTGTAATCCATAAGCTGTACTCTGGAAATTTATATTCATTAAATAAAAGTTAAAAAAAATAAGTGATTATTCTTTTTCTTTGGGTCTTTAATGTTTTCAAAGCTGCATATCAGTTTTTATTAAGAAACTTGGCTTATCATTTAGTTACTTTGTTCCTATATGTTGATTTACAGAAATATAATCAAGTAATTTTATATTCTATATCAGAGAATGAAGACAAAACTCTGCACATTACTTTCTTAAAAACATAATTGAAAATCTTTAAGTATTTTTAAAACAAACAGTAAGTGTATTGAATGAGTAAGGTATAAAATTCTAATTTATACAATTCTGCTACAGAAATGCCTCCTATGCATGTATCTGTTGCATGAGACTATCTCTAGCATCACACTTTACTGTATTATTCATACGTTTGAGAAGCAGTAGCTTGCCTGCTTGTGTCCTGGAGGAGATGTGCAATTTAAAAGTCAGAGCTCTAAATGTTGAAGTCAGAGTTCTCTTTCCTTTGGTGTAATTATTTCTTTCACCATGAATATCTGATTTCGCATGGACTAAATATGTGTTTCTAAGTATTACAAAATACTTTATATTTTATTTCAATGCCAGTTTCTTCCTTAGTCTCTGAACATTAAAATAACAAAGAACATCAGTTTCATATACATAATTGTTTACCATATGAAAATTTAAATTTATATATAAAACTATAATTAATAGCTGACCTTAAAAATCGAGGTTTTTGAAAAGATAAAGGTCTGCTTCAACAAAATTGTATGTAATATATTTTTATCTCAAAGAGAAGAATGTATTTATGCACATGCAAAGAATATTGGAAAGCATTACATGTATCTGAGAAATTCACCTCATGCTGTCCAGTTAACAAAAATGAGACAGATGAAATCTGAGAAAGAGTTTGGAGCTCATGGAGACAAATGGGAAGGCCTGAAGTGTGACTTGTGAGGTTCAGGGAGAGCAACAAGCGCAAAAGGGCAAGAGGCAACATGCAGCTACTGAGTGAAAGATCTCCAGACCTGAACAAACGGATCCTAGCTGGAGCAAGCACCATGCATCCGAGGCAAGATGAAATAATGCTTTAAAATTAATAGCGTAATTTCATAGTGAAAATACAGATTAAAAACAGAAAAGCATGAAAAAAATCAGCAAAAAAGTGAACAATCTATGAAAGAAAGACAATCAATTTGCAGTCACTGATGAATAGAAAGAAGTCTAAAATATTAAAATACCTTCAACATGCTACAAAAACATTTTATAATGATTATGCACATAAGAATAAAATTATCTTTTAAGAGTAGCAAAAAAGGCATCTTTACTTAAATGAAAGCAATGGAAGTACATTTCTGTGATCAGAAATAATGTCTGGATTGAAGGCATAAACTATGTATACTGGGCAATCTTATGAGTAGGACCTGATGTGATTTTACTCCCTCATTTCTAGCACAGTGTGTTGTGCATGGTGCTTGTTTAATAATCGCTTGCTGAGAGAATACATCTGCAATGATCAACATCTTAATGGAAAATGATAGAACTGGAGCAAAAGAGATGGACCCAATAATCTAAATAGGCAAAATCTGAAAGCCCCCAAACCATTTTTGAGAATCACAGATGAATTAGTATAAGAGAATCAAATCCTGGATTTTTGACTAGCAAAAATATTCTTTCCTAAAAGTAGTTGACCTGAGATTATCCTGAAGTTAAAGCAATAGGAATCTTCCACTCCCTCCCTGTGTTTCAAATTGTCCTTTGTCCTTTTCCCACTCTTCTGAAGTCTCCTATGGTGCAAAAAGGGTAGGCAGGGGAGGGCAGGGAAGAGGGCAGCAGTCAGTATTGTGAGAAAAGTGTATTTTTAAGCAAGAATTGCACATGGTTGATAGGTTTGTGTGTTTTTATACGTTTTACGCTTTTTCTAGAGTAGAATGAATTTTAAAGCACTTGAAACAGAGTCTTTTCATCTATGTTGGGTTAGACTAATTTCATATATATGGTAGAAGACTGTATTTTAGTATTTATATTTTCATAAACACCTTACACCAAAAACACATGTATAGTTAATTTTGTTAAAATTACTAATTAATACTAATTTGTAGCTTAATTGCATTTCCCCTCCTTGCCATCACTGGCAAATTACACTTACATCTTCATTCTTTTCATATATTTATTGAATTCAGAATACATTAATTTTGGTGAGGATGTTACCATAAATAATGCAATCAACAAAAATCATTGATGGGATTTTCTTTGGTAAGTGCCAGACTTTCTAATGGAATTCTCCTAAAATGACTTTCTGTGTTGTTTGTTATTATTCTCAATGAAAACCATCAGTTGTATACATTTGAAATTTTTTTGAAAATTACCATTCTAGATCCATTACCAATATAATTTTGTTTTCTATTTGTTAATTATTACTGAAACATGTTCTTTCACTGTAAATAATATTTGTGATTACAATTTTACAGGCTTATGTTAAGGAAGTGTAATGCCATTCAAGAAATGGAGTTCTTCCAAGCATCTCTGAAACTCCGGTTGACAGATACCCAAGTGCAATAGTCCCGCCTGCCCTACAGCAACTCTTCCATTTGCAAGGCAGTGTACCAACAGCCTGATCTGCAGTGGTGAAGACAGAAACTTCTGTTTGCCACTTTTTGAACATCCTTCATGACGTAGTATGTACTTTCCTGCATCTGACTTCTCATGGTACATGCCACCTTGATGGGATTGTATTGGAATGCCCTGGCACATTTCTAACTCCACCATTTGGGGAAAGTCCAATTGAGCATGTCCCAAATTGTACATCTCCTCCCTCTCTCATTCCCACTCTTATATGTAACAGGGATCACTTTTCAGTTAAGAATAATTGTGTGTTAATTACATTTCTTTTCTTTTTTTAACTTTTATATAATGAATATAAATTTCCAAAGTACAGCTTATGTATTACAATGGCTTCCCCTCCCATAACTTCCCTCCCACCCGCAACCCTCCCCTTTCCCTCTCCCTCAACCCTTCCATTCACATCAAGATTCATTTCCAATTCCCTTTATATACAGAAGATCAGTTTTGCATATATTAAGTAAAGATTTCAACAGTTTGCACCCACAAGAAACACAAAGTGAAAAATACTGTTTGAGTACTAGTTACAGCATTAAATCACAATTTACAGCACATTAAGGACAGAGATCCTACATGAGGAGTAAGTGCACAGTGACTCCTGTTGTTGATTTAACGAATTGACACTCTTGTTTATGGCATCAGTAATCTCCCTAGGCTCTTGTCATGAGTTGCCAAGGCTATGGAAGCCTTTCGAGTTCACCAACTCTGATCATATTTAGACAAGGTCGTAGTCAAAGTGGAAGTTCTCTCTTCCCTTCAGAGAAAGGTACCTCCTTATTTGATGACCCGATCTTTTCACTAGGATCTCACTCATGGAGATCTTTCATTTAGGGTTTTTTTTTTTTTTCCCCAGAGTATTTTGGCTTTCAATGCCTGTAATACTCTCATGGGCTTTTCAGCCATATCCACGTGCCTTAAGGGCTGATTCTGAGGCCAGAGTGCTGTTTAGGACATCTGCCATTCTATGGGTCTGCTGTGTATCTCACTTCCCATGTTGGATTGTTCTCTCCCTTTTTGATTCTATCAGCTAGTATTTGCAGACACTAGTCTTGTTTATGTGATCCCTTTGGCTCTTAGTCCTATCATTATGATCAATTGTGAACAGAAATTGATCACTTGGACTAGTGAGATGTCATTGGTACATGCCATCTTGATGGGATTGAATTGGAATCCCCTGGTATGTTTATAACTCTACTGTTTGGGGTAAGTCAGCTTGATCATGTCCCGAATTGCACATCTCTTCCCTCTCTTATTCCCACTCCTATATTTAACAGCGATCACTTTTCAGTTAAGTTTCAGCACTTAAGAAGAATTGTGTATTGATTACAGTATTCAACCAAAAGTATTAAGTAGAACAAACAAAAAAAAAATACTAACAGGGATAACGTATTAAGTTGTCCATACACAGTCAGGGCAAGGGCTGATCAAGTCACCGTTTCTCATAGTGTTCATTTCACTTTAACAGGTTTCCTTTTTGGTGCTCAGTTAGTTGTCACCGATCAGGGAGAACATATGGTATTTGTCCCTTTGGGACTGGCTTATTTCACTCAGCATAATGCTTTCCAAATTCCTAACAGGGATCACTTTTCAGTTAAAATTTAGACACCTAAGAATAATTGTGTGTTAATTACAGAGTTCAACCAATATTACTAGAACTAAAAAATACTAAAATGGATAAAGTATTACATTGTACATCAACCGTCAGGACAAGAGCTGATCAAGTCACTGTTTCTCATAGTGTCCATTTCACTTCAACAAGTTTCCCCTTTGGTGCTCAGGTAGTTGTCGCCCATCAGGGAGAACATATGATATTTGTCCCTTTGGGACTGGCTTAATTCACTCAGCATGATGTTTTCCAAATTCCTCCATCTTGTTGCAAATGACCGGGTTTCATTGTTTTTGACTGCTGTATAGTATTCTATAGAGTACATGTCCCATAATTTCTTTATCCATTCTACTGTTGATGGGCATTTGGGTTGGTTCCAGGTCTTAGCTATTGTGAATCTTCCCTGCTCATGGATTGGAAGAATCAACATCATCAAAATGTCCATTCCCCCAAAAGCAATTTACAGATTCAATGCGATACCAATCAAGATACCAAAGATCTTCTCAGATCTGGAAAAAATGATGCTGAAATTCATATGGAGACACAGGAGACCTCAAATAGCTAAAGCAATCTTGTACAACAAAAACGAAGCTGGAGGCATCCTAATACCAGATTTCAGGACATACTACAGGGCAGTTGTTATCAAAACAGCATGGTACTGGTACAGAAACAGATGGATAGACCAATGGAACAGAATTGAAACACCAGAAATCAATCCAAACATCTACAGCCAACTCATATTTGATCAAGAATCCAAAACCAATCCCTGGAGTAAGGACAGTCTATTCACTAAATGGTGCTGGGAAAACTGGATTTCCATGTGTGTTAATTACATTTCTTTGGTTTCAGTTTTCAATTTTCTAACAACTATTGTACTGAACTGATCATTATTAAATATGTTTAGTAGTCCTTTGAAATTATTGTATTGTGGAATGCTTCTTCCCAATTTTTCTGTGCGTTACTAAAATTTTAATTATTCTTTTGTAGTTATTTTTGTGACTTTTTGTTTTTGTTTGCAAATAATGTAGTGGTTACACGTGTCACAAAAACTTACTGTACATACATTTTAGAAATAGCTTGTCTTCAGAAGGACAATGTTCTTAATTATATGTAGTAGACCTTCCTGAACCGCATTAAAGGGAACTTTCCATGACTTGATATACTGATTATTTTCTAAATGAGTTTATAAAAGTTTATTGTTTGCCATTCAGATTTATGTCTCCATGATTTGGTTTTGTATATGATGACCTATTTTTTTAAATATGCATACCAAGCTTTACCAGGCTAATTTATTGAAAACACCATGCTTTCTACATTTATCATCAATGTTAACCTTATCACATATAAAGTTTCTATATAATATGTCTGATTTGGAGCTTTCTATATTATATCAATTAGTTATTATATATTGCATTTCTGTACTACTCTTGTTCACAATAGCTTTACTGTAAGTCATTTAAGCTGGTAGAGAAAATCATTTAATTTTATTCCTTTATCACATTGTCCTGGCATCTCTATGTTTTATTCAATTGTTGAAGATTGACTTATTTATTTGCAAGGCAGAGTGGCCAGGATGAAATGAGGTGGAGAAAGAGAGAGAGAAAGAGAGATAGTTTTCATGTCCAAATGCTTGGAACAGCTAGGACTAGCCAAGGCTGAAGCTAGGGGACAGAAACTTCCATCTGGATCTCCCATGTGGATTGCTGCATCCCAAGTGTTTGAACCATTATCTGCTGCCTCTACGTTGCTTTAGTAGGAAACTGAATTAGAAGCATGGGCTTAGCTGGTACTAGGATCAGGCATTCATATATGGGATATGGGCATCCTTAACACACTGCACCACAATATCTGCCCAGATATATATTTCAGAGATAATTGATTGATTCCACCCAAAGCAAATGTTTTATTGGCATTTTCATTATGATAACATAAAATCTAGTGACATATTTGGTGTAATTGACATCTTTATAAAAATGCTTTTATTCTGAGAATTTTTGTACATAAATTGTGTAGAAATCTCATTTCATAAATATATATATATTCAGATAAGTTTGAAACTATATTGACGTCTTTATCTTTGACTATAATTATGATGCAAACGCCTAAGAAGAAGCTAGTATATTAGAACTAAGGCTATCAAATGCACATTTTCATCATGATAGAGTGAGAATGAATCCTAATTGATTATGTTTCTGGGGAAAGTTGGAAATGGGCCACAATTTTACAGAATTCTCAAGATTAAGAGAAAGTCATCTTCAGCTGCATAAATCATCAATGTGACACTCATTACACCGTTGCTTAATCAGTGTTGAAAGGGATAAAATTACAAAGAATGAGGTGTCTATTCTACAGCAATATGACCATGAGGACCCAAGAATTCATTGGGATAATTGTATCACTGTACTCCAGACATCCATGCTGGTCACAGAGGGAGTTGTGAGACATAAGAGTAAATAAAAGGAAGAGAAAGTATTCACATTTCTGCACCGTGTATTCTGGTTCTTCCAATAAGTCATCAAGTTGTATATTTTATATCTCTTAATCTGTGTTCCACATTCTTTGTTGTTACCCTTCCATTACCCTGTTTTATTGTACGATTTCAAAAAATAATAAAAGGTAAGCTGTCTTAGAAAACAGATCTATTACATGGGATACAACTAGGAATTCTTATACCATCAAATCAACACTAAAATAGGCTTACTTGAGTTTTGTTGTTTCCTAAAGTCTGTTTTCCCTTCCTGTTTAAGCTGAAAGTGGTATCTATAACCAGCATATGTTGCTGATTCTTTCAAGATGGATGAATGTTTAATGATCATGAATACTTAGGATTAAAATTCTATCAAAGTACAAAAGTATTATTATTAAAGTACATGCTTTGTGGATGATAACACAGTTCAAGCAATATTATTTTGATTATCCCTACTGAGTATAAAAAGCAGTTCAAAGCAATTTGCAATTTTATAGCCTGAGGAAATTATTTCCATGGGAGGAAAAAACTACTTCTGTTCATGTTATTGCCCAAGTGCTTTGTCGCTTGAAAATCTAGCTGAATGGCAGGTCCTTCTCACAATTCTACAAGCATCTTTTGGACAGATCTCATGCAATTCTTTATAAGTAATTAGTATGTTGAGAAAAGAGTACAATTTTGATTCCATTTGTTTGACTTAACAATGAGTTGATAAAGGATGCTTGAAATTAAGTTGAATTTTCAGAGCTACTTACAGTCCAGTCATGTTAATGTTAGGATGGGGATTATTTTGTGATTACATACATTATAAAATGACAGTCAAAATGATTTTTCAAAGCATTTGTTTTCCAATTTTTCCCTCTTGGGAGTTCACAAACAAGGTGTAAATTTATTCAAACTTTAATCCTGTTTTGTTGTTGTTCCACTTAGCTGTACCCATAGCATTTCTAGATTTGTCATAGGGTATTCAATACCACTGTGGAAGTCTAAATTTACATGATATTACTTGACTTTTCTCTCCATCACAGGTGTCTAAAAGCTGATGTCTAAAAGTACAATTAAAACATTATAGGGGCAGGGATTTGGCTCAACTGTTCAACTGCTAGTTGACACACCTGCATCTCATATTGGAGTATCTGAGTTTGAGTATTGGCTCATCTCTGGATTTCAGCTTACAACTAATGTGTACACTGAGAGGCAACAGGTAGTGGTGGTTCAAGTAGTTGGGTTCCAGTCACTCAGGTAAGAGATGTAGATTTAAGTTCCCAACTCCTGGCTTCAGGCCCTGTCCTGTCCTAACTGTTGGGAAATTTTGGAATGAGAACCCAGAAATGGAAGCACATACACTCTCTCTATCCCTTTCAAATAACTAAAATAAATGAATAAAAATTGTTTACAAAATGATAATTCTTTGGCTATAACACCTTAGTAATATATATGGTTATGAATTTCAGAGGCTGACATGCAATTCAATTAAATTTTGCTTCTAGCATCAGTTAGTTGTTTCAAGGATAATGAAACAAAAATGATGTGAGCCTTATGAATGCAGTCAGCTGTTTGTACAGTTCCACAGTCCCAGCCCCAATAAAATGAGTATTATTCCACAAATTGAAAATATTGAAATCATAGAATTATAGCTGTTCGCACCAATCTATCATTTTTCCAGAATATTTCCTTTTTGAGAAAAATAACTTTTATCATAATAAAATATATAATAACAATTATAATTAACATTATAAATAATGCACTGATAATTAAAATTAAAACCATCTAGATATATCACTATATAAAGACATCTACATTGATATGTATAAACAATGTTAATAAGTATGTAATCATTTCTCCTTAAATTTGATCTTGGTTTTCAACTTACTTTAGTAATATTAAAGTTGGGTGTCTTGTGCTTTCATTTGAACTCTATTCTTTTACACACATATACACACATGTAAAGGATATACTGTAGATTTCATTTTTCTACTATAAAACAAGAATACATTGCAAAATTTAGTTTGCAAACTTCTCTTCAGGCTTAACAATACATATGGGGGCTGGTGCTGTGGTGTAGTGGGTAAAGCCACCACCTGCAGTGCCGGTATCCCATATGAGCACCGGTTCAAGTACCAGCTGCTCCATTTCGGATCCAGCTCTCTGCTGTGGGCTGGGAAAGCAGTGGAAGATGGCCCAAATCCTTGGGCCCCTGCACCCTCCAGGGAGACCTGGAGGAAGCTCTTGGCTCCTGACTTCAGAGCGGCACAATTCCGCTTGTTGCAGACAATTGGAGAGTGAACCAGCAGATGGAAGACCTCTCATTCTCTCTGCCTCTCCTCTCTCTATGTAACTGACTTTCAAATAAATAAATAAATCTATTTTTGGAAAAAGCAATACATTATGTAAAGTAGAGCTACTTTTCATTTCTGTAGGCCCAGTTTATAAAATTGAAGTTACCTGGCTAAGAGTACAAATTTGTTTAAATATTTCATTAGCCTTTATATATAACCATTATTATCAGTTATGAATAAGCATGACTTTTCAAAAAAATTTATTTATTTATTTATTTATTTTGAAAGTCAGAGTTACAGAGACAGTGGGGAAACAGAAAGCGATCTTAGCTCTGTTGCTTCACTCACCATATGAGTGCAACAGCCAGGACTGGGCCAGGCCAAAGCTTCTTCTGGCTCCGCCATACGGATGGCAGGGGCCCAAGCACTTGAGCCATCTTCCCTTATTTTCTCAGGCACATTAGCAGGGAATTGGATCATAAGAGCAACTCAGACATGAACTGATGCTCATATTTGATGCTTGTGTCATAGGTGGCAGCTTAACACATTGTGCATTATTGCCGGCCCCTAAATTAACATGGTTTTATTTTTTTTAAAGATTTTATTTGTTTACTTGAAAGTCAGAGTTACAGAGAGACAGAAGTAGAGAGAGAGGTCTTCAATCCACTGTTTCACTCCCTAGTAGTCCACAACAGCCAGAGCTGCACCACTCTGCAGCCAGGAGCCAGGAGCCAGAAGCTTCCTCTGGGTCTCCCTTATGGTTGCAGGGGCCCAAGGACTTGGGCCATCTTCCATTGTTTCCCAGGCCATAGCAGAGAGCTGAATCAGAAGTGGAGCAGCCAGGACTCAAACCAATGCCCATATGGGATACCGGCACTGCAGGCGGCAGCCCTACCCGCTATGCCATAGCACTGGACCCCACATGATTTTCTTTGTACTTCCTTTGTTATATTTGGTTTGAATAATACAACTTCATGCATTTAATATATACATATTTGGGAACATGATGATTCTTTCCCCTCCTTCCCGCCCATACTCCTGCCTTTTGACCTCTTCCCTTTTCCTTTCCTATTCTTATTTCTTACAGAGATCAATTTTCAGTTAACTTTTATATTCATAAGATTAACCCCACACTAAGTCAAGCATTCATCAATTAGTATGAAAAAAGAAAAGAGCAAAAGAAAAACAACAACAACTAAAAACTAGAAAAACATTGTTCCTTGGCAGTCAAGGCAAGGGCCGCTCAAAACCATTGCGTCTCAAAGTGTCAATTACAGTCCTATAGAATACATTTTAAGTATTCTATTAGTTACCACATATCAGAGAGATGATATGGTGTTTGTCTTTTTTGACTGGCTTATTTCACTAAGAATATTGGTTTCAAGTTGTATCCATTTTGTATTTTTTATTGCTGTGTAGCATTCCATAGTTTATATATACAGTAATTTCATTATCAAGTGTTCAGATGATGGACATTTGGGTTGATTCCATATCAAATCTATTGTAAATTGAGCTGAGATAAACATGGGTGTACAGGTACATCTTTCATATGCTAATTTCATTTCCTTTGGATAAATTCCAAGGAAAGGAACGGCTGGATCATATGGTAGGTCTATATTCAGCTTTTGGAGATAACTCCATACTTCTTTCTATATCAGCTGTACCAGATTACATTCTCACCAACAGTGTATTAGGGTAACCTTCCCTCCACATCCGTGCCAGCACTTGTTGTTTGTTGATTTCTGTATGAGAGACAGTCTAACGAGGGTGAGGTGAAACCTCATTGTGGTCATGATTTGCGTTTCCTTGATGGCTAGCTTTCCTGAGCATTTTTACATGTATGTACTGGCCATTTGAATTTCCTCCCTTAAAAAAATGTCTGTTTAGGTCCTTTTCCCATTTCTTGACTAGGTTGGTTGTTTTGTAGTTGATGAGTTTCTTGAGCTCTTTATAGATTCTGGAAGTTAATCCTTTGTCAGCTGCATTGTTTGCAAATATTTTCTCCAATTCTGTCAGTTGCCTCTTCACTTTCCTGAGTGTTTCTTTTGCAGTGCAGGAGCTTCTCAGTTTGATGTAATTCCACTTGTCAATTTTGGCTTTGATTGCCTGTGCTTCTGGAGTCATTTCCACAAAGTTTTTCCATTTGCCAATATATGGTAGGGTTTCCCCAATGTTTTATAGTAATGTACTCGTATCACATAATAGATTTATGTCTCTGATCCATTTTCAGTGGATTTCTGTGTAAGATTTGGGGTAGGGGTCATACTTCATACTTTTGCATGTGAATATCCAGTTTTCCCAGCATCATTTGTTGAAGAGACTGTCTTGGATCCAGGGGTTAATTTCTGATCCTTTGTCAAAGATAAGTTAGTTGTAGATGTGTGGATTAACTTCTGGATTTCCTATTCTGCTCCATTGGTCTAGGGCCAGGTTTGTTCCATTGTGCCAGTACCAGGTTCCTTTGATTATAACTGCTCTGTAGTATTTTTTGAGATCTGGTGTTATGATTCCTACAATTTGTTTTTGTTGTTTAAGATTGCTTTAGCTATTCAGAATCTCCTGTTTTTGTATGAAATTTTTAAAGATTTATTTATTTATTCAAATGTCAGAGTTACACACACACACACACAGAGAGAGAGAGAGAGAGAGAGAGAGAGAGAGATGTCTTTCATCCAATGGTTCACTTCCCAGCTGGCCACAATGGCCAGAAATGCACTGATCTGAATCCAGGAGCCAGGAGCTTCTTCCGGGTCTCCCACACGGGTGCAGAGGCCCAAGGACTTGGGCCATCTTCTAATGCTTTCCCAGGCCATAGCAGAGAGCAGGATTGGAAGCGGAGGAGCTGTGACTTGAACAGGTGCCCATATGGGGTGCCGGCTCTTCAGGCCAGGGTGTTAACCCACTGTGCCCTGCGCCGGCCCCGGTATGAATTTTAGCATCATTTTTTCTAGATCTGAGAAAAATGTTGTTGGCATTTTGATTGAAATTGCATTAAATCTATAAATTGCTTTTGCAAGTATGGACATGAAATACTTTTCTACTTTTTAAGTGCTCTCTTTCTTTAGTGATTAATAATTTATAGAGATCTTTAATGACCTTGGTTGATTTATTCCAAGATATTTAAATTTTTGTAGCTATTGTGAATTGGATTGTTCTTAGAAGTTCTATCTCAGCTATGACATTTTCTGTGTATACAAAGGCTATTGATATTTGTGTGTTGATTTTATATCCTGCTACTTTACAGAACTCTTTTTATGAGTTCCAGTAGTCTCTTCATGGAGTCTTTAGTGCTCCCTATACATAGAAACTTGTCTTACACAAAAGGGATAGTTTGACTACTTCCTTTCCTCTTTGTATCCTTTTGATTTCTATTTATTGCCTGATGGCTTTGGCTAAACTTCCAGGACTATATTAAATAGCAACAGTGATAGTGGGCATCCTTGTCTGGTTCCATATCTTAATGAGAATGCTTCAATTTTTCCCCATAAAGTAGGATGATGGCTGTGGGTTTTATTATAAATTGTTTTATGGTCAGGAATGTTCTTTCTATAACCAATTTGCTTAAGCTGTTTATCAGAAAATGGTGTTGAATTTTGTCAAACACTTTCTTTGTATCTTTTGATATAATCAGAAGATTTTGGGTCTTCAGCTTGTTAATGTGGTTTATCATGCTTATTGATTTTCAGATGTTTAGCAATCCTTCATGCCAGGGATAAATCCCACTTGGTCCAGGTGAATGATCTTTCTCATATGTTGTTGGATTCAATTGGCCAGTATTTTGTTTGGATTTTTGTATCCATGTTCATCAGGGATATTTTTCTATAGTTCACTTTCTCTGTTGTATCTTTTTCTCACTTAGAATTAAGGTGATGCAGGCTTCATAGAAGGAGTTTGGGAGGATTCCCTCCCTTTCAACTGCTATGAATAGCTTCATAAGAATTGGAGTAAGTTCTTTTTTAAATGTTTTGCAGAATTCAGTAGGGAAGCTGTCAAGACCTGGGCTTTCTTTTCCGGAAGTGTCTTTATTTCTGATTCAATCTCCTTTGTTATTGGTCTGTTTAGGTATATTACGTCTTCATGAACTCAATTTAGGTAGGTTATACGAGTCCAGGTATCTGTCCATTTCTTCTAGGCTTGCCAATTTGATTGTATACATTTCTTTGTAGTAATTCCTGACTATTCTTTTTATTTATGTGTTGTCTGTTGTTACACTTCCTTTTTCATCTCTGATTTTGTTGATTTGTGTTTTCTCCCTCTTTTTTTTTTTTTGTTAGTTGGGCCAATGGTGTGTCAATTTTGTTTATTTTTTCAAAAAACTAGCTCTTCATCTCATTGATGTTTTATTTGTTTGTTTGGTTGGTTGGTTTCAATTTTGTTTATTTCTTCCTTAATTTTAATCATTTCTTTCTTCTTACTAATGTGTGGTCTTGTTTGTTGTTTTTTTTTTTTTTTCCTAGGTTCTTGAGATGCACGGTCTGCTCATTTATTTGATGACTTTCCAGTTTCTTGATGTAGGCAGTAATTTCTGTAACCTTCCCTCTTAACAGTGCTCTTGCTGTATCCCCTCAGTTTTGATGCTAGGTATTGTCATCTTCATTAGTTTCCAGAAATTTTTTGTTTTCTCTTTTGATTTCTTTTATGACTGACCCACTGTTCATTTAGGAGCATGTTTTTCAGTCTCCATGTGTTTGTATATGTTCTTGAGATTCTTGAGTTGTTGTTTTTGAGTTTCAATTCATTGTGATCAGAGAAGGAGCATGTTATAATTTGATTTTTTTGAACTGCTGAGACTTGCTTTATGGACCAGTATATGGTCTATCCTAGAGAAGTTCCATGCATTGTTGAGAATAATGTGTATTCTGCCACTGTGGTAGAGAAAAGTTCTGTAGATATGTTAGGTCCATTTGGTCTGTGGTGCCAATTAGTTTTGCTGCTTGTTAATTTTCTCTCTGGTTGATCTGTCCATTGTTGAAAGTGAGGTGTTGAAATCTCCCATTACTACTGTATTGGAGTCCATGTCTCCCTTTAAACCCATTAACAGTTCTTTTAATTAGCCAGGTGCTCTGTAATTGGGTGCATATATATTTATTATACTCATGTCTTACTATTGAATTAATCCCTCAATCATTACATAGTATCCCTCTTTGTCTCTTTTAACAGTTTTTGTGTTAAAGTCTATTTTGTCTGATATTAGGATGACTACACCTGTTCCCTACTTTTTCCATTTGCATGGAATAACTTTTTCCATTCTTTCAATTTCAGTCTGCAGGTATATAGGTTGGTGAGGTGCATTTTTTACATTCAGCAAATAGATGGGTTTTGTTTTTTTTAGTACATTTGGCCCATCTGTATCTTCTAACTGGAGAGTTGAGTATTTACATTCAAGGTAGCTACTGATAAGTAACTACTTGGGCCTGCCATTTTTTTCCCTGAATATTTGTATCATTGACTTTGGATTTCTTTTTTACTTTTTGGGGAGATTTTCTGTATTTGCATTCTTTCATGATGATGGCTTTCTTTCTGTGTTTCTGTGTGTAACACATTGTTTAGCATCTTTTGTAAGGCTAGATGAGTGGGGACAAATTCTTTCAATTTCTGTTTGTTATGGAAGGTCTTTATTTCACCTTCATTCATAAATGGGAGCTTTTCTGGGTACAGTATTCTGAGTTGACAATATTTTTCTCTTAATATTTGGACTATATCTTGCCATTATCTTCTAGCCTGTAAGATTTCTGCTGAGAAGTCAGCTGTGAGTCTAATTGGAGATCCTCTGAAGGGAATCTGACATTTCTCTCATGTACACTTTGGAATCTTTTCTTTATGCTTTACTGTGGAAGTTTGACTATAATATGTCATAGTGAAGATCTCTTCTGGTCATATCTGTTAAGAGTTCTTTGTGCTTCCTGTACTTGGATATTTCTTTCTTTCTCGAAGTTAAGGATATTTTCTGTAATTATCACACTAAGTGTGTCTTCTAGTCCCTTCTCTTTTTCCACAGTTTCAGGCACTCCTAAGACCCATATGTTGGGTCATTTGATAGTATTCCATATATCTCCAACATTGTTTTTATGTTTTCTAATTTTTTTATTCTGACTTTTAATTTCCAGAGATTTGTCATTTAGGTTGGATATTCTTTCTTCTGCCTCATCAACTCCGCTGTAAGATTTCCATTACATTTTTATTTGAGCTATTGATTCTAGTACTTTATTTTGATTTTTCTTTAAAATCTCAGTTTCATGGGAAACATTTTCATTCATATCATGTATGGTTTTCTTTATCTTGTGGATTTGCTTCTGAATACTTTTGAGTAATCCTATGATTAATTTTTTGAATTTCGTTTCTGGCATTTCTTCAATCTCTTCATCTTCATATTCTAATAATGAAATGTTGTAGTATTCCTTTTGTGAGTCATAGTGTCTTCCTTATTTATTATTCTTGAATTTCTAATTTTCTTTTTAGACATTTGTAGAATGTTTTCCCCACTTTGATAGCTTTTTATCTTTGAAATGTGCCCCTGTGATTTAGTGGAATGTCTACACTTTCAGTGAATACCAAGAGGTTTATCATGGATGTGGCCAGGAAGTTCTGATCAGTGCTCCAGGATGGGGTGAGTATCCAGGGTAATATCCAAGCTGGATGTGGTAGCCCTCTTCTGGTAACTGGATGGAGAGGGATGGTCACTTCTGTTGATGCAAACATTCCTTCTCCTCCAAGCTGAGGAATTAGCTCCCCATGTTTTCAACATTCATCCACATCATCATATGAACCACAGATATGATCTGCATAGCCCTCCCTGTGAACATGCTTCCCTCTGCTATGAACTGCTCTAGGCAACCAAGGAGCTCTCAGAGTGTGCAGAAGCAGAACCCAGCTACACCCTGCCTCCTATCATGTAGTCTGTATTTTTGCAGTCTCAGCACCCAGGGCTCTCAGGGTCAGGGAATGTAGGTGGAGCCACTCCACCACACTAGCCTGTCTTGACCATGTAGAGAATGAGGTATTCCAGGACCACTGTCTAAGCATGTTCCAGCACTCTGGATTGAGTCTTGTCCCCACAACTAGATTCGATGTCAGTGGAGTATGTGGGTTTTTCTCTCTGGTATTATCTCTTGGATCACAGGCATGCACAATAAACATTAGTCTTAGCCTTACTCACTTCAAAATTATGCTAGCCTCCTAGGAGATTCCTGCAGGCAGCACTTCCTTTCTGTAGGGTTGCAGACAGCATTTCCCTTCTGTAGGCTTGGCCCCCCATTCCCTCCCTTTGCTGGGTGGGTGCAGCTGACATGGTGTAGACCATATCCTTCGGTTGCTCTTGAACTGCTATGGTTGCCCCTGCCGACTCGGTGAGGACTACCCCAGTAATTGCTGGGTGAGTGTACACAAACTAGAATGGCCGCTACCTGTCTATGAACAAAAATGGCACCAGCCCTCCCACCACTGGCTGCAGGTCACTGTTGTAGGAGGGAGAAGTGGGGAGAGAGGGAGATACATTGCTCCCCCCACCTCTGGGTGAGCAGTTGTCCCACTGTCCTGAGGGATGCCTGCAGGACTCAAATGGGTACAGTTCATTCAGCTCTGCCTCCTACTGTTTTAACAGCAGTTTGGGCCTGATCTCTCCTGGTTTGCCAGGGCAGCACCTCTTCCCCAGATCCACGTGTCTGGATCTTTCATTGTCTCCTTGTACCTTGCTGAGTGTCTACATCTTCCACACAAATCCATCCATTTCTACTGCTTTTACAGGATCTCCTGCTGTAGTTCGCTGGCAGCTTTACCCTGAGAGAGTACTTTCTCTGCTTTCCTAATACTACTTTCACCCCACCTAAATCAGACCACCCTGTCGTGATTCTGCCGTCTTGGAAACCCCTGTACTTTTTGATGTTTATTTTTCTGGACTTATGTTGTGATTTACCTCAGCTATATCTTCTGATATGTTAAATGGTAGACACGACAGTGAAGACTCCTGGTTTTTCTTGGTTTGAACGAATATCTTTAATTTTTAATTTTTAAGTTTTACAGATTAAACTGTGTTTATATTATGTTTAAGTAGTTTTCATCTATTTATCTTTTATATAAGTTTTTTAAGACTTACCTGTGAATTTGAATAATTAACTGTTTAGCAATCATTTTGAAACCAAATGTTGTTTTTAAATTTCACAGTATGAGTTCCATGTTTAGATTACTAAATCAATTTTCAGTGATAAACTTGGATCCCTTCTTCACATTTACTTATTTTGTCTAAGATTTCTTATAATAGAATTTAATCATCATGCTTTTATTTTAAGGAATTTGATCGATCCCAGATTAGCAAACACTGTGAATTCCACACACAATGGTCTTTCTCTTTCCTCCATCTTTTCAAATTTATAATCTTCCTCTTCAAAGATTTGCATAGATGAAGAGTCATCCACCCAGTTTCTTATTCCTTCTTCCTTGTTGTTTTCCTCAAAGTTGCCTTTCCAGCTGAGGTAATGTCATCAGGGTCCACACAATCTATGCAAAATTCACATAGCATCCTAGGCAAGATTTTATGTTCCCCTTTTACTTCAGGAAGCCACAATACTTCTGTAAGATTTGGAAATGTATGGGAAGATTAAGAAAAGAACCTCAGTATATCACAACATAGATCTATTTTAACCATAGTTGAAGAGTATAAAACACATGGGAACTCTGGCTACCTATATTTTAATTAAATATTTTTCTTCTTTGGTGGTGAAATTGTAAAGTATAATTAAAATTTCATGGACAAAATTTTCCTTGGAACTTAATCTAAATTACCCTGACCTATAGTAATCTAATGCTTCAATCACATATCTTGGAAAATAGTGGATATTGGGAGTAGACAGAAAATAAGAATTGAACAAAGAAAGAAATAGTTTTGATTCTAAATATAAGATATGTAAGCTGTCTTTGTCTTGTGTATTATAATGAACATGCTTGTTCCTAGGATTATCTTTTTTGTTGGGATGTATTGGCAATTTTGTTCATGTATATGAGCCTTTATCCTTTGTTTGTTCCTAAAGCTAATTCTGTCATTCACAATTCTAGTATTAGAAGGAATATGATTAACTTAAAGTAGAAGAATATTTGGGAAAAACAAGCTATCTCTGAAGCGATATTGTGTAGGTGCCACCTATTCTTGATCATGTCTGCCACATATCTCACAAGAGTTATAAAAATTCCTATTTTTAAAAATAGGTAACATAAAAATACAAGTAAATAGTATTTATATCCATAAAATAAAAGTTGGTTTCTAAAGTGTTTATCAGTTTTAGGATGCAAGGTAGGTTTCAACTCTGGAAGTTTATACTGAGATATCCTCAAGCTCAGAGACTCTTATCTCAGCTATGTCCACTCTACTAAGTTCATCAAAGGCATTCTTCATTTCTGTTACCATGTTTTTGATCTCTAGCATTTCTCAGTATTTTTTCCATATAATTTCTTTCTTGGGTTACATTGCATGGTGTCCATGTTATTCATTAAGTGCCTTCACATACTAATGACGATTGTTTTAAATTCCCAGTGTAATCATGCCAACATCCCTGTTGCATCTGATTCATGTTCTGATGCTTATTTTGTCTTTATAAACTATGGCCATTTCTTCTGTTTTCTTTTTTTGATATGCCTTGCAATTTTATTTTTGATACTTATTTATTTGAGGCAGAGAGACAGAGATAGAGAACCTTATATAAAAAGATATTTTATCCATTGTTTCACTCCCCAAATGTTCCCCACCACTGGGGATAAGCTAAGATGAAACCAGGAGCCTGGAGCTCCATCAGGGTCTCTCATATGGGTGTCAACGGTCCAAGTACTTGGACCATCTTCTGCTACCTTTGCAGTTGCATTAGCAGGGAACTGACTGTAAGCAGAGCTGCAAGGCCTAGAACCAACCATCTGATATGGGGTGCTGGCATTGCAAGGGCGGCTTAATTCACTGGTCCACAGTACTAACCACTGCATTTTGACATGATTTGTTGATTGATTGATTTGAAAGCAGAAACACAGAGAGACAGAGATAGAAAAAAATCTTCCATCTGATGGTTAACTCTCCAAATGGCTGCAATGTCCAGAGCTACAGCCAGAAACCTGGAACTCCATTAGGGTCTCCTACATGGGTGTGTACGGGTGTGTGTGTGGAAGGGGGGGGGGTAATTATTAGGGCAAACATCAGCTGGTTTCCCAATTGCATTATCAGGGAGCTAGATAAGGAGAGGACCAGCCAAGACTTGAACCAGTGCTCTGATACAGAATGCTGCAATCACAGATTAGCCCACTGTTCCATCACACTGGCCCCTATAAGTTTTTTTCTGATAGCTGGGAATGATATACTGGGTAAAAAGAGAAAAAATCTATATAAGCTTTTAGTAAAATGGTAAGATGTTTGTGTAGGGGAGAGAGATCTATAGTCCTGTGACTGTATCTTAGCCTTTTGGTGAGCCTTAGCTTGTGGACTGTAAACTTCATGGCATTTCTCAGGATGCTTCCCCCCTCAATATGGGACAGGATGGCTATAGGGGCTACATAGGGTATTGATTTTCCTTCTTTTATGTGAAAGTCTACAGCCAGCTGAGGTTAGTTATTTCCCTTCTCCCAGGTCACTTGTGCTCAGATGAAACTACATCAGGTTATGCTTTAGCTAAGTAGTTTCTCTCCAGGGAAGACCTTGTTAGGGAGAACAAATGTTTTGATGTATTTTAAATGGTTCCTTTCTCCCATCCACCGCCAGAAGCATAAGGTGATTTTTCTCTGATCCTTACTGTGAGCTGCTGGTAGAACTCCAGGAGATGTAGCCAACAAAGGGGAGATCTCCTTCCTGACTAGGTCCCCCTGGAGTTTCCAACTCTCAGACTGGTCCACACAGAGCCTCTAGGAATGCATCAATTACAAGTCCAGCTTCTGCCACATCACTGGTTCCTGGGGAAGTTTCAGCCCAGGGCCATCCTCTCTGGTAAGCTGTGATTCTCAGCAGTTGAAGTTCACCCTGTAACAATTTATTTTATAAGTCTAAGAAAGAAGTATTTTTTTCTCAACTGTTCACTTTGTTACTTATTGTTAGGATGGATTGGCAACTTCTAAGCTTCTTACATGAGACTGGGAATAGGAGGTCATGCTTTGTTTTGTTTTGTTTTGTTTTGTTTTGGGAGGGGATTTCTCTCTTACTCACCATGGATTGTTTGAGGCAGCAGGACTATGTGTTATAAATAAATAAATACATAAACAAGCAAACAAACAAAAGAGAGCAGTATTTCAGGGCAGCAAGTTAAGTCATATAACCTATCAGATATCAATTCAATCCCATGCTATTTATGCTTCTAATTCAGTTCCCTGCTAACTCCTACAAAGATGACTGGACTGCGTGGGCCCCTGCCTCCCATATGGTAGACCAAAATGTACTTCCTGGCTCATGGCTTCAACCTGACCAAGACCTGGCTGCTGCAACCAGGAGTGAACCAGCAGATGGAAGTTCTAGCTCTTTCCAAATCTCCCACTCCTTCTTCCTCTTCTGCTCAGTTCCCCTCTACTTTTCTCTATTCCTATCCCTTTGTCATCTGGCTTCTCAAATAAATGCATCTCTTTTTTTCAGATTTATTTTTATTTATTTGAAAGACAGAGTTATAGAGAGAGGCAGAGCCAGAGAGAGAGAGAGCCTTCCATCCATTGGTTTACTCCCCAAATGAATGCAATAACCAAAGCTGAGCTGATCTGAAGACAGGAGTCAGGAGCTTCCAGGCCTCCCACATGGGTGCAGGGGCCCAAGGACTTGAGAAATTTTCTACTGCTTTCCCAGGCCATACCAGAGAGCTGGATTGGAAGTGGAGCAGCCAGGACTCGAACTGGATCCCATATGGGATGCCAGTGCCACAGACTGGGCTTTAACCCGCTGAGCCACGGCACCAGCCCCAGTACAACTCTTAAAAAGTACAGATCTTTGGGTTGGCCTTATGGTACAATGGGTTAAGATACTGTCTACAACGGTGGCTTCTGATTCTAGTCCTGGCTGCTTCACTTCTGATCCAGCTCCCTGTTAATGCTCCTGGGAAAGCAGCAGAGGATAGCTTAAGTCCTTAAGCCTGTGTTACCATCTGAGAGTCTAAGAAGAAGCTCCTGGCTCCTTGTTTCAGCCTTGCTCAGAACTGGCTGTTGTGACCATTTGGAGAGTCAAACAGTGGATGAATGATTCCCTCTCCATCTCCCTCTCCCTCTCCTTCTCCTTCTCCATATCCCTCTCCCTCTCCCTTTCTCTTTCCAACTCTGCCTTTCAAATAAAAAAAATCTTAAAAACAAAAATACAAACCTCTTCATGTACAAGAATAGTAAAGTCAATCCACAAAGAAAAACAAAGAGACATGCAGGGCATTTGAAGGTATGGTGTAAATGGGAACTGAATGTGGTTAGTATTTATATGTTCATTAAGAAAAAGAAAACCAAAACAAAGGTGCATGCTTGAAGTGCTCCACTTCCTTGACCTAGAAATTTGATGTAAGGACCAACAGCATTAGAAACACTTAAAAACTCATGGGGACTATGGGTATCAGGTTCTATTCCAGACCTACTGAAGCCAAATCTCCAGTTTAATAAGATACCCAGGTAATTAACATATAAGAAGATTTGAGAAACACTACAAATATACAAAACTCATCTTCCCCATGTGTATGTATTTATTTTGTGACCTACATCTATTAAAACTCATTTTAGTTACCATAGAGCATATGCCCATTTTCATAATCTTCTTTATGTGTAGTAAAGAATAAAGTGGTTTATGAAGGGAAAACATTTCTTTGTAAAACAACATATGCTGAAAAAAAGAAATGGTTTCTTCCTTTTTGCTTTGCACTCAGAGAAAAGTCACATAAAGGTCTGAGTAGAATATATAAAAAGTAGCCCAGCACCCAGAATTGCAGTACCTCTTAGACTTGCACCTAAGTACAGCCTATGCAAATGTCAACTTTTCCATTAAATGTTCAGCTCTAATGAGTTAGAGACAATGTTAGAAATTCATTCTTTGGGAGCAATTTAACTTTCTCTTACTGTGCACCATCCACCATAGTATTTGAAGCGACCCATATTTATGTAAAAGTATTCTACAAAAATAGCCAGTAGTGGCTTCAGCAGTACATTTCACAAAACCAAGACAATGCAAGAAAAGATCATGCCTCTTACAATATCACAGTATTGTAAATGAGAATTTCAGATGAATTTGTATTACATTCAGGCTTACCTTATTTTCTGCTCTTTAAAAAAATAGTGGTTTTGGGATATAACTTTTAAAAAGAAAGAAATAGCTAGGGTATAGAATTCTGAACTGGGTCTTATGTGGTTAAAGTATAAGTTCTGAGTAAAAGAATAACATATATTCATATTTAATTATCTATAATCGTTCTATGACTGTCAACATTTGTCTAGCATGTACATCATATGAACAACTTGCATATGTTCATGTATAGATTGATAAAAGTTCATTGTATATATACTGTACGTTTCTGTATAATTTATGTGTGTGTGTGGATTAATAACACTCAAAAAAGTGTAAGCAGTAAATTGAATTAGATTTTGATAGTGACTTTTCTCTAGAAGTTTTACCTGCTTTTATCTTTGTAAAATGTATTTATTTTCTTTTTATTTGTTTGAAAGGCAGTGATATATATATAGAGAAATGCAGACAGAACCATTAACAGAGATATTCCACTTACTGGTTCACTCTCCAAATGGCTGACTTGGCAAATCCCAGGGGTTGGGAAACAAATCTGGGTCTCCCACTTGTGTGGCAGGGACCCAGGGACCTGCTGATCCCTAGGATGTGCCTTTATAGGAACCTGGAGTCAGGAATGCTGCAAGGCTTTGAACCTAGACAATCTGGTATGGATGCATGCATCTCAGGCAGTGTCTTAAACAGTCGGCCAAACACTTGCCCCTACTTTCATACTTTCCACTTGTATTTTCACTTTCCCAGATACAATTTAAAAGAACTTAGCTTTTCTTTTTCATCAAAAACTCCCTTGTTATACAGTAAAGATTAATTTTAAAACCTGCTATTTGACTTCAGCTTTCAGTTAATCTTTCCGAGCCTTGAATGTTTATCTTCAAAGTGGAAAGAGAATATACTCTTCTCTGCCTGTGGGAGCAACTTGAAGACATGAGACACAGAAAAATAATTTTTACAGCTAAGATTTACTTGCCCTTTTATTCTTCTCTCTTTTGTCTTCCTTCTACTACATCCATTTGGGTGCATCCAGTCATGACTGGGAGGTTTGGAGGATGCAACCTGAAGAGTTCACACTTAATTCAGTTCATGTAAGATTTGAGAACACCTCTTACCAATGAATGAAAGTAGAGATTAATGACACATGCCCTAAAAGGCAACACATGATTCCAGCTCGAACCCTGTGGGAGTGTTATTTGGACAACATCAAAATGTGAATGGAATATTTAGACTAGATGAGGATCAGCATTAGATATCAATGTTAACTTCCTAGGATTTATTTGCAAATACTAACTGATAGAATCAAAAAAGGAGAGAATGATCCACCATGGGAAGTGGAATACACAGCAGACTCACAGAATGGCAGATGTCCTAAACAGCACTCTGGCCTCAGAATCAGCCCTTAAGGCATTTGGTTCTGGCTGAAGAGCCCATGAGAGTATTTTAGGCATGGAAAGCCAAAACACTCTGGTAAAACAAACCAACAAACAAACAAACATACACAACCTAAATGAAAAATCTCTGCGAGTGAGGAGTGAGATCCCAGTGGAATGAACGGGGCCATCAAAGAGAGAGGTACCTTTCCCTGAAGGGAGGAGAGAACTTCCACTATGACTATGACCCTGTCTGAATAAGATCGAAGTCGGCGAACTCAAAAGGCTTCCATAGCCTTGACAACTCATGACTAGAGCCTAGGGAGATTACTGACGCCAAAAACAAGAGTGTCAAATTGTTAAGTCAACAACAGGAGTCACTGTGTACTTACTTCTCATGTGGGATCTGTCCTTAATGTGTTGTCCAATGTGAATTAATGCTATAACTAGTACTGAAACAGTATTTTACACTTTTTTTTTTCTGTGTGGGTGCAAACTGATGAAATCTTTACTTAATATACACTAAGTCGATCTTCTGTATATAAAGATAATTGAAAATGAATCTTGATGTGAATAGAATGGGAAAGAGAGCAGGAGATGGGAGGGTTGTGGGTGGGAGGGAAGTTATGGGGGGGAAGCCATTGTAATCCATAAACTGTACTTTGGAATTTATATTTACTAAATAAAAGTTTAAAAAAAAAGATTCATTTATTTGAAAGGCAGAGTTACAGAGAAGCAAAGGCAGGGAGAGAAACAGAGAGAGAGAGACAGAGAGAGAGAGAGAAAGAGATTTTCCATCCACTGATTCACTCCCCAGATGGCCACAATGGCTGGAAGTGAGCCAATCAAAAGCCGGGAGCCAGGAGCTTCTTCCAGGTCTCCCATGTGGGCACAGGGGCCCAAGCACTTGGACCATTTTCTACTGCTTTCCCAGGCCACAGCAGAGAGCTGGATCAGAAGTGGAGCAGCCATGACTGCAGCCTGCACCTACATGGGATGCCAGGACTGCATGCAATGGCCCCACCCACCACACCACAGGGCTGGCCCCAGCTTCCTAGTTTTACTGATCGTAACTTGATTAGGTTTGACATTCACGTTTTTCAATATTCTTTATTCTTTAGAGCATCTCAGACTGACAGAAAAAGAAAACTCTTGCCCCTACATATGCAATTTTCCTTAGTGTCAACACCCCCCACTAAAATGGTACATTTTTATAATCATTGAACTAACATGGGTACAACTCTATCACCCAATTCCAATAGACGACATTGGGATTCACCATTGGTGCTGTATATTGTATGGTTTGGACAAATGTTCAGGGGTCTCTAAAAAGCTTATGGAAAATGAATACTTTGAAAAACTGTGCATTGACAAGTATTTTTGCACTAAAATAAAGTTCTCTCCTAATATTATTTTCATTAATTTTAGATCTTTATCTAGCAGAGAGGGAAGAGATGAGCACTCCCATCTGCTAACTCACTCACCAGGGCCATCAGAGGTTGGATCAGGCTGAAGCAGGAGCCAGGAGCCAGGAAAGACAATGCAGTTCTCCCATTGTATGGCAGGAACTGAATTACTTGAGTTATTACTTGCTACCGCCTAGAGTCTGCATTAATGGAAGCTGGCATCAGGAGCTGGAGCTGGGGTTCAAAACCATGTGCTCTATTATGAGACACTTTGTGTCTTAACCAGCAGACCGAATGCAGGCCACTCCATAATCTTTGAAAAACTCCCGCACGATAACCTCTATCCCCAGGTGTAACTCCTCAATGGACCACCTATTAATTCTTCTGGCACTCTCCAGTTCCTGGCAATTACTTTTCTTTTTACAGTTTCCACATTTTTGCTTTTCCAGAAATGCTATGTCATTGGAACCATACAATTTGAAGCCTTTTCTGGCTGCTATCTTTTATTTATACATTTAGGACTTCTTTGTATCTTTTCATGACTTGATAAATTCATTTCTTTTAGTGCAAATATAACATTCCATTGTCTGGATATTCCAGAGTTTATTTTTTATATAAACCACTATATTTACCTACTGAAGGACAACTTGGTTGCTTCTAAGTTTTAGGAATTATGAATATAGATACTATAAACATACATACACACATATTTGTTTTAATATGCATTTAATATGCACTTAACTCATTTAAGTTAATGCCAAGGAATGAGAATGGATCATATGGTAAAAAAAAAAAAGTATTTATTTTCATAAGAAATAAATAAACTGTAAGTTTTTACAAAGTAGCTGCTACATTTTGCTGTCCCACCAACAATCAATGAGAGTTTCTATTGTTCATAGCCCCATCAGCATTTGATATTATCAGCGTCTTGGATTTTGGCTATTGTAATAGAAATATTACAGCTGATTGTACATATATGGGTTGGAAAATGGGTTTGGTTGCACAAGTCATGGGAGCATAGTGCTATGATTCTGGCACAAATAAGTTTTATTGCTCTGAAAATTAATAAAACCAACAAAAAAATGTGTTTTCATTACTCAACACAAATAAAGACAAGCCTAAGCTAACACAACTCATTCCTTAAAATTTTGACATTACTAAAAAACAGGGTGGGAGAGAGCTAGTGGAGGGAGGAGGGGACGGAGAGAGGAAGGAAAAGAAAATCATTATGTTCTTAGAATTGTATCTACAAATCACATTTAAAAATTTTAATGTATAGACTTGTTATAGGAAATAATCATGTTAAGGGAAAAATCAAATTGTATAGTAACAGTGATTGTTTAGGTCATTGCCTTACTGAGAATGCATTAAAATATAGCAGAGAACTGTGACCATATATCATGGATTGTGTGAGTGTGTATTTCATCTTACTTTGAATGCAGAACTGTGAACCCATTGGAGGAAAGTCCAGAACTGAGACTCCTATTTAGTACAACAGGCGACCTTCTAGGTTTACCTTAACCTCCTCACAGATGTACCTCCACCACACAACAGGGCCATTTGCAAGGTGCTCAATTCAACGCGGAGGAAATAATAAACCTTGATTGAGAAGTAAAAGAATGACAACATCCAGGAAAGTTTTCATGTTCTTTATTAGCATCCTGGTGGATTCATTTCCCTATGGAGTGAACTCAGAGTATACATGAATTTAAAACAATCACACTAGGCTCTCTGCTAATCAAGGAACATAATATATTCATCACTATTTATAGATTCCTAGTGCAGGAGAAAACACATCAATGTACTGTGTACTTACAAAAACAGCTAAAATTATTGCCAGATTAAGGAGAATTTAAAGCTAATTTTGGCAAAAATTAAAAGGTGAGTTGAAAATAAGTAAAGCTGGTGACATTTGATCACTGTCGGAGGAGCAATAGACTTGGAAAGCCTTAGAAAGGAGGACAGCATTCTAGGGCTATGGCTGTTCATTAAGAAAAGGAATTTGACAAAGGTATTTCTCTCCTAGGACAAATTTATAGAAGAGAGAAGGGAATGAAGCTAGAAGCTGCTTTGATATAGGGAATATTATAGCTTTGGAGGAGATGAGAAATGAGCTTTTTACTTTAAAAAAGTATAATTTGGAGCATCTGTAACGTATACATACATGGTTGCTAAATTTCTCCTTACTCACCAAATATCTAACCCAAAGACCTTTTGGATACTTTACATGTCAAACCTCATCCCTCAAGTACAGCACTGTGTATACTTTAAAATCCAAGTTAGGAGCTGGCGTTGTCACACAGTGGGTTAAGACCGTGGTTGTGACACTTGACACTTGCATTCCCATATATGAATACCTGGGCTCCAGCTGCACCTCAGCTTCCAATCCAGTTTCCTGGATTTGCACCCTGGGAGGCAGCAGATGACAGTTCACCCACTTGTGCCCTGGTCACCCACATAGGTAGATCTGGATAGAGTTCCTGGCTTCTCACCTCGACCTGGCCCATCCCTGAATATTGCAAGCATTTGGATGATGAATTAGTGGATAGAATCTCTCTTGCCTTTTCAAAACTAAAAAAATAATTAAATAAATAAATATCCTGGTTACTCTCTTCCATCTAACTTGGTCCTCATTTTATACTCAGCTATTTACTGAATATATTTATAAGTGGAAAATAGAATTGTGTTTATTAAAATGTGAAATTTTAAAAATTATGATTAGAAAAGAACATCAAGCTCTGATTGGCTTCAGTCTCATCAGCAGGACCATTTACATGAAGGCCATCGTAGTTATCAATATGTAACCCCAGAGTCAATAATTGCAATGTTTGCGTTCATTGGTGGACAAATATAGAGTTGCCTAGTGTGAACAGTCCCATGAGAAGCTGGACAGAAGCAAGCCCCATCTTTCAGCTTCAGCATTCAAATCATGAAGAAGAGTCATGTTTACCACCACGTATGTGATCCTCTCTAGATGATTTTGTTGTTTGAAAGGTCAAGATTAGTTCCAGAGGGCTGTATAGAGATGCCAAATACAAGAAAGTTGTGATGAGCTGTATGGAGGAAATGTAGGTAGTTCACCTGTATACATCATTCAGGCATGAGTGATACTGATTGTCCACATGTCAATGTTAATCAACAGTACGTAACACAGAGGTGGCCTAAACAGAAGCCACAAAACAAGGTTATGCATTGATTGTTTGGTGAAGAAAATGTGATCAGAGTCCTCTAGGAACCTAACTATTTCTCATAGGAGCAATTGTTTTATATTTGCTAATTCAGTGTTTATGGTGACCTTATAGAACATATCAACTGTGAATAATGAGAATTTATATTTAAGATAAAAAACAATTAGAGTTCATGAACAAATGTTGCTCAGTTTATAGAGAACAGAATGAATATTTTACCTTTCTGAATTTTGCAATATGTGAAGGCATGTTAAAAGATAAATCACATGTCAAATAATTGATCCTAAATTGATGAAACAGATCTTTAAATGATCAACTCATTTCCAACGTATATAGAATATATTTTTTATTTTAAATATTTATTTATGTATGTCTTTGAAAGGCAGAGTAATGAAAGAGGGAGAGGGAGGGAGAGGGAGAGGGAGAGAGAGGAAGGGAGAGAGAGAGAAAGAGAGATTCCATCTGCAGGTTCCGTCTGCTAATGCCTGCAACAGCCAGGGCTGGGCCAGGCTGAAGCCAGGAGTAAGAAACGCCATTTCGTTCTCCCACATGGATGGCAGTGGAGTACTTGAGCCAGCATCTACTGCCTCCCAGGAGCATTACCAGGGAGCTGGGCCAGAAAAGCAGGGACTTCCACTGGGACTCTGATAAGAAATTCAGGTGTCCCAAAAGATAGCTTACCCACTGCACAATAATGACTGCCCCTGGAATTTACTTTTCTTCTTAGTTACTCTCTTCTATATTGTTCTTTTTGTGTAACTACAGGGATATTATCAACCAATTATAAATATGAATGTAATAACTCTATGTTGAATATTCAATAACTGCATAGAAAATGATGTTGGTTAATATATTAAAAAACAATATAAATCATTAAAATTTAATATTAATTGGAGAGCAATGAGATGTTGCATGCAAAATATTTGATATATAGGCAGGAATGACTAAAATGAATAAAAGAGATTCTCTCTATTGCTATTGCCATTATATCACTTATAATACCTAGATTTTTTGTTTGATTTTTCATTTTCTTAAAAGAATTTTAATGAGAGCTAAATACAGAAATGTGATTTTTGTCTTATTAATTACATTGTCAACAAGACTTCTTATTCCTTTTCTTAATTTCATACTTTTTATTAATAAATACTCCTTGCTTTCATTACATAAAAACAATCACAGAAGTTCTTATTCATTTTATTATGATGTTTACACACTAATGATTGAAAATATATTTTATTTTGTTTGTTTAAGAGCTGAGATTTCAAATAATTGTATTCTTTTGCTATTCTATTTCAATTTTCCTTAAATAGGATTTCTTTTTAAAAAATTTATTTATTTGAGATATAGTGAGAATGAGAGAAATATCCCCCAAATACTTGTTCACTGTCCGAATTCCTGAAAAAATTGAGGCTGGGCTGGGTTGAAATGAGAAGTAGGGACCTCAGTCTGGTTATTCCAGACTCTACCACTTGGACCATCACCTACTGCCTCCTGGCAAGTATATCGCCAGGGTGCTGGTATCAGGAGTTGAGTCCAGAATCAGAGGAAATATCAACTAATGTTTTCACTACTAGGCCAAAGACCCACCCATTTCCTATTTCTATGATGACAAGCTTGATTTTTATTAGACATTGGTTTCTTCATACTGTATTGTAGTAATGTGTAGTTGTCACATTGCTGTATTATAGCATAGACAATGTAATCATCATTGAATAAGGGTATTTTTTCATTAAAGGATAATTTGTATATATAGTATTGAATATACAGTTTTCTGTAACTAGCTTTTAATATATAAATAAATATTAATTCAATAAATAAATAGTTTTACTTGACTCATACATTTATAAGACCCACCATTTTCCTTTTTTCTGTTACAGAAAAACATACAAAAGAGATAATTTAGGCATTATCATCTGGTACCAGCATAATAACAGTGACTATTCAAGGAATAACCATGTAAGCTTGCACTTATAAACACAGAAAGGGATAATTGAAGAAGCAGGTAGCAAGCTTAACACTGCTGTGCTTGGGGAGTTGCAACTGGAATGGAGAAAGTCAGAAAATATTTGCTATGTTTTCACACTAAGTGTTTGAGTACTCTGTGTATTTGTTTGTTTTTAATTTTGTACAGAGAACCTTAGTCAATATGCTTCAGACACTAGTCTTGTTTATGTGATCCCTTTGACTCTTAGTCCTATCATTATGATCCATTGTGAACAGAAATTGATCACTTGGACTAGTGAGATGGCATTGGTACATGCCACCTTGATGGGGTTGAATTGGAATCCCCTGATGTGGTCAATATGCTTCAAACTAAAGAAAAACCACCTATTTTTAAAGAATGAGAAAATTGATAGAGTTTGGAAAAGCCTTGCTCATGTTTGGTTCCTTGGTTCCAGCTGTTGACCCTCCCTCCCCTTTATAGGCTTTAATATCTGAAAATAAGCAAATCACTTCCCTACCCTGTGATTGATATTTTTTGGTTGCAATCAGAATGGTCCTTTATAATAGAGTTGACTTTACTTATAAGCAGCATATAAAATTTCCATCACATACAGAATCTTTAAGTGGGGGCTAGTGCTGTGGCACAGTGTGTTGGAACATGGCCTACAGCACCAGCATCCAACAAGGGCGCTGTTTCAAGTTCTGGGTGCTCCATTTCTAATACAGCTCTCTGCTAATGTGTCTGGGAAAGCAGAGGAGGATAACATAAATGCTTGGGCCCCTGCACCCAATCAGGAGACCCATAGGAAGTTCCCGGCTTTGGCCTGCCCCAGCCCTGCTTGTTATGGTCATTTGGGGAGTGAACCAGCAGGTGAAAAATTTTCTGTCTCTCCTTTTAGTGTGTAACTCTGCTTTTCAAATAAATAAACAATAAATCTTTTAAGATAGAATATTTAACTGTCATAGATGATTTATATTTTATTTAACTTGCATTTGGAAGCTACTGAAAGCTTATAAGCAAGGGGGGGGGGGTAAAACTCACTTTCACTATATAATAATTGGCTGCAGAACCAATAACCCACTGCATTAGACTGGGCAGGATGACAGTAAAGAAGGATTTTGCAGCAGTCTATCATATATGATGATAACTTTGACCAAAGTTTTATCAGGAAAATGGAGAATACTGGACAGAATACAGATATATGAATTGAAGCAGAGCTAATGAAAACTGCAAGGTATTGAATTCAGGTTATAAACTAAAAAAAGGAACACTGAAAGATCCCTTTTTATTGTTGCTTCATGTTTGAAATGCAATAATTTGCATATAAGAGGCTGTATTGAGAAGGCATTTCTCTATGAGAAAAATAAGCAAAATGTTAGAGACTTCCAGAATTCTAATCCTCCTATACTGGGCCATCTGAAATAAATCTGTAAATATATATATATATATATATATCAGATATATACATATTATATATAAATATATATTCATATAAATATATATCATCAATAAATAATAATAATAAATAAATACAATCAATCTCTATATATTTATATATTATATATTTATAGAGGTTGATATTTATTATTATACACAAATGATTATTATATATACATCTATTATATATAAATATATATATATATAGATTGATGGTTAGAAATATAGAGAGCTACTTGTATGAAGCCTGAGTCTGTCAATTTATGTTGCCTCATAAACCACATAACTGCACTTATTCAGTTGCCCTAAACATCTACAAAAACGGTCAATCAATTTTAACATTTGGCAAGGAATTTTGAAGGCGGATGTAAACGGAATGTCATGTAGCTGAACAAGCTCAAGAATGAGACGTATGTGATCAATGGAGACCATTGCTTGCAAGGCCAGTGAACACAGCCAGCTCCTCCTCTGAGTTCTCTGATTGCCTTTTCTGGAAGGGTTTTGTGGGGATGCCCCTTCCTTAATCCAGAGATAACCACAAGTAGAGAAAGAACTTACATTAAGTTCCTCCGAGCTGGCTGTCCTGTAACTATCAGACTATCGTATGGAACAAACATGGTGCACTTCCTCATATGAAATGTGTTCCCTGTCACTATGTTCTTAAAAGAACAATGGTTCTTGAGCCATTACCTCTAAATATATTAAACTTCTAATCACAGCCTTCATTTTCCCACAAAAGGATCTTTAATGCTTTGACATCAAGTATACCAGATTTCCCTTTTATTCTGTCATGCCTAGACATACTGTCCAGAGCATAATTATGCCCTCAGTATTTTTCCTTACTATTTAATTTGAAAAGTTGAGCTTAATTGCCATTTCATATTAACATCATTTCTTTCGAAACTCTAACAGTGGTTAATTAGCCTATCAATATTGTAGAATCATTGATCAATGGTCAATTAGTTATGCTAATTTTGTCAGGAATCAATATGTATTTAGCTGAATATTTCCTTTAAAATGCTCAATCTAAAAAAAATGAACATCAACTTTAATTTTCAAAGAATGTTAAAATTTTAATAAACATACCTTTCTCCAATCTTTCAGTAAAGGTGACAGCATGAGATACTAAATTTTATAACAAAATTGAATGAAATAGTATTTATTTGATTGAAGCCCATGTCTATCTCCATGTATTTAACATATATAATACATGCAAAAATGTACAACAAAAAATATAATATATACATTGTCATATATAAGCATATCACATATACCACATTTTGCTTAATAAAAAAGTAAGCTATTTGCAAACACATTTAAGATAGTGAAGGAAAGCAGAACAGTTTTGGGGTGGTACTTTCTCATTGTCACTAGACCTATTGCTATATCTACAACCTATCAATAAACTATTCTTCACCAGACTGTATATGGATATTATAGAATTTACTATTAAAGCAGCTGCTTTACTATTTACTGTGTATGGATTTTATAGAATTTTCTATTAAAGGAGTCACCATCCCAGTACGTACAGTATGACAGTGTTGTATAATATCAACTGAGGAGCAGGTAGACACAAATGATAGGACGGTACAGCCACTAGAAGCCCCGCTGAGTTGCCATTGCTTCTGCAGGGGCAGCAGTTAACACACGATGCTGCACACACAGCTTCTGCAGTGGCACAGATGCCAGATTGTTGTGTTTGTACTTGAAGAGGGGGAAGCTGGCCTTTGTGTGGAGGGCACTCAGATTCAGAAGGAGGCAGGTTTTACTTGAAAAGGCAGCACCTACAATAGGAGCATCACTTTTCCTCAGGCATTCCGTCTCCGTGTTTTCAAACAAGAATCCTCAAAGCTTCTTTCTCGACATCTTCAAGTGTTAGACTGTGTTCTAACTTTGTCTCAGTTTTAACAATGTTTAGTTTTTGTTATTTATTTGAAAGGCTTGAAAGAGCGAGTGAGACAAGGATAGGAGAGATCTTCCATCTGCTGGTTCACTCCTCAAATGCCCGCAGCAGCAAGAGCTGGGTCAGGTCAAAGCCAGGAGTCAGGTACTCCATCCTGGTATCTTGTGAATGTTACAGGGACCCAAATACATGAGCCACCGCCTGCTATCTCCAAGGGTGTGCATTAAAGCAGGAAGATGGACCAGAGGTGGAGCCAGGACTCTATCCTAGGCAAGGAGATGCATGGGGCCCAAATGCCAGCTTAGCCGACTGCTCCACAAGGCCCAACCCTCTCTCATGCTGACAAGCTTTGTTTAGTGACTCCTAAAAGGCCTCTTGTCAACAACTCTAACTCTCATCCATCTCCAGTCCCCATTCACTCAGAGGTATCCTGTTACTTTCTCTCATTGTAGTTACTTCCTTACTCGGAAACAAGAACTCACAGACCTCTTGAAGGAATACTTAGCCTTGTGCAAAACCATGCATCTCTGCAGCACAATATCTAATGGACCTACCTTATCATTTTGTGAAAATTTACTGTAAACACTTCGAAGAATCTTATGTAAATATTTTCTGACTTGTATGTCCTTAGGATATATTGGTGACTATGTCTGAAGAACTGAAACAGAAAAAATCAGATTGACTGTCATGAATCAGTAGCCTCAGTATTGCCAGAAGGCTCAATAGAAATGCACCCAGACTTCACTCAGATATATGGAAAACAATCTGCATTTGGCCAGATCCTAAGTGATTTGAGGCCCGTTTTTA
Organism: Oryctolagus cuniculus; assembly: GCF_964237555.1. Classification (NCBI taxonomy): domain Eukaryota; kingdom Metazoa; phylum Chordata; class Mammalia; order Lagomorpha; family Leporidae; genus Oryctolagus; species Oryctolagus cuniculus. The sequence goes on from NC_091440.1 coordinate 7,711,908, forward strand.
TTTGGTATAAAGGGCTATAGGAAATTCAGGCATATATCGATACTTGGGTAGAGGTATCATACCAATACTGATCGCCTTTGTAGAGTGCTCTGGCGCTACCTCTCAGCCTGGGCAGGTCCCGGAGAAAAGGGAAAGGTTGCCTTGGCTGTTACCCTCGTCCTTGTGGAAAGTCAACCACACAGGTAGGTCATGCAGCCAACATCAGAATGGCCAAGACTTTGGAGTGTGCTGAGTGCTGAGCAGCATAAGTGCTTATGCATGCAAAAGACAAGCTAATTAGCTATTAATTCCTTTCTTTTCAATAACATGATTATAATAGAAAATGAATCTGTTCCTAGTACAGCCAACTGAACATTTTCTTTTTCATGTTCTGAATTGTGAATTCATGGATAATCTCTTTACTTACAAAATTTTCAAATATTTTGAATAATTTGGGATATTATTAAATTCATATTATTTAATATTACAAAAAATTGCTATCAATTCTTGAATATGACAATTTTGATAATCAAGTAACCATTAAATACTAAAGTAGTATATTTCACCCTAATATTATTTACTATAATAGAACAAAGTTCCAAAATAATATATTTACTATGTAACTTAGATTAACTAGGATAAAATATTTATATTTATTGATGACAATTTATTTTAGAATCATAGATAATTGTGAACATTTTAAAGTAAAATTTTGAGAAAAGTATTAAATTTTGATTGCTTACACTTTAAAATTGATTTTTACAAAAATTTTATTTTGTACTTTGAATATATTTTATTGTTTGACATTAAAATTAGGAAAATTGATAAAATATAAACATAAAATAAATCATATGGAGCAAGTAGTTAATGATTCATTCTGTGCATACTTGTATTTTGTTTGTCATCTGAGCACTACTAGACCATCAACAACACATTGGGGTGTGAGAAAATTATTAAAATTCAGATGATTTAACTTTACATATATTTTCATGTATCTCTTTCCCTCACTGCTTCTCCAGTTAGTAGTCTTCAATAAAAACTAGTGTAATTACAAATGTGAACTTTAAATGCACTTGAATCGACTATGTATTACTATAGTATTTGTTTGTTGTCTTCCTGTAATCTCTTTTACACAACTAGACGTTCTAAATAGGCAAGTGTCAGGTGTTTTATTGTTTTTGACTGTGACTAAGCATTCACATTTGTCCGTACCCAAAGTAAGTCATCAATTGCCATGTGTGATTCTCGTGATTTTTATGAACCTGTAAAATGATCCTGGAGGATGAGATTAATTGACCTGATGGTTCCTGAAATAAGGTCCATTAATCATAAAAGACAGATAATCCCAGCTAGAAAGCAGATGCCTCCCTTGAGATGGATCTCCTGAAGGCTTGAAAGATCAGTTTCCAAATAAAGGATTAACAAACTCTCTCCTGTGTTCCAGGTGGGCCACACTACAAAGGTTGAGATGGTGCTTCCTGAGCTGGGTGGAATAAATCCTACTTAACATTCAGGCTCTCTCGAGAATGGCACTGATAATACAACTCCATAAATTATAGGACACTAATTAGTTGTCCGTACCATGGTCAAAAATTATCAATCCCACTGAGGTCAAATCCAGAGTTTAGCCCTAGTTGACAAGCTTAAGTGTTAATTTGCTAACACCAAATGCGACTTTTCCCTGAAGCATCCTGTTGTACTCGGAGATCTTAGGACTCAATAGTTTCTTCTTTCCATCAATTCGAAGAAGAAGGTGATTGTGGAAGTATCTTCAAATTACATAGTATATAGAGATTACTGAATTTACCAGCACTGGGACAATATGACATAATTAAAAGCATATAGTTTTAAGGTCTGGGTTTAGCATTTACTACTTGTGGAGCTCTATGCAAAACCTGTTAGGTCTCTGAATCTTGATTTCCATATCCATTAAAGAGAAATAATAAATGGTTGCTTAGCTTTACTTATAAAATTGTGGTAAATGTGAAAAATAAGTTAAGTGAGAAATGTAAAATCATTCTAAAATAGTATTAATATACTGTAGCCTGCAAGGCATTTGGATTTTTAAAAGTTTATTTTAAAAGGAACAGTGACAGAGAGAAAATGAGAGACACACACACACACACACACACAGAGAAGCAGAAAAGTAGATTTTTCATTTTCTTGTTCCTTCTCCAAATACATGCAACAGACAGGACTATACCAGGCTGAAGCCAGGAGCCAAAATTCCATCTAGGTCTCCCATGTGGGTGGCAAAGATCCAGGTTCTTGGACCATAGTCTGCTTCTTCCTGGGGTGAGCATGTGCAGGAAGTGAAACTGGAAGCTGAGTGACCAGGGCTAGATTTCAGGAACTCCAAAAAAGACTGTGTGTGTGCCAAGTGGGGCTTAGTCCACTGCATCACAATGCCTGCTCTAGAATGAATTATCACAGATATGTCTATCAGTCACATACTTAGAAGACAAAAACAACTATCTTTGTTTTCTGCATCTAGTTTGGCTCCTAGGACGTAGAAAATACTCAATATCTGCTATAAAGGTCTTAAAGAGCAATTAAATATTTGAAGGTACAAATTATATATCATTGGCATTTCATTAAACATTAAGTGTGTGTTATATCCAAATATGTAACTAGTGGTTTGAGAGACAAAGAATGGCCAACAAAGCATTACAATTAATTGTTATAAGGACTGTAAGTGAAATCCTCTGTTATGCTGTTCTGTCTTTCTGAAAAATTTTGTCTTTATATTCTCATTTTATCAAAAACACTAAATATTCATTCTAAACTAGATTAATTATGTCCATACTTTAACTGCTGGGTAGGGATGGTCTCAGATAAAAATAATTATCTAAAATTTGTACAGATAAAAATAATCCTTTTAAATGATATTATATTCTTTTGATTACTTATTTGCATGCCCACATATGACATTCAGGAAACAATGTGTTGAAATTGCTTCTGAAATTACAATATGATTATTATACACAGACTGCACCCAGGTTATGAAGGAAGCAAAAAGATAGCATCTGTGTTCAATAAGCATTTCCATAAACTATCTTGTAAGTGCCAAAATGCTTATATAGCAATGTGAGAAATCAAGGTTATTTACTTCCCTGCTAATTCTTTGTTATACGTGCCTCTTCCACTGAGCTCCACAGTTATTTTTTTCCCTATTTTGCCAGCTCTTGCAGTTCCAGATTGAAGGCAGTCATTTTCTAAATACCCACATGATTTACCTCCAACAATTCTCTACTCATGTGCATGTTTTTGGCTTTGAATAACAGAATGCCTGAATAAGACAGTCTTACTTCTATTATGAGCTTTATTTTCTCATTTAACAGGAAATCTGGGTGGAGGTAATTCCCAGTTGGTTACCTCCGTCCCAAAAATATCATCAAGAGCGCTCAGTGTTTCCTCTGGTCCATGTCACCCATGGGCAAGCGCCACAGCATCTTAGAATGAAGCGTTTAAGCCACTTCACTTCACCACCTGGTACGGGTGCTTCCGGTGCAGGCGTCATCATCAGAAGTGTCCATTATCCATGTGATCCTTTCGTCCAGTGCGTAGGGGTCCTTGTCAGACGATCCCAGTGAAGGTTCCACACATAGAAGCACAGCTCATGACCAGAAAGGGATAACATGTTTTCTTAAAATAAGTCCTGCCAAGGAAGAGTGACTGTGCATGATTGAGAGCGACATAGCAGTGTCGGTTCCTTAGAGCTAGACAGACCCAGGAAAGACAGGAAGCCAAGAAGAGAATGGGGCAGGGATAGAAGGGGACGGGTTGTGCATTTTTAATAAGAAACACTAGCTGTCATCACTTATTTTTACTTTCTCTGTGTACAGATTCAGGTAGTTCAGAATTCTCCTTTCCCTTCTTACTAATCCTTCTGAGATGAGATCAAATTCAAGTCAAATTATATTCCATTGATCACAAAATCCATATTTATAGTTTTAGGGGCAAATTTCTAAACAACAAATATAGATATATGGATTTGTAATTCCCTGAAGATGTTCAAAATGTTTGACAACTATACCTCTTCAAAGAACATTCTTTACCTGTTGATTAGCTCTTTCTGTTAACTTCATTGTTAGGAAAAATGTGACACCTAAAGTAAACAGGGTATGTGCTTGTACCCTAAGTATTTATACCTGGAATAGAATGTGCCACAAGAAAAGAAATCAACTGTTTTATTATCATCTGCAAAAGTTTGCTTTGTTATTTCCCTAATGGTGAGGGCATAGTGGATGACAACACACAGTATATTGTTATATAGACTTTTCATTTCTGATGGAGAAATTCTTAAATTTTAATTACAGTCCCATTCAGTATCATGACAGAATGAAAATATCACACTATGTGAAAATAGACCTTTGTTTTATATTATCACACACTTGGACATATCATGAAAGTTTGCTAGTACTGCTATGGAGTGTAAAAATATCCACAATACATTTATTCAAAATTACTAAGACATACTTTGTTAATTATAAGGTTGTGTTTTTTTTTAATTTAGCATTTTACCACATTCAATTCAAATGTGAACATTATATACATGCACAAAGTTCCTAATTTTTCTTGAAAACATATTAACATCACAAAGTAAGATATTCATGACAATGATCATAATGTGGGGAAAGAAAATCATATTGCAATTTGCTTGCGATAATTCAGTGAAGCAATATTTATAACTATATACCAAATGGTATGACACCTATACCGACTGTTGTACTCTATGTATTAACTGTGGACTGTTAACAACTGGATGCAAACTGTATAGACAATATCCTAAAAATGGTTAATGTTTCACCTGGAAGATGCAATATTATAATGGAAAGCTATGTTTCTTAGTTTGAAATACGAAGCACCATGAAATTTGGCTTATTGTGTGTTTCAAGTTCTGTCAACCAATGTTTCCCCAAAGCCCCATGGATCCTATATTTTGAACTTGAAATGCAAACACACTGCTAAAATTCAGAGATTTTATATATTATGTTCTCATACTTAGAAAATGCAAATCCCCTCACATTCCCCAAACACCAGGTCTCTGTCACTCCACTTCAGAGATGCAAGCTTGCTTCCCTCCCCTCCAGCTGAGACCCCCTGCATCCTGCACCAGCCCCCACCCTTCACATGCACACCTCCTTCACCAACATTTCTGTGATGTCAGCTCTCACAGTGACATTTTGATATTTCATTCTTTGTGGGTTAACATCAATTTATTCAGACTGGAAAGACTTCATATTAAATTTAATCTTTCCAGTCCCTGACCAAAACCAGTTTTCTAACAATGACTGACTAGCCCCTAAACATCTTAAAAACATAAATTATTTAAAACTTTCCCCAACTGTCTATCCTTTTCTGTCTTTGTTTCTTTTCATGTATGTAGTTTTTTCAGATAACAATTTTCAGCACTAAGCAAGGGCTATATAAATTCCATCACTTAAACCAGCACTTGCTTGTATCCATTTCTCACCAGAACTCTTAATCTTTTCATCATCTTGGAAAAAATCTTACTCTTGAGTCAATCCAATTGTTCATTTTCATCTTGATTATAGTCTGAATATTAACTTTAAAAATATTTATTTTATATATTGGATTTTAAAAATTATTTATTTGAAAGTCAGAGTTACAGAGACAGGAAAAGACAGAGAGATCTTCTATCTATTGGTTCACTCCCTAGATTTTGGCAATGGTCAGAACTGGGCCAAATTGAATCCAGGAGCCAGGAGCTTCCTCCAGGTCTCCCATGTGCGTAGCAAGGACACCTTCTGCCGCTTTTCCCAGACCATTAGCAGAGACATGGATTGGAAATGGAGCAGCTGAGACATGAATCAGCACCCATATGGGATGCTGGAATTGCTGGTGGCAGCTTTATCCCCTGTGCTAGTCAGTTTTATGTATTTGAAAGGTAGAGTGACATAAAGAGGTCTCCCATATACTGACTTCCTAAATGCCTGCAAGACCTGAAACTGAGCCAGCCAAATGCAGGAGCCTGGAAAACTCAGTCTAGCTCTTACATGTAGGCAGCAGGGACCCAACCACCTAAGACATCAAAGTTTTGCCTTCCAAGGTGTGTATTAGCGAGAGGCTGGAGTCTTGAGGAGAGCTAGTACTCAAATTTAGAGATTCTAACTTGAGATATGAACATCTCAAGCCGCATGTTAACCATTGCAGCAAATACTCAAACCAACATACACTTTTAACTATGAAAAATTATGTATTAATGTGTTACTGATTTATAAGTTCTGGAGATAATTCAGGAAGCCACTGAAACTTCTTCCTATTGCTATGACTGATGGTAAATTAAAAATAATATCATATCTTAGGAAGAGTTTCAACCATTGGTGAATATTAGCTCTCCTAACGAACTAAAGGATGCATGAGTAACAAATGAAGTCTATTATATCTTCATTTAATTTTCCAGTATTGTTCCTGAAGGATCGATGAATATTAGAGAATATCTATGGAACCCTTTAAACTCATCCAAGTAACTCTTGATTTGATATACTAGTTACTGTCTCTGTTAATCAAAAAGAGGACCTGAAATAGTTCTCATTCATATTAAATGGGGAAAAAAAAGGCACATTTAACCTAAAGCTTCAACACATCTTCTTCCCTCTGGCACAATACAGTCAGAATGATCTGGACCACCTGATCACTCTTGCAGAAAAGCATCAATGGTATGCACCTTACCACCTAGAAATTCAGTGGCAATGGACCATGATGATCAATGACAATTTGGAGTTTGTATCAATTCTAACAGGAATAACTATAATGTACCCTTGGTTTTCTGGAGCATGGCCATGCAAACTACAACAGAAAACTCCATGTCTTTTGTAAACTGTCATGTGACTAGAACTTGGTAGAGACTGGGCAATCAACCACAGATATCAGTGACCTAGCATCTAGAACTGTCCATCTTGAGTTGGTATCCATTCGGCCCTGCAGATAGCTAAGGTGATTGGTACAATAGCAGTGCATTCACAAGACATAAAATTTCTAGGATTAGGGGTCAGATGGCACCTACAAGCTGCATGAGATGAAACCTAGATTTCCACTTCTCCTACCTGGTTTGCCCGTGCACTCTACCGTCACCTTACACTTGTGGTAATATGGGGAAGCCCCAGGTATCAGTTGAAGGAGGAGAGAAATCCCCAGTCTCAGGGTATGGATATATTTAGATAAGGTGTAAAGAATAAAAAATATTGAGAGCATATTAATGTCAACTTCATTTATGATTAGACTTAAAATTGGTGAGAAATCACTAACGAACGGAGTTGTGGAGAGTATACTTGGTCATGCTGTTTGCATTGAATAAATTGAGACCCAAGACCCAAGACCCAAGGTTAAGGGTATATATAATGATTTGTTAGCAATGACTTATAGTCAATCTGATGGATTAGGAGCCAGAAGGTAAAGCAATATAACTGAAAATTGTTTGTGTTGAATGCATGGAAAAGAAGAGGTGAACTGAATGTATCTCCTTGACATACTCATATGCACAGAGACATTGTCTTGATTTTAACAGCTATCAAAATATGTCTGCCATGGAGGTGGCATCAGATAATCAAGCAGACAAAATGATTCATATAGCTGATGTCGCCTTTTCTACTATACATCGTCATGCAAGTGCTGGCACTATGGCACATATACATTGTTGTCACTGGCAGGATGTAAGGGTTATATCCGGACATAATGGCATGAGCTTCCACACACCAAGGCAAATCTGCTACCATTGCTTCCTAAAGTCCAACATGCTAGCAACAGAGATCAACAGAGTATACCTTAAAGAGATTAAGTGACCTTAGGATGGCAAATCAATTACATTGCATGCATTGCTCTTTGAAATGGCCAGTTGTTTGTTCTTGTAGGACCAGATATTTGTTTTAGTTATTATCTCGTGTTTTCTGTTCACAAGACCTCAGTTGTGAGCACTGTTTAGAATATTGTGGAATGAATGATCCATATGCTTAAAAAGACACACAAAATAACATATGCATAGGGAAACCATTTTATAGTGAAAAAGATACAGGGTAAGTCCATGACCTTGTACTCATTATGTTTCATATACACTATGCAGAAGTTGCTGCTATGCTAGAGATCAGAATGACCTTTTGAAGAGACAACTGAAGCACCGGCTTGAATGTGGTGAAGGAGTATGCTCAAGAAGCATAAGTCAAAGCACCTTTATGCAGATTTATTACCACTAAGAAGCGTATCTGAGTCTGGTAACCAAGGAGATGAAGTAGAAACAGAAGTGGACTTACTTATAATCACTTTCATGAACTTACTGGAGCATCTATGCTCTGAGCTCTGCAAGGTTCATGATCCTGATCCTCAAATTACAGGAGCTAATACTGTGACTTAGCAATGTTCTCATTGAAGTATATTTGTAGCTGTCACCTAGAAACTGTCAGCACTAACAGTTTGGATATCAGTTGACAGGAAGATGAAATATGATCTCTACAATGAAAACTGACTGTGGTCAGCAGGAGATTTGGTTGCTATTTTACAGTGCATGCAGGTAAGGACATGTATGAAACTCTTGAGCCTCTCTCTCTTCATTGAACAGACTAAGACATTCTGGAACTGGAGGATTCAGTCATGCCACTAGGTAAGCCACCTGGATTAACAGGGGTGATACCTAAGGTCAGGAGGAATTTAGAATGAAGAGCAGCAAAGGGAAGCAGTGAGTAGCATTTGTGTCACTAACAACAAATGGATACCTCCTTTTTCCAAACCCTTTTCCTCCAGGAGGAAAAAAGACCAAGCAAGTCCCTGGAGAAGTAACTCCCCATTTTTAAGGATAAGTAGACCAGAATGGACCAAGGAAAGCAGTATGGCATTTATGTGGATACCCTCTCATATCCCACTTCTGGAAGACTCATTGCCTAACTATGAGGAGTGTAGTTAACTGACTATTCCACATCTGTTTATTTCTTTAAGGTTTCCCTCTTCTGACAAAGCTAACTCTAATCTCAGCTGCTTTCAACCAGTTACTGAGCAAGGTGATAGAATAAGATTCAGGCTATTTCTATCTAATGTAACTCTTCTTTCTGCATCAGAGAACTCTCTGCTATGTCATATTTTGTCAGTTCTACTGCACACCCTGTTGATTTGTTGACTATTCTTTTCAATCTTGCTCCTTTTCATTTTCTTCCCCAGGTGTTACACCTGAGTGAATCTTGTATTCCTAACTCTGCTCTCAGCATCTGCTTCCCAGAGAAAGTATCAAGAACAATCTTTTATCCCATCAAAGATCATTTTACCTACTTCTGCCAAATGTCTCAGTAAATTACACTGTATAATAAACCATTTCAAAACTGAGTGGCTTAAAACAATATTTATTTTGCTCATGAATCTATAGTTAGGAGAGGATTTGATGGGGAGATTTTTTATTCCATTCTATATTAGGTTATGTGGGATTGGAGGCTGATGAATGGAATTATCTGAAGGTTTACTCAAATATCAGGCACCTGGTCTTGGAAGACTTGGATATCTGCGCCATGTTGTGGCTTCTCAGGAATTGAATTTTACTAAGAATCTTAGATCTCCAAAAGTGTATGTACAAAGAAAGGAGAGAGAAGAGAGAGAGAAGAGAGAAGAGAGAAGAGGAGAGAAGAGAGAAGAAGAGAGGAGAGAGAGAGAGAGAACATTGCCTTTTATGACCTAGCCTCTTACATCACAGAATTTCACTTCTATTATAACAACTTCCTTACTTTCAAGGAAAAGGAATAGGGATCTCATGTCTCAATGGAGAAGTATCTGCCTGTCTTATCAAGAACACTTTGCTGTATATGTTTATACAGCCAGCTCTGAAAAATTCTGGCATCATCTCTAAAGAGAGACACTCCTATTCTTTTCATTAAAAAATAGCTATCCCTGCACCCAAATGTTCACTTTCTGCTTTTTTCTTGTCTAAGGAGGGATAGAAATGTGCACATGCCTGTGTCAAAATCAGCTCCTAATTGGTGTTCCAGATATTATTTCATCTTACCTTGTTGATGGTCCTTTCCCTATAATTTATCTCTTATATGTCTAGCTTATGTCACTGAAATCTGTTTTTCTTATATTCTGCCCCCATTCACATGATAAATAAAGTCATTACTATTAGAACCAAACACACATACACAACACACACACACACACACACACATCTGATAAGATCCTAAAGCTCCCTCCTGCTGCTTTTTTTTTTTTTTTTTTTAACAGGCAAAGTGGACAGTGAGAGAGAGAGAGACAGAGAGAAAGGTCTTCCTTTGCCGTTGGTTCACCCTCCAATGGCCGCCGTGGCTGGCGCACCGCACTGATCCGAAGGCAGGAGCCAGGTGCTTCTCCTGGTCTCCCATGGGGTGCAGGGCCCAAGCACTTGGACCATCCTCCACTGCACTCCCGGGCCATAGCAGAGAGCTGTCCTGGAAGAGGGGCAACCGGGGCAGAATCCGGCGCCCCAACCGGGACTAGAACCCGGTGTGCTGGCGTCGCAAGGCGGAGGATTAGCCTAGTGAGCCACGGTGCCAGCCCTCCTGCTTTCTATGCTCTTTCTTACTCCTTACAGTCAGATATTCCAAACATGTAGTCTACACTAATCGTCTGTTTCCATACCTTCCAAATAACACTTAATTTGTTGCATTTTTAGGATTCTAATTGCACCATTCCCATTAAACCTTTTTTTAAGACTACCATAACTTCTTTTAAAGCCAATTTCAACACAGCTTTCACTAATAATTATACTTCTCTCAGCTGTTGATATTTTTGGCTTCCTCTTTGTTGAGTTTTATATTCCTGGTTCTTTCCTGGGATTTCTCCTCCTGTCACTGATTGTTTATATGTCGTTCTCCTCTCTGCGTCTTGAATGATGATATTCTTCATGTTTCTCCTCTAGAGCCTCTTATCAAATTACAGTCTTCAGGAATTTCAAAACCTTCTGTGTTTCTGTTTACTGTCTATAAGTTGAATGACTGCAAGATCTATCTCTCTGGCCAAGATCTTTTCGGAAATGTTTTATAAAATTCCTCCCTTCACTCCTAATAGTGTACTTATTATAGACTGAGAAACGTATAATGAATGTGATTCTCCTTGTTTGCCCACATCATAGCTTGAGATTTGGGTGATTCTATGTTTTTATCTCAGTTGGTGCAAGTATCCATGATGGTTTCCTTCTCCAGAGAAGTGATAGCAGGAAGCTCATTCCTCCAGCCTTAACTCTGAAGCCCATTGTTTTATCATCTGTGCACCTGATGATCTCCATGGTTCCTTCGCTGCAACTTGGCCGTGGCTTGGAGAGTTGTGGTACTGCGTCCCTGTAAGGGAAGCAAGTTGGAGACCAGATGTCCCACAGTGCTGGTCCTCTCATTCGTCCTCGGGCATGTGCCCTGTTTGTTGGTCTCCTGCAAGGGACGTTGTTCCAGACCTCCACCCCCCAACCCTGCAACACCTACTGACCACCTGTGTGGGAAAAGAGAGCACATTTGCCATCTGAAGTTATTTATTATATTATTTATGATTTTTTTAAAAAAATTTGGAGATGCTCTGTATTTTTTTAGATGCAGTTATTAAAATAAGTGCTAGACATGAGTAAAAATGGTGACCCATCTTTAATTTGTCAGTAAACATTTTTTTTTTTTGACAGATAGAGTTAGACAGTGAGAGAAAGAGACAGAGAGAAAGGTCTTTCTTCCCTTGATTCACTCCCCAAATGACCTCAATGGCCGGAGCTACGCTGATCTGAAGCCAGGAGCCAGGTTCCTCCTCCTGGTCTCCCATGTGGGTGCAGGGGCCCAACATTTGGGCCATCCTCATGGCCTTCCTGGACCACAGCAGAGAGCTGGACTGGAAGAGGAGCAACCAGGACTAGAACCCGGCGCCCATATGGGATGCCAGTGCCGCAGGCAGAAGATTAACCAAGTGAGCCACGGAGCCGGCCCCTCAGTAAACATTTTAACTGTTTTATAAGAAATATAATTGAATGCATATGATTAATCTGGATCAAAAGCTTTTAGATTTCCAGAAATTTTTGACAGGATCTATCCCTCATGGTTCTAATGGAAACTGAATTAATTAATCAAACATAATGTAGAAAACTATCTGTAAATATACAATTCAGAAAAGGGTTTTATTTTTTTGATGAGATTTATTTATTTATTTGAAAGACAGAGTTCCAGGTGGAAAGAGAAAGACAAAGAGAGAGAGGGAGAGAGAAAGAGAGAGAGGGAGAGAGAAAGACCATTCCCTTCATTGGTTCACTCCCCAAATGTCTGCAACGGCCTGGGCTGAACCAGGCTGAAGCCAGGAGCCAAGAGCTTCTTCCAGGCATCCATGTGGTGCAGAGGCTGCTTTCCCCAGTCCATCAGTAGGGAGCTGAATCAGAAGAGGAGCAGCTAGAACATGAACCAGCACCCATATGTGAATTCTGGCATCACAGATGGCAGCTCTACCCACTATGCCACAAGGCTGTCTCCCAGAGAAGGGTTTTATTTCTGTTTAAGCTAATGAAAAATGACTTTCAAAGAAAAAATTGTACAGATAAAATATAATGCTCATTTTAAAATTTGCCTTTAAGCTGAGGCTTACTGTTACTGTGTACTGAAAAGAATCTGTTGGCTAAAACAGTGAAATTTGTTTTCCATTTCCAACAGTTAGTCATTTCTTATAGTCTAAGGTTGAATTTTTTCAATGTATGAGTGTTATTTATGAAGTTATCATAGGTGTTAATAAGCATACATTAATAAAACTCCAAGCTGAAACTGAATATTTAGTAGACTAATGGTTGAATAGCAGCAAACACATTCAACTGGACAAAGTTAAAAAATTTGCCTGAGTTCCAAACCTCAATTAGGGATACAGAGAAGCCAAGGCTTATGGTAGTATTACAGAATGTATGCTTCACTGCCCAGACAAGCACTGATGCATGATCCAGAACTATGCTCAAGTATGTCATGATGAGGAGCAGGAACACGCTCAGGCGTTACTCAAGGATGAATGCTGCCTTTTGCATTGTTACACTGGTAATAGAGCCTTGCTTGATTCCTCCTGCATCTATATCTTCCTTTCAACCATAAACTGTGCAAATGTGTATTTGTATGTCTCTGGGTTGGGGAAGAGTTTGAATGTAACTGTTTGTGAGTCTCAGAAATTACAGTCTTCTTGTATACACTGTTTACATTAGGGAAGAGGAGTATGGCTGATATATTCTGACAAGAGCTTGGTTAATGTGAGATTTACTTTTCTGCTAACACCAGAGTATACCAGCTAGCCTATTAGCTCCTAGGCTATGTATGTACCATGCAGCCTATTTCTCCTAGGGCCATACAGAATAGCCTGAATTTAAACCAAGCCCAAAGGAAAATTATGCAATCAAGAGATGAATGTAAACATGGGTGAGGCTTCTGATAGCATAACATGGACAACTTTTTACGGAAACTACTTTTATGAGTCGAGGAAGAACACTCTAAAATAGTGTTTAAAAGATAGTACATTAAAAACACAAACCAGTATTTTTAATTGTATCATTATCAATATTGTTTACTATATGTGATTGTACAATATGTTTTGTTTACATGAATAGCAGCACCCTAAATTGGTTTACACCAGTATCACCACAAACTCATACCATGACCTCATGACATAAGAGTGTTTCGGCTCCATTGTAATCTGATGGGACCACTGTCATACATACAGCTTGTCATTGACCAAAATATTGACATGTGGCCCAGGATTGCATTTGGGAAATGCATTCCGCTGACTGCAGTTTCTGGAGTCATGGTTTAATGAGCATACAATTTCATGACTAATGCAAGAGTCTGAATGAAACTGGTAGCCTTGGCGGTTCAGTGGCCCAGTGCATCAGCAAGCTGCTGTACCAGGGGATCCACCGTGTCCTTACTGTGCCCTCTGAGATGATTGGCAGTGCGGGGTCAGAGCCCCAGCCTAAATATTGTGGCTCCTGTGCTTCTTCGGAACTGATGCACTTTCAGCAGTCGTTGGCCTGTGGTCCATTCTCTTTGTAATGTTGACTTCTAACACCTCAGGTGATGTATCCCTGGTCAAGAATCCTAGCAAAGCTAAAAATGAAATAGACAAGGCACTAACTTCTGATAATTTTTAGAGCTGTTAAAATGTTAGGTTTTATGGATATGACCTGGGCATTCATCCCTCTGGAAATGTTACTAAAATCCATAGGTGTGCGATTTTAGAGGATTTTGAAATGAGGAGCTGCTGACTGGCCCAGGAGACCAAATCAGCTGAGAGATGAGGGAAAATAAAAGAGGGAGGGTGATGAAAAATTACACAGGGGAGGCAACTAGAGCAGGTATCAAAAAAAATTTGGGTAAACAACATCAGGAATTTGGCAGAATACGAACAGATACCTATTGGTGATTTTCACTCAGTAGAAGAAAACACAGGGCTGATGCTGAAGCAGGAGTCACTGAAAATTAAATAAAATTTATTTACATTAAATTAATGACCTAAATTATTTACATTAAATTAATGACCTAAATTATTTATATTGAATTAATGACCTAAATTATTTATATTAAATTAACCTAAATTATTTACACCCAAAGGAAAGAAAAAGAAATATAACAATTCTTCAACAGCACTGAAATATGGCACAAGAGCTCCTAGTGAATATTCGTCACTCTACATACACAGATAATAAACAATTGTAAATAGCATGTGATGTTACAAACATATTCAATTAGAGCAACTAAATGACCTAGATTTAATTCCATATTCATGATTTTGTTAATTAGAATTTTTGTGTGCTCAGTAATGCTGTTAACTATTTTTGTACACTTTGGAAGCTTTAAAACCAAATAGCGCTTAGGTGAACACCTTCACAGACATGATTGCTTCACTGATCTTAAAGGGAGAAAATACAGACTGAAGCGCTTGCAAGGAAAATATAAAGTTTAAATGTGTCAGGTTCTGTCTGCTTAAATCAAAGCTTCCTGCTCTCTTCTGCTCAGGGACATGACAAGTACATCATTGTCATGTAACCGAAGGTGACCCTGGAGAGTCTTCCATATGTCTACCAAGAATTTGTTTCAAATTGAAAAAAAATTGTTTCTTGATCGGCCCTTGTCCTGACTGTTGATGTACAACTTAATACTTTATCCCTTTTAGGATATTTTTGTTCTAGTTAATACTATTGGTTGAACTCTGTAATCAACACACATTTATTCTTAGGCGTTTAAATTTAACAGAAAAGTGATCTCTGTTAAATATAAGAGTGAGAATGTGAGAGGGAGGAGACATATAATTTGAGACATGCTCAATCGGACTTGCCCCAAATGGTAGAGTTAGAAATGTGCCAGGGGATTCCAATTCAATCCCATCAAGGTGGCATGTACCAATGCCATCTCACTAGTCAAAGGGATCAGTTTAAGTTCACAATTGATCATAATGATAGGATTAAGTGTCAAAGGGATCACATAAACAAGACAAGTGTGCTAATACTAACTGATAAGATTAAAAAGGAGAGAATGATCCAACATGGGAAACGGCCATCTGGGGAGTGAACCAGCATATGGAACATCCCTTTGTCTGTCTGTCTGTCTGTCTGTCTGTCTCTCTCTCTCTCTCTCTCTGTAACTCTGACTCTCAAATACATAAATCATTCTTAAAAAGAAAAAACAGAAATAGAATATGCCCAAATATTACAAAGGGCTTTGTTGTACCTGCCTCCATCTTCCTAGTCACCCTCTTCCTCACTGAGAATTGTGTTATTTATGTCTTGGTTTCAAACTGTAAATGAAACCAAGACATAAATAACACAATGTTATTTTTGTTAGATTTTGTTACAAATCTTGGGATTCCATTCGTTGTTATGGAAGAATAATAATACATCATGCATACATACATAATTTTCTTTATCCAGTCTTCAGTTGGTTGACATCTAGGTTGGTTCTATTGTGGTTCTAGTCTAGCCATCAGACTAGTCCTGATGACTAGTCAGGGAGATCCTTTATCAGATGGTAGTTTACAGAGATATTCTCCCATCTCTTGTTTACCTCTTCGTTTTGCTGATTGTTTCCTTTCTTGTGCTAAGCTTCTAGCCTGATGTACTCCCAGTTGTCCATTTTGGCTTTTTTGTGTTTGCTTCTGGGGTCTCATCCAAGAAGTTTTTGTCGACTCCAATGCCTTGCGATATTTCTTCTGGAGATACAGATATTTCATTATTTTGCTTAATACAGGCCTATATTAATTAATTGAATGATCACAGATGTCAAGGTCAGAATCCAGGAACTTTATCTAGGTCTCCCATGTGGGTCACGGGGGCCCAAGCAATTCAATCAGCCCCCTCTGCCTCGCAGGTTATGGCAGGCCTCACAAGCATGGCTCAACCAGCTGTGCCACAACACATACCCCTACTGGGTTTTTGACATGGGTGGTATTTCTGAAGTTGAATGTATCAAATCTATGACATCCAGTTCTTAGAAAACTGGATCTTATTTTCTCCAGCTTAAAATATTTGTTTCTCACTGCTTTTAGAATATAATCTGAAGTTTTCCCATGGCCTCTACCTCCTCATCCATGCAATTTTCTAACCCATCTACAGTCACTTCTCCGTCTGCTTAGTCATGCTGGCTCCTTGTCATTTGTCCATCACATGAAGCACCATCCAGGTTCTGGAATCTGTTCCTATGGCTTCCTCTGCCTAGAATGTCCTTCCTCCAGCTGAATCTTGATTGAATTGCTTCCCTCTTTCATCAATTTCTTCACTCAGAAGTTGGCACTTCAGTGAGGACTTCTTGACACCCACTTTCATGGACACCTATGACTTTGTGTCCCATTGCTTTTATCTTCCTAGTCTACCTTGTTTTTCATAATCATTTATCTGTATGAGTTATTATAATATATGCATTGTTGATAATTTTGTCCACACTACACTGTTAATGTCATCACAATGGGAATTATTTTTTTTTTCTTTTTGAATGGCCTACCCCCAACAGATGTAAAACAAAATGAAACAAGAGCAAGGGAATGGGTTATATATTACTGGTTCCAATTCCATGCAATACTTTCCCAAAAAACTGGTGGGGAATCTGCTTTCTCCATTATATGAATTTTTCTAAGTACAGCTCTAGACAACTCTAGGAGTTGAAGGCCTGGATCCGAAAGCCTCACTCTCATCCTGATACCTTATCAATTCCTACGTGTTTGGCCTTAGCATATTAATCTAGTTATTCAGAGTGAGATGTTTGTCATTCATCAAGGCCTGCCTTTCTCATAGAAAAGGACAATCCCTAGTATGGGACAATCACTGGGATTGCTGTGGCTTGGCCTCTGGAGTTATCTTGGTTCTTAATCACTTTTTGGGATTGTCCCCATCTCTGATCCTAGGAGTTAACTTCATTTTTGCTTAAAGCAGTCAGGAGTGGTCACGTTGCCCAGAAAGTGCTAGGAATTCCATGCTCTGTTTCAGACAATCAGTCTTCTCCTAGCCTGCCTCTCTGCACACTTCCACCTTACAAGCCAATTAGCCAAGTGGCTAACATCCTAACTAGTGAAGTGTCGCTCCCCCTCTTCGCGGAGGAACGACACAGGACCCTGCACTGTTCTTTTGTCTGCTCGGCCCTTCCCGAGTTTGCTGCTGGTTCTTCCCGGGTTGGCTACTGACCCTTCCACCTCTGTGGAAGGGCGGTTCCCCCTGCCACTTTCCCCACTTCCGCGGGGGAGCGGCACACCGCCGGCCGGCTCTCTCGGGGGCTGCTCAGATGTTATCCGGATGTTCCCCTTAGATGTTCCTGGTGCATGTTGTCTCTCTCCTCCTTTATAGTCCTCTTCCACCAATCCCAACTCTGCTACCCACACGCCGAGCACGCTGCTCTCCTCCAATCAGGAGCAGGATCAGCTCCTGCAGGTTGTTGGTCGAACTGGAGGCAGCTGTGTAGAAGTTGTTTACTCCTCTCTCAGCGCCATATTGTGGGAGAGCAGATGCATAGAATAAGTCTTAATTCCAGTAACTTAGTCTAGTCCGAGTTGCTCCCCACAGTGAAGCTATCAATATCACCAATGAGACCAAGAAACTCATGTAGGTTTAAAGTTAGTAACTGAACAGTCACAGAAATGTAGGGAAATGTTTCACCGACTTGGTGTGAATAACTCACAATGGGCTTTACATGTAGAAAGTTGCGGCAGCCGTTGGAGGTTGAACCAATGGCAAAGGAAGACCTTTCTCTCTGTCTCTCTCTCACTGTCCACTCTGCCTGTCAAAAAAAAAAAAAGAAAAAGAAAAAAAAGAAAGTCTTTCTGTTAATAGTGTTCTAGATGTATAATTTTTTTTGCAAGTTTAAAATTTTTTGGCAATTAGTGTTCATTGTGAAAACTGTTAATTTTATGAACAAACACAACATTTAAGAATTTCAGCTGATTAAATAAATGGGGTAAAATTTAAGATAGAATATTAAAGTTGTGAAGCTTTGTTAGACAAGTTTAGGAATCTTTACAAGGTGTTTGCAAAAATTTGGAATCATAACACAAAATAGTATAATAGAGATAAGATTTTATTATAATTGACATCATTTATAATGTTAACTCAAATACTGAAGAATTCGGTGAATTTTTATTCATCAAATTTCCTATAGTCATGAAACACACACTTTGTATAATTATCATATCATGAGTTAGAAAATAAAATTAATTTTACATTTTACATTTTACAGCAATGAAAAACTACAAAATAAAATACTAACATACATAAAATAACATTCCTATTATAGATATTAAAAAAGGTAAAGTTTAGTATAGGTAGTAGTAAAACATATTATTTCCCATAACCATTCCCAATTTTTCTTTACTATTGACATATACTGAGCCCAAAAAACGTTTTTGTATCAAAAAGTTACAATGTGTCATATTTAAGAAGAAATTAATGGAGTACAGTGACACTGTTGAGGAAGTTACTAAAAATTTGAGAAGTGAAATTATAATAATATAGCCTATTGAAGCTATACTGTCTTGATAATCCTTCAGATTTATTGTGGATCTACAGATAATTTTATTTAGATGATTTTCTCACACAAAATTCTGCTAGACTAACAATGCATGAGTGACAGCCCGGCCTTCAGCCTGGGCTGAAGTTATAATTGTGGACAATGCTGAGGTCAATATTTTCTGATTACCTAATTTTTGTTTTATGTGTTTATCTACAAAATAATGTGTGGAAACAGAGAAGATAAAATAACCATCATTTTATTTGGAGAATTTTTGTGGTTCTTGATATGAATTACAATACCATTCTCCAAATAGTGAATATTTTGTTATCTTAAGTGCATGAATGTGATGATTGCTGCATTAGTACATTGCCAACATTAAATATTTCTACCTATACACTTAAGGGATTATGTGTTTGGTAACTTAGTAAATAAACTAAGAGTTTCTCATTGTTGTTACTTTTTTTTTTCTTTGAAAGCAAGAAAAACATCAATTAAATGATCTGATGTAGATCCTTGAAAAACTAAAAGTACTTAACTTTAACATTAGCTTCAATTTCATATCATTTGATGCTTTTATGATTGTCTAACCAAATTAAAATTAAAATTATTAAACTTATTATTTGCTTTGCAATTTTGTTTGTATTGTAGCTACATATTTTTTATTTTAACTCTTTTATTTTTCTACCTTCTCAAAACTGTTTTAAATAAAAATATTCAGTCATGTGTCTTATGAGTTGTTCTGTCTTATACTATTTTCAGGTAGAATAATGCTTATCTAAAATATCTATCTATAAATATAGAGATAGATCGTAAATCATTGTTACTAGGCACTATATAGTATCCATAATAAACTGATCTGAGATAATTATAAAACTAAGAAAGGTGTCATTGGTGTTAATGTAATCCATTATTCATGGATCCAATTCAACAATGAAGTTAAATTTAAGCCAATAACACATCTCACATTAATAACCTTGATAAGCCTAAATTTTTCACATAAATAGCAACGAGGTCCCCCCAAAATAGACTATTTTATAAGTCTGTGTGTCCCTGAAACACCACACGACTTTGTGAAACTTGAAGAATGAAATCCAAATGCAGTAAACTGGAGTGAGACATGTGAAACTGGGACTTCACTTTTTAAGAATAACAGAGGTATTACACACAGTGTTGAAAAAATAAAATTTTAGGGCAGAGTTGCTCATCCTTTTCCATAAAGAACCAGGTAGGAGACATTTTAAGTTTTATGTCCCAAGAGGAATAATATGGGTAGTTCTTCTGCTGGTATTTATATAAAAAGCAGAAAGCAATTTCTAAAATGTTTGACAAATTTCAAAACATAATAATTGGCAAATGTTTTTAAAGCATTTTTGTATGTGTTTTCTATTGCCATGGTTAGAAATACTGCATGTTAATGTCTTAAAAGAGCACCTAGTGTTTTTATTTTATTTTATTTTAAATTTATTTATTTGAATGTCAGAGTTACACAGAGAGGAGAGGCAGAGAGAAGGGGTCTTCCATCCGTTGGTTCACTCCCCAAATGACCGCAATGGCTGGAGCTACGCCGATCCGAAGCCAGGAGCCAGGAGCTTCCTCTGGGTCTCCCAAGTGGGTGTAGGGGCCCAAGGACCTGGGCCATCTTCCATTGCTTTCCTAGGCCATAACAGAGAGCTGGATTGGAAGTGGAGCAGTCGGATCTTGAACTGGTGCGCATATGGGATGCCGGCGCTTCAAGCCAGGGCATTAAGCCGCTGCACCAAAGCGCCGGCCCCTGAGCACCTGTATTTATTTGCTTGCTTGTTTGTTTTTCAGACCTTCCTGTCATCCACAGTCTGGGCAAGAAGGCTCAGCTCTCTCTCTGCTCTGGGTTGAACACGGGGGTCACTGAAACATCAGGGGTTCACAGCACTGTGTTCCTTTTTTGCTTTCATGCCATTCTAGCTGTTGATGGAATTTAGTTTCCTGTGAACAAACCGAGGTCCTCATCCCCTTGACCAGGCAGAGATCTGTGTAGCTTCTAGCAATCCTGGAATTGCTTAGCACATGGGTCCCTTGGTCTTTCCAACAATTTTGAATTGAGTCCCTCTCCAACTTAACATTCCTCTTTCTGCCTCATCTCTCCTTCCCTACCTCTGTCTGACTGACTCTTGCACTTTCAAGGTCTCGTGGGATTGTACTGGCTCCACCTAGAAAACCTGGGATAAGGCCCACGCTCGGGACAATGAGCATTCCTAATACCATGTGCAAAGACCCTTCACAGCAAGAGCCCATGTTAGTGTTTGAATAATCGGGAAACAAGATTTTGATTCACATAGCATTACAGGTAGAATTCTGTCGCAGGTCTATTAATGAGAGTAATGGAGATTTTCTTTGTGCTTTAATCTGTTGCTTAACTAAAGTTTAAATTGAATGCTGCTTATCATCAACCGGGTTGTAATTGCTGCTTTCTGTGAACCAGTCTTATCTGCCAAGGCCTTACTGAAAGAGGTGACCAGCTTGTTTTAGTCATTGACCAGGGCTTCTGGATTCACTATATCGAATACTGTGCAGGCATTGGAAAACTCCTTGATGCATGTTTAATCATGTGTTCAAATCTGTAAAGTATGCAGATAAACTAAAATAGATTAAAGATAGAATGGACTATTTTCCAATTTTATAAAACAAAATTTTTGTATAAATTGATAGATCAATCCATTTGTTCTTAAACACATGGGGTGATATTCAGTGCACTTTCACTGGGTGTAGAATAGCAGGTGAAGATGATGAAGTTTTCAACTGCATTCTGCATTTTTAAAGAATTTATAATGCAGTTTTACAGAAATTAAGAAAACAAATGTTATAAAGCATTTCAGATTCTATAATTTGGTGCTTTTTTCCATTTAACTATTTTGCAACTAATTTTCTTTCTATCATAAGGCAGCTCAACCTAGGATGTATCAGAACAAAGTGACGTGGTTCACCATAACTCTCCTAACCATCCAGATCTGCGATGAATGATGGACTGTTAAGATACCCAGTAGGCCAGGGAACAATGGGATTTATTTTAACAAACCTCTATAAACCTGTGAACTGGTCCTCACCTATTGAGAGTACTAGATTTCAAACTTCAATTAGAAAACCACCATGAAGTCACTCCACAAGTGGCAAAAATCCCTGCATGTTAGACTTTTCATTTTCTATTTACTATGAAAAATTGAAAAAAGTGATTGCAAACATAAATTTAAATTGTTTGCCTTGCATTGACTTCAAAGGAACCTCATGTCTGAAAGCTGGAATGCCAACTTCAGTCAGCCATCCATGTAGATACATCAACAAACAGCTGAGTTTCCACTCTTTGTACACTAAAAATTAAGAAAGCAGTTATTTGTTTCTATATGTATATAGCAGCTTAATTCATAATAGCTAAGACATGGAATCAACCCAGATATCCATCAACTAATGACGGGGTAAAGAAAATATACATGATGAAATGCACTCAGCCATAAAAATCAAATCCTGTCTTTGCAACAAAATGGATGCAATTGGACACCATTATGCTTAGTGAAATAAGCAAGTCCCTGAAAGAAAAATACCATGTGCTACCTCTGATATGTGTTAGTTAGTATAGAATACAAAAAAAAAAAAATAAGAATGAACTGACATCTTATGATTTGACTATTATTTATAGCCCTTGTCTACATCCCTTGCTATAGTGGTCTTTCTACCTCTTACTTTATGGTTAGTGGTGCATTAAGCCTGTGATTATAAACTAAATTGAAAGTAGGTTATTGCAAAAATTAAAGAAAAAACAACAAGGAAAAAAGCAATGAGAGAGGAATGAGGGAAAGAGATAGGAAGGGAAGTATAGTTATCTTAGATTTGTATTTGTGAAGTACATCAAACTGTTCTCCTTATATTAATAAAAATTTTATTTTTATAAAGATTTATTTATTTATTTATTTGACAAGTAGAGTTACAGTGAGAGAGAGAGAGAGAGAAAGGTCTTCCTTCTGTTGGTTCACTCCCCAAATGACCGCAATGGCTGGAGCTACGCCGATCTGAAGCCAGGAGCCAGGTGCTTCTTCCTGGTCTCCCATACGGGCGCAGGGCCCAAGCACTTGGGCCATCTTCTACTGCACTCCCAGGCCACAGCAGAGAGCTGGACTGGAAGAGGAGCAACAGGGATTAGAACCCAGAGCCCATATGGGATGCTGGTGCAGCAGGCGGAGGATTAACCTAGTGCACCACGGCGCCAGCCCCCATAAAAAAATTTTGAAAAAGAAAGCAAAGAAAATAAAATAATACAGAACAAAAGTGAAAATTATAAAAAATGAGAAAAAGTACATTTACTATCCCTGAGGGAATGCTTAGAAAGTATTTAGACAAAGGGAAAGAAGTTGATATGAGATGGAGCGCAATTCTAGATAGTGACAATGAACTGTGTATCTTTGATAAAAGCTGAAGAAAGAAAAAATACTTGACAAAATAAATTTTCCATAATTTGACTTTATATGCTATAAACACATGCTGACTTACTACAAAGTATCCTACAAATGTGTACAATTTTTGTGACAGTTATATAGTTTTTAAAAAAAGAAATTGAATAGAAAGTTAAAGTTGTTGCTTTATGGATATTGGGATATTGGTGAGCTGGTTCCCTAAGGTTCAGAATAAGCTATAGATGTTATCGAAAGGTATTTCATATAAACACAGTTCATCGTCAAGATGAAAGTCTGTATGTTTCATATACACTAATTAGTGTTGATGTTACAATAGATTGTTATAAAAAAAAAAAGTAGATCAGAAACAAATTGCAAAACATCTCATTAAAGGCATGTATCAATACAGACTATTTTGATTCTGAACCAAGAAGTGGCTCATTTTCAGATCTAGTTGTTACTTATTTTGATTCAAGCAAAGGGTTCAATATTCAGGTAAATAATTAAACTGGGCAGTCACGAAAGTTCCTTGAGTGAGGAAGAGTTGAGATTTGGGTACCCGCCTGCCACTTAAAGGTTCAAGTTGAATTTTTAGTAAATGAACTTCTAAGGCTTTGACTTGCCTGGAATCCAGAAAATGCCTGGGGTTGAGGTAAGACAGTTTCTTGAAGGTAGGAAAGGTGGGGTTAATGGGATTTCCTAGAGAGGACAAAGATCTCCACCTCTGTTCAGTATTTTGCCCAAGGCCATCTTGACCCTGCCATTCAAAATCTTTTCTGACATTTCAGCATTTGTAGCGCATTGCAGAATGCAGATGTAGAACAGAGGCAGGTTTAGAGCATTATTCCTGACGCTTCCTTTTAAATTAATAAAATAAATAAATAAAATGCTGCTCCTAGTCGTCTGTCCCAAACATTAAACTCAAGTATACAAAATTACTTATTTTTAAATGAAATCTGCTCCAGCCTGGTTGAGCATAGCTCAAAAACACAATTCATCTTTTGGAACAGTCATTTCAATCAATTTCCAGATACTCTCTTTCATTTTGAAAGAACAAAAATTCTGTCTTTTATGTCTATATTTACTCTGCAGTGGGGCAAGTCAAAAATAAAAGTGCATCCTTAACATTAAACTTCTTTGCTTTTGGCTTGCACCAGAACTTTTCCCTCATTTCAATGTAGCTTTTGTATGGGCATGTGCAATAAAAAAGCCAATAAACTTAATAAATGGTTCAACTGCATGAGAGCACCTGTGTGTTACCTTCATCCTCATTATCCATTTCCTCAGACATTGTCCATTACCTCGTCTTGGTCACAGAACTCTATTGTAAGTGTAATAAATAGTGCAATAAAAGTAAATAATCTGAGAAAATATTACAGTGCAAACTGAAAATAGTTTTGTTGTAAATTTATGCACATTTTTATCCACTCTGCTAAGTACAAGTATGCTGTCATTCTACTGTTCTCTTTATATCTCCCATAGGAATATGATCCAAATCCTTATTTCTTATGAGCTTCATTCAAATATATATTAGAGTGGCTCAATGCCAACAGTTATTTTCAATAATAAAATTGTTGAAAACTGATTCAGGCAATAGAATGTCTGTGTTTGTGTGTGTTTGTGTGTGTATGTGTGTGTGAGAGAGAAAGTAATCTTTGCAATGAGCCTCAAAACATATCTACATTCTCACAGTAAATGTAAACTTATAAACTTTTATTTGAGTAATTCAGACATCAAATGTATTTTCTCAAAATAACTGTGAATTTAGACAAAGTGAATTTTGCTTAAAATTTCAGAATGATAGCTATATTTCCAAATTTATTTGGCTGTGTGAACTCTGAATTGTTACCTATAATAAACAAGAATTTCTGATGACACTTAATACTAAATTGCATATCAGCTGTTGGTATTTGGTATGGTATGAACAAAAGACTTACCTTCCACATCATACTCATTTGAGAATATTTCAGATTTTTCAACTAAAGACTATTTTAAGGCAGGATATACCACTAAATTAGTAGCTGCAAGACTGTGTTTCCAATGACTCTTAAACATGGGGTCATAGGCAGTTGAATGGTAGTATACTCATTAATATCGTCAGCAATTCATAGCTGTCAGTCAGACAAGATTGTTACAAGCAGTATACACGACTCAAGAAACGCACAGAAGTGAAGTGGTGATTCCAGGCTGACAGATCATTCTAGGTAGCATGAGCAGGCTCTAGTCAACCATCAGTTTGCTCTCTATCCTCTTTCTAAAGAACGCACCGAAGTAATGAAGCTATTTAATAAAAATATTGACTGGATCTTACCTAGTTCTGCCAGTGGGTAACAAAGCATACAAGGGAACTTCAAAAAGTTCATGGAAAATGGAAAAAGAGAAGTGTATTTACATATGACTTATTTTAATATTTAATATAAATACATATTTTACATATAAAATATTTTTCTGTTCATAAATGCAAGCAACTATAAGTCAGTAAATGATAAGCATTTTAGCTGCTTTATTATTTTGTTTTAATCTTAATAAGCAAATATATTAGAATGATGTATATGTAATGTTAAAACTATACAGTAAATAGTTTCATCTATTATGATTCTTCCTTAATGGAGAATAAACATTGAAAACAATTATTTTCAGTGCACTTGGCTATGTGTATAGAAGACCCCATTTGTTTAACTGCACTGAATTGCTGCTGGATAGTGTTATAAAAAGGAGTTAAATAAATCTATTCAAAAATGAACTCCTATACCTAGCTCACCTGATTTATACTGGTATGTATATCTTCCACCCCACTTTTAAATTAAACCTTTAAACACAAAGCCTGATATGTTGAATTTAGGAGATGCATAATAAATGCTTGTTAAAACAAATTGGTTGATACTACTCCTTAAGGTGTTCAGAATATTTTCTGAACGAATATTCTGAAAAATTAGTTCCTTGACATGTGACCCTCACAGAAATTTCACAATCACAGATATTGAAAAAATGCATTATGCTGCATTGCTCTGTTGTAGACATTTAAAGTAGTTCATTTGGCCTCTGATAAGTTAAAAACTGAAGACATCCATTTAGCATTATTCATTTATTCCCCAAACATAATTTACCACAGAATCTCTTTAAAGTTTGCAAATCTTATAGTTTACCAGAAACAAAACTACAATAACCTTATAGGACAGCTATTATTTGACAACTCAATTCCTTTGGGGACGGGGAACGATTTTCTATTAATTTGTTGCAGTGAATTTGCCTCTTTAAAGCTTGTATTAATATTTTTTTTATTATTTGCAGTTTCACAGAACTTTATAATGCCACTAAAGAATAAGTAGAGATATGAATATGACTTGGAATCATGCTATCTCTCTTAATATTATCATGACTAAGTTTTGTTATTGTGTCTCCAATAATAAACATCACTGTTGCAAATGAAAAGAACATGACCATTTCTTCTTTATGATTTTGAAAATTTGTCATATGGCTTACAATCAAAATGATATCATGCTTTTAGCAATGGATAACACTTTAAGACATCTATCTACAAAGAGACTGATCCTTTTCTTACTTTTTTATAAAATCCCAAATTATATATGATCAAAATTCAAAATGCTACAAGTTACTCATGATGAAATTGCTTCTCATTGCAACTTGTTCTTAACTCAAAATGATTGGGTTAACAACTGGAGGTTATATTAGTTTCTTTTTGACAGGTAGATTTAGACAGTGAGAGAGAAACAGAGAGAAAGGTCTTCCTTTCCGTTGGTTCAACCCCCCAAATGGCAGCTACGGCCGGCGCGCTGCACTGATCCGAAACCAGGAGCCAGGTGCTTCCTCCTGGTCTCCCATGTGGATGCAGGGCCCAAGCACTTTGGCCATCTTCTACTGCTTTCCCAGGCCACAGCAGAGAGCTGGACTGGAAGAGGAGCAACTGGGACAGAATCCGGCACCCCAACCAGGACTAGAACCCAGGATACCGGCGCCACAGGTGGAGGATTAGCCAAGTGAGCTGCGGTGCCAGCCAAGTTATATTAGTTTCAATAACGTTTTCAAGTGTCCCTCTGGTACACTGGAAATGCATACCTCTGATGGGTGTTCATGAGTGGGACCTAGAGGCAGAATGATACAGTGAGAGCTGATGGGTTGGGCCATTGTGACACAGTGGGTTAAGTTGCTACTTGGAACACCAGTGGCTGTTATCAGAGTGGCTCATTCAAGTCCCAGCTATTCTGTGTTTCCAGTCAGATTTCTTGTTAATGTATCCATGCAGTAGACAATGGCTCTTATGGGAGATCCCGATGGAGTTTTAGGCTGCTGCCTTGGGTCTGGCATAGCCCTTGCTATTGCAGGCATTTGATGAGTGAACCAGAGGATGAAAGATCCTTCTCCATCTCTCTATTTCTGTCACTCTGCCTTTCAAATTTCAAGAAACATTAAGGACCTTAGAATCAGAGACCTGGGTTTTAATCTTAGCTTTGCCTCCAGAGAGCTCTGAGTCTGAGGTTGGCTATTTAACTTCATTCCATGCTTCACCAATTTACATAAATGCCAAGACTAAATCGTTTGATGCTTTGAACAACAGTTCAGTATCCTTACCTTACAGCATACAGGTATGGTAATACCCATCCTAAGATTTCATTCCTTTTATGGGCTGAATAATGTGCCTCTAAATTCATATACTGAAATCTTAATCTGCAGGACTGCAAAATGTACCCTGTTCTGGACATAGAATCTTTAGAGAGATAATTAAGTTAAATATCCATGTCATTTGAATGGTGGCTTAATCCTGTGTGATTGTTGCCTTCAGGGGAAGAGGAGGACAGGATACACACACACACACACACACACACACACCAAGACACAATTATTAGAAGACATGGAGGGAAGGCAGTTTCAGCATCCAGCGAAGACAGAAGACACCAACCGTGGCCATGTCTCATGCTGCCCTGACTTCCAGCTCAGTGAGATGGTCACTGCACTTTTTGAGCCCCCTTGTCTGTGGCGCTTGGTCATATCGGCCCTAACAGCTGAATCTTTGAGGTTCTACACACGAAGATCACTTCTGACTCCCAAGTCCGGATTCCAATAAACTCTACTGCCTGCATCACTTTGACAGTATCACATTGAACCTGAGAGACAGACACCCTCGTTCCTTAATTCCTGCCCTGAGCTGACCCCAAAAAGAAACAAGCTGTAATCCCTGGCTTCACTGAACACCACAGCCAGTTTTCAGTCATTCAAGTGCTTAACATGACACCATCACAAGCAGCTCAGGGTTGAATTCCACAGGTCTCTCTTCCTGCAAATCCTTCCTTGACTCCTAAGAGGACTGCTCACCTCCACCTGCTTTGCCCTCCCAGTGCCACTGACTGTAGTATTTCTGTAGCCCTCTTCCTTCTCCCATCCCCACCCCACCAGAACAAAGCACTCAGGTTTTCACGCTCCCACATTATTTCCTTCCTGAAACTGCATTCCCTGTGATTTATTGTGCAGAAAATCTGACATTCTTTTTGGGTCTGGCTTTGCATGAATAAAAATCCATGGGTTGCACAAAAGCAGTCAGAAGTCTTGGCTGAAACTTAGAAATGTCAGCCTTATTTTTCTTCTTCCCTTACTTGTCTCTCCAAGTAGAAAAAGAAAGAGTACACACTTTATCTTACAATTATTATGAATCACACACTCATCTTTTGTGTTTGAATAGCTCTGTGTCTTTTCTCACTACTATAAAATGCTTTGATGGGTTATTGTGAGTGCTGAAGGTAAAAATGAGAGCTTAGTGCTAACCCATAAAGAGTGGATAAAATATGCTTGAAAAACAAATGAATTATTTACTATATTGACTAATATATCCTTATCAGTTAACACAAGCTTTATAACAGAAATGATATTTTAACCACCACAAAAGTATGAGAGATCACCGGATACTTCCAAGAAGGAAAAACAATGCAGGCAGTGATAACAATAGCAACGCAGGGAAGGAAAGCGTTTGGATGTTGAGGTATGAGAGAAGGTGGATCCTAATGCTCTTATTTGTCAGCACAGGCTTCTGGGCACCTCACCCACGATCTTTATCAAAGAATTGCTCAGTCACATCCTTAGTCATGTCTTCAGAACAGGAGTTACTGTTTTGTTGTTGTTGTTGTTTTGTGCTATATTCCTACCTACGGGTTTTCCAAATCTCCAAGTTCTCCTTCCCCTTTGCTAAAAAGTACTTTTTGAAGTCTCCTCTCTTTTTTGCATAAGCAGTGAGGACTCAAGAAAATCTTAATTATTTTCCTTGGAAATATCTTCCTCCAGGGAGGACAGTTAGCCTAATAGTTAAGAAGTCTGCATCCTGTACCAGAAAAGCTGCGTTTGATACCCAGCTCCTGATTCCAGCTTGGTGACTCAAGTAGTTGGATTACTGCCACCAGTCTGGGCTACTGGGATTGATTTTCTGACATCTGGCATTGACTTTGCACAGGCTTGGATGTTGTGAGCATCTTTTGAGAGTTAACAAGTCATTAGGAATACATTCTTTCTGTCACTTTTCCTGACTCTCTCTCTCTCTTTCTCTCTCTCTCCCTCTCTGCTTCTAAAATAAAATAAACATTTTTATGTATTTGTTTATTTTTAGTTTCTTGATTTTTAATAAACTCAATGTAGTGCATTGATACATTTGCAACAATATAATATATTCCTTCATTCCCTCTTCTCTCTTTCTTTCATTTTTCAGATATCATGCATATGTGTGTGTATATATATATATATATTTAAAGATTCATGGTTATCTTTTTGGAAGAGTTACAAAGAGGAGGAGGAGGATAAGGTAGGGAGAGAGAGAGAGTGAGGGAGAAATCTTCCATCTGCTGCTGTTCTTGTTCACTTCCCAAATTACTGCAGCAGTCATGGCCAGGCCAGTCTAAAGTCAGGATCCAGGAGCTTCTTGCAGGTCTCCCACATGAGTCAGGTGCCCAGAGATTAGGCCATTTTCTGTTGCAACTCAGGCACATTAGCAGGGAACTCCATCAGAAGTGGGGCATTCAAACCAGGGCCCATAGGGGTTTCTTGCATCATAGACGGGGCTTTACCTGTTATTTCATAATGCTGGCTTCAGGATAACATATTTTTAATTTCTATTACAGTCAAGTGCTTAATGTTCTACCAAATAAAGGGTTCAACAAATAAAAAGTAAAAAGACCCTAGTTTAGTGGGAATATAGGCAAGGCCTATAAATCGTAATCATCTTTAATAATAAAAAAAATCCCCAATCTAATATCTAACTTCATTGTGGGCTCGATCTGTGAGGCCCGCACACTGCCACGATGGTGGGGCGACGGCGTTCTTCAGCAAGTAGCACAGGAGACAAGTGTCAGTGAACGTGTTCACTTTATTAACGACCAAGCACACCTTCTAAGGGGCAGGCAGAGGGGGCGTAACTAATACAGGGAAATACTAATTCTATAGGATGAAGCTGATATTGGTGTCGCTATGCTTCTCCAATCAGCTTGAAGGCCTCATAGCTAGGATAGCTCTCCAGGTGGGCCTAATGGGCCTGTGCCACACCTGGGAGCTGTTTACCTGATTGGCAATTACAGGGCCCTTCAACAGAGAGCGGAGGTGGGAGAAAAGTTCCTGGGGCTCCCACTGCCTGCCAGCACTCAGGTTGTGGGGTCCTTCTGGGGATGCATGGTATGCCATGCCCTTTCAGCCTCCTGTACGGGTAGGGCAGGCAGACTACCTGCCAGGTACAGGATCATCCACACTTCATCTTTTGCCAAGTTCTAGTTTCCACAAATCACGAGAACTCATTGATGTCAAGGACTTCACCACTGTATAACATTCCTTTTTCTTTCCAATAACTTGTTGCTCATTTTTGTGTGAGACCCTATGAGAATGGCCTTTAACACCCACATTCCCACCAAGAGTTCCTTCCTATAAATCTCTAGTTCTTCTGCCATGAATCTTAAACTCTTCCAGTCCCTCCCTTCACCCGGTTCTAAAGTTTTCCACATTATTAGTTTTTGTTATAGCAGCATCTCATTTGTCACTACCAATCTCTGTATTTATCTGCTTGGGTCCTTTAATGTAGTAGTGGAACTCAACATCCTGAAATTTAAGACACTATCACAAAATTGACATTTTCTTGTCCAATGGCTTGAGTGCCTCTAAAAAAGAAATGTCTCTATAGATAGGAAAAATCTTACACTGAGTCTAATCACAGTGATCTCTCTATGCCTTGCAACTCCAAAAGAAAGCTAATGTTTCCAAAAGAAAGTTTTTATATCCAAAAGAAAGCTAATGATACCATTGTGACAGCTGATACTGTGGTATGCCCACCAATTTGTCAATGAGGAAATAATTTTTATTTAGCAGAAAAGTTCCTGAATCTTTTTTTGGCCTCACTTAACCACCTTGCTCGTGTGTCATTGAACTGAAATAAGGAATTGAAGTTTATTGGGTTCAGCTTTGTATTATTGCTTTTACGAGAAAATCACTTCAGTCTTTTATCCATCCCTGGAAGACAGAGGAATAGTTGTCTGATAGAGACTTTTGATATGAGGAATACACAAACATATTTCTCTTTAACAGCACACTGCTTCAATATTTCAAACCTTTTGATTGCAAAAATTCAGGGCGGAGGAAAATATAAACAGCTGAAGATGATACCATAAAGTCACATTTTCACAATAGCAAAGGAGGCATTAACAACTGTGCTCTAAATAGGAACATTCTCCAGCTAACATCCAGCAATCCATGTCTATCCATTCTGCTTTCCTTGTGTTGTGTTCAGCTTGTTGTTCCAAGGTTCTGGGACCTAGAATGTCTGAAATCTCTGAGATTCTAAACATGTGTGATGGGAACGGATGGTAATAAACATCGGCCAATGGGTATTTAAATCAATACACAACATAGGACACAAAAGTGCAAGAGGAGGCAAGAGGAAATACCACCACTTCAAATGGGAGCAGTGAGAAATTGGGCAGAAATGTCACAAGAAAGGGAAAGCAAATACAGGTAAGAGGGACAAGGGTGGGGACAGGAAGAAAAAGACAAAAGGACAAAGAGGCTTCTAAGAGGGAGGTGTGTGGTGAGCACATTTAAATACATGGGACATCCTGCTCCAGGTCCCTTCTTCCTCCCACTGTCTTTATTTGTTAATTCACTGCCATATTGGATGAAGAAGGCCACCTGATCCCAAAGAAACTGACCCTGTCACAGGAGTTCCTTCTGTTGCCTGGGTTGTCAAGGGTTTGGCTGCAGTGTTTGCTTTCTTCTCCCACATTCCTTCTGATCCTGCAGGGCACTGCATCCACGCTGAATTTGTGGCCAGCTGCACTGTGCACCCGACTGAGAGCCAATGTCTCTCTAGGGAAAAGTTCTTTCCTAAGACCCAGCTTTACCCTCATCAGTCCTCACCTAATCTGAAAATAGGTACATTTTCTCTCTTTCCTCATTGATTTTTTTTAACAGGCAGAGTTAGAGAGAGAAAGAGAGAGAGAGAGAGAGAGAGAGAGAGAGAGAGAAAGGTCTTCCTTCCATTGGTTCACCCCCCAAAATGGCCGCCACGGCTGGTGTGATGCACAGATCAGAAGCCAGGAGCCAAGTGCTTTCTCCTGGTCTCCCATGGGGTGCAGGGCCCAAGGACTTGGGCCATCCTCCACTGCACTCCCAGGCCACAGCAGAGAGCTGGTCTGGAAGAGGGGCAACCAGGACAGAATCCAGCACCTCTATCAGGACTCGAACCCAGGGTGCCAGTGCTGCAGGTGGAGGATTAGCCTAGTGAGCCGTGGCGCCGGCCCTCCTCATAGATTTTTGTGAACCCATATATCATTGTTCCTAGATTTGTTTAAAAGAATGATACAGTTCACTATTGGTTTTCCCAGTCTGCATTATTACCCAAGCAACTGAAAGAAAGTACCTCCTTTGCAACAGTTTAATTAGTGAGAAAATGAAATCAATGTGTATTGCAAAAACACATGTAACCTTGGTTCCTTCTGGCTCCTAAAGATACACATCTTAGTGTTGTATAGTTTAAAACTCAACAGATTGATCTGTCCAAATCTATTAAAAGAAACAACAACGCTTTTATAGATTGAAAACCATGGACATTGTATTGGGTAACTGGGATGTGGGAAAAGATAATAAACGATTGAGTAAAAACTAAATTAGTGTGCTTCACAGTAAAGCTCAGTTGTCATTCATCTCTAAGAGAAGATATTTGGTTTCAGTCAGTTGCTCATTGTTTAAGCAGTAGAATCCTCCCCAGTTGCTAATGAAAATGTACATACAGGCATAATCTATAATTAAAGGGTCTTGAACCTGGTTGGCCTCCAACAAGCTTGCTGCTTATGCATCCTGTTCTCATAGTGACGCCTGGACACTGCAGTAAAAGCCAACACAGCTGGCCAACAATCATTTGGTGATCTCCAAGATCCTTTCCTTTTCTGTACATTTCTGAGTTAACAAACTATGTTTTATCAAGAAAAAATAATCATTCTTTGGTATATTTTGCTACCTGATTTATATTTTGAATGCTTTACTTCATTGCTCTTAGTAGTTAAGGGCATTTCGTTACTAAAATATTGCTAGTAAGTATATAAATTGGTAATCTATTTTCTAATTTTGTATGCTCAGGGTTAGTTACTGTACAACTAATCATTCAGTAAGTGTCCCAAAATAAGTAACATTTCTAAAAGATGAAAAGTGTTATTCTAGAATATTTCCTTAAACTTGATCTCACATCTATGAAAAGTACTTAGCCATATTGTAATAAAAAAAAACCTCAGCATCACTCAAATATTATAAATATGCTAATACTTTTTTCCTTTTTAGTCCTCTCATCCAAGGCTAGTCTATAAAGGTGCTTGTATCAAAATTACCAGAAGTGCTCCTTCGTTTTTACAGCTACTTGCATTGTACTTTAGTCTTCTGAAACAACAAAACAATCCAGGTACAGCCGCTGCCTGCAGTGCCAGCATCCTATATGGGTACCGGTTCTAGTCCTGGCTGTTCCACTTCCTATCCAGCTCTCCACTATGGCCGGGGAAAGCAGTAGAAGATGGCCCAAGTCCTTGGGCCCCTGCATCCATGTGAAAGACCCGGAAGAAGCTCCTGCATCCTGGCCTTGGATCAGCTTAGCTCTGGCTATTGCTGTTGTGGCCAATTGGGGATTAAACTAGCAGATGGAATACCTCTCTCTCTCTCTCTGCCTCTCCTTCTCAATCTGCATATCTCTGTCAAATAAATAAATAAATCTTAAAAAAAAAAGAGAAAAAGAGTGAAATTTTGCATCCATCTGGCAGCAATAGCCAGAGCTGTGCTGATCGGAAGCCAGGAGCCAGGAGCTTCCTCCTAGTCTCCATCGCGGGTGCAGAACTTGGGCCATCTTCCACTTGTGCCATAGCAGATAGCTGGATCGGAAGTGGAGCACCCGGGACTAGATTCAGTGCCCATATGGGATCCTGTCACTGATAGGCCGCAGCACCAGCCCCATATATCATCAAACTTTGAAACGCAGAGGGTTCATGTGGGAAATTTAGGAGAAACGTATTTATAACTTTACCAAGCCAATAACTTTCTTTTTTTAAAAAAAAATTTATTTATTTATTTGAAAGAGTTACACAGAGAAAGAAGAGGCAGAGAGAGAGTGAGAGAGAGAGAGAGAGAGAGAGAGGAAAGTCCTCCATCCAATGGTTCACTCCCCAATTGGCCATAATGGCCAGAACTGTGCCAATCCGAAGCCAGGAGCCAGGAGCCTCCTCTTGGCCTCCAATGCAGGTGCATGGGCCCAAGCACTTGGGCCATCTTCTACTGCCTTCCCAGGCCATAGCAGAGAGCTGGACTGGAAGTGGAGCAGCCAGGTCTCGAACCAGCACCCATATGGGATGCCAGTGCTTCAGGCCAAGGGGTTACCCTGCTGCGCCACAGTGCCAGCCCCTCCAATCCAATAACTTTCTTTGTTTCTTTCTTTCTTTCTTTCTTTCTTTCTTTCTTTCTTTCTTTCTTTCTTTTTTTCTTTCTTTCAGATTTTTATTTACTTATTTGAGAGGTAGAGTTACAGACAGTGAGAATTGTTTCACTCCCCAGATGGCTGCAATGGCTGGGACTATGCTGATCCAAAGCTAGGATCCAGGTGCTTCTTCTGGAAGTCCCATGCAGGTGCAGGGGCCCAAGCACTTGGGCCATCCTCCACTGCCCTCCAGGTCCACAGCAGAGAGCTGTCCTGGAAGAGGAGCAACCGGGACAGAATCCGGCACCCATATGGGATGCCAGCATCGCAGGCAGAGGATTAACCAAGTGAGCCAAGGTGCCAGCCTTGCCAATAACTTTCAAAATGCATTTATTTTTGACAGGCAGAGTTAGACAGTGAGAGAGAGAGAGAAAGGTCTTCCTTCCATTGTTTCACTCCCCTAATGGCCAGCGCGCTGTGCTGATCTGAAGCCAGAAGGAAGGTGCTTCCTGCTGGTCTCCCATGTGGGTGCAGAGCCCAAGCACTTGGGTCATCCTCCTCTGCCATCCTGGTCCACAGCAGAGAGCTGGACAGGAAGAGGAGCAACCAGGACAGAATGCAACGCCCCAACCGGAACTAGAACCTGGGTGCCAGCGCCACAGGCAGAGGATTAGCCTAGTGAGCTGTGGCGCCGGCCTCAAAATGCAATTTAAAACATTTGATGAAGTCGTAATGTGGGCATATATGCACATCCTCCGAATGTAGTAATATTTTGCATTTACTGGGTGTACAAAGAGATCAAAGCCTTTGTCATAAACCCTCCCAGGTCTGTTTGAACTGCCTCTTTGAGGTACAGGCCTGGCTTTTGTTTTCAGTGCATAAAATCACATGCAAACACAATGACCTGTATTAATAGCATATTTAGCATCTTAACAAGTGTTACCTAACATCAAGTTTTACATCTATGCCTTTGATACAAACCATGCTAACAATGTTGGAACAATAGTGTTAGTTTATGAAAGCAGCCTGCCGACACTTCTTGCACACCTACCCAGTGCAGAATATTGCAGGAGTTACAGCGCCTGCCAGAATAATAAATTTGCAATTCATTTTCCAGAAGAGTTTTGCAGAATCTTTCATTTTCTTCTCAGATTGTATACTATAATTAACAAAAATCTTCCGGTTTATTATGCATCTCAAATTACAGCAAACTTAGCTGAGTTGTAACTATACAATCTCGTTTGACAATTATATGATGTAAAGAATAAAATTTCAGGTTACAATTTCCAGAAAGCCCTTATGCCAAATGTTTAACCCGTAGAATATGAATACTTGTACCACACAAGTATTTTATAATCCTTGGAAATACATAATCTAAATAATACATACATATATACAATCTAAATACATACATGCACAAATACATAAATACATACAATTTAAATTTTAATCCCCAAATCTTTTAGTTAAGAAGGAATACTCCATGTCTCAAAAGCATAGAACCTAAGAGAACTTCCTAGCAAAAATCCTATACATTTGGAAGTAATCACAAAGGCAATGCACTTATCAGTAATCTATCAGTCCAAACAATAGTTGGCCAGCCATAACGCCATCTTAGACATGAGGAGTTTACATCACAGGTCTATGTAAACATATATAACAGTCTATTCTCTGGAAATTAGACCACAAAGATTTCTTAGATTCTGCATCAGTTCTTCTTTGTGAAAAGGCAACATGGGAATAAGAGTTAGATTTCTCCATTCCGTTACATGCCCTACCTTAAGGAAGATTTTAGGCTCAAAATGCAAGGAGAGGGTCAATATAAATCACCAATAACAAGCAAGCAATGATGACTGTTTTGTGTGGGGCTGGGATAAGTGTATTTTATGTTGTTTTTTTTTTTTTTTTTTTTAGCTCTGACTTAAGTATAAACACTTCTTTACAGAAATATAATGACAAAAGAGAGCAACTTAAGAGAGGGAAATGGGATATTTAAGTAGAGATTTTATTCCCAAACATTGATCCTCAGACCATGTGCAATTAATGAAATTTTATCTAAAAAGGAAAAAATAAAGCACAATGTGAATATTTGGGAAGTGTTCATTCGATTGTAACAGGTAGGTATATAAAATACAGTATAGCTTTCCTGAATTTAATTGCATTTTTTGAGAAAAAGGAAAATCTAACAGAAGCATGTGTTTGTTGAAATCTTCCATAGTAGAACGTGCACCTTTGCTGGGAAGTGAAAGTTATATTATGTGCTACCTTTTCATCAGTTGCGTGCTTTGCCAGCTGCAGAGACATGTCAGATGCCATAATTCTGCCAATTTTCCTCTCTCTTTTCAATTGCTAACCTCTTGTTGACAGTAATCAGGACTTGATGGAGGGGCCTATGGAGGTGTTATATGATAGTCGGTGCTACTGTGATATAGTATGTGACAGTTTTAGTATTACGTCCTGTAGGATGATACATCATCAAATAATATTTCAGATAATCCTCAGTCTTTCAGCGGAAATGTAATTGTTGCTCATCTAATAATATTTCCAGATGGCACAGTGAGTGAGGTATAGACTGGAAATAAAGGAACACTAAGCAAAGGATAAGACAGACCGGAGCAAAATGTGAAATGAAGAAAGTGAAATAAACAATCAGGGATTGTGCAGCGTGAAAAACTCTTTCAAAAGCAGGATTCCATAAGATTGGCCATGATGAAGAAATAAGTAAAAAGAAACCAGGTTAGTGTTACAGAATCACCATTTGATAACATGGAAGGATGAGTTGTGATGCTGCCCTCAAAATTTTTGTTTCTAAAGAGTGAAAGTTACAAAAACCATGAATAATTTTTATTTTTTTTATTTAAAAATTCATTTTATTTATTTGAAAGCCAGAGTTACAGACAGGGGGAGAGTTAGAGACAGACATCTTCTATTTGCTGATTCATTCCCAAAACGGCCAACATGGCTAGGGCTGGGCCAGGCTGAAGCCAGGAGCCATAAGCTTCTTCGGGTCTTCTTGTGCAGGGGCCAAACATTTGGGATATCTTTTGATGCTTTCACAGGCACATTAAGAAGGAGCTGGATAGGCAGTGGAGCAGCCAGGACTCAAACTGTTGCCCAAGTGGGATGCCAGTGTTGTAGGTGGCAGCTTAACCTGCTATGGCATAACGCCGGCCATGACTACATTTTTCTTTAAAAATTTCAGGATTGAAAAAAAAATTACATATTAACAAAAAAATAAAACATTTTATTATTAAAAAAGAAACTCAGGATGGAGTTTGAATCATGGAAATGACAATCTTCCTTTCAACATCTGATGATTATTATCTGAATATAGCAAGGTACTGGTATATTCTTTTCCACAAAGTTTGGTTTGTCAAAGAGCAAGCCTCAAAATAGTTTGTTATAAAAAAATC
This sequence comes from Oryctolagus cuniculus, assembly GCF_964237555.1. Lineage (NCBI taxonomy): Eukaryota > Metazoa > Chordata > Mammalia > Lagomorpha > Leporidae > Oryctolagus > Oryctolagus cuniculus. The sequence continues at coordinate 7,750,591 of NC_091440.1, forward strand.
ACCTGTTGAGTGGGAGGCATGTGGGTTAGGTGTTATACACTAATTGCAATGCCCTCATCCCACAATGGAACGTTTAGGATCAACCCCTGGCTCCAGCTTCTGATTATACCTTCCTGCAAAAGCAGATCCTGGGAAGCAGTGATGTTGGTTTACATAGCTGGTTTCCTCCTACCCATGTGGGAGACCTAGACTGAGTTCTCAGCTCCCAAATCTATCCCAGGCCAAGCCCCAGCTGCTGTGGGCATTTGAGGAGTGAACCAGCAGATGCTAGATATCTGTCTCTCTCTGTGTGTGTTTTTTAACCTATCTATATCTATCTAACAATCTATAATTTATCCATTTGCCTATCATCTATCTATCATCTATTTATGCCTCCCAAATAATTTTTATAAAAAGAAATATGCTCTGGTTAAACATCTAATTTCATCACTTGCAAATTCTGACTTGCTCAAATCACTGACACACCATTCTGTCAAGATCTTTTCATTGGGGCTGGTCCAAGTCCTTGGGCTCTTGCACCCATATGGGAGACCCAGAGGACACTCCTGACTCCTGGTTTTGGGTCAGTGCAGCTCCAGTAGCTGAGGCTAATTGGGGAGTGAACCAGCAGATGGAAGACCTCTCTCTCTCTCTCTCTCTCTCTCTCTCTCTCTGCCTCTCCTTCTTTTTGTGTGTAACTCCGACTTTCAAATAAATAAATCAAAAAATATTTTCATTGCATAGCAAGAATCTGGCATATGAGGACTGGACTGAGGGATGGAAGAATGAAATCTCTCTCTCTCTCTCCCTCTCTCTCCATGTCAATTGTTTCCTAAATCACCTGTTTATTAGTGCTAAATAGCATCTACTTTTGCTAACCAGCAAGTATTTCTCCACCAGAGGAAATTTGGACTTCTTTATTTACCAGCTCAAAACTCTTGGAAACTCAGTGCATTTACTGTAATAGAGGGCATGGCCTTTAAAAGTAGGAAGCAGCTCAGTAATGACTGTGCTTTCTGGGATAGCCATGCACATGACACCTGCAAGATGTATCTTCCAAACTTACAAGCCAATGTTTAACAAACAAATATTCTATGACACATACACACTGAAAATTTAATCAAGGAAGAAGGTTTATCATATTTTCATGATGACAAAGTAAAGAAAAATGTCCTAAGTCTTTCATATTTTCCAGAAGCAAAGTTTTATTAATGTTCCCATAAATTATCTCTATTTTTTTTAAAAAAAGATTTCCGTATTTAGAAAGAATTACAGAGTGAGAGAGAAAGAGAGATAGGGATTGATTTTCCACCTACTGTTTCACTCCTCAGATGACTCACAATGGCCAGCGCTGCTGGGCCAGACGAAAGCCAGATTTCCCATGTGGGTGACAGGGGTCCCACTACTTGGGTCCCTACTCACTGCTTTCCAGGGCATTAACAAGGAGCTAGAGCTGAAGTGGAGCAGCTAGGGCAAGAACTAGTGTCCATATGGGATGCAAGTGTTGTTGGCAATGGCTTTAACTGCTATGCCACGACACCAGCCTTTATCTTTAGTTTTTATGCTATATGCTCCCAAAGCCCTTATTTCCTACAAAGTGGTGGGATTTTTAAAGCATTAGTTGCTATTCAGACTCTACATCATGTTTATTACCACGTGTGAATGAAACAAGAAATTATCAACTCAATAATTTTTCATAAAAGACAAAGGCAGCTCAAACCTTAAGCTTTGATATGGGAAGTTAAGAGTTACTAATAATTACTTTTCTATAAATTTTTCATGAATATAGTTTCATCTGCATAGAAATTCTACAGTATTCTCTACTGGATGTATATAAATGGTGTTTCTTTCTAGCATTTAGAAATGATAATAGCTTTCAGTAGGTTTTCTAAAGTAAAGATCTGTGTTATTTTATATATTTCTCAAGTATTTTCCAGTAAAATGAAGAGTCCTTTTAACAAGCATAAAAAATTTTCAACTTCTTGGGTAAACTGAAAAAGTGATTAAATGAATTCATTCAATTCATTCCAGTCTCCAAGCAAATAAGACAGTAAGGAAGTGAAGTTAGAATAATACCTTTTTTAGATATTTCTATTCCATGATGATTCAATTAGTATCAATATGTTGCTGCTTTTGTCTAAGGCAGTGGCTAAAGTTAAAAATGACTTCAATTTATTAAAGCAATATAATTTATAAATTGCAAATCCAGTTCAAATATTGCATTTAAGTAATTTAAAAACATTTAAGTCTCTCTTCTATGCAGTTACTATCTCATTTTCTATCAATTATTTATGTGTATTATGTGTGTTTTCCACTTTATTATTTTTTTTGACAGGCAGAGTGGACAGTGAGAGAGAGAGACAGAGAGAAAGGTCTTCCTTTTGCCCTTGGTTCACCCTCCAATGGCCGCCATGGCTGGCGCACTGCGGCTGGCGCACTGCGCTGATCTGAAGGCAGGAGCCAGATGCTTCTCCTGGTTTTCCATGGGGTGCAGTGCTCAAGCACATGGGCCATCCTCCACTGCCTTCCCGGGCCACAGCAGAGAGCTGGCCTGGAAGAGGGGCAACTGGGAAAGAATCTGGCACCCCGACCGGGACTAGAACCCGGTGTGCCGGCGCCGCTAGGTGGAGGATTAGCCTATTGAGCCACAGCGCCGGCCTGTTTTCCACTTTAGATTACAATTATTATTATTAATTCAGTTATAATTGACAATAATTTCCATAGTTATGGGATACAATGTATAGTTTTTAAAATTGACATATCCATGAACTTGTCAATTTATTGTTTTCTCATAAGATCATTACAAACCTATTTTAGCAATTCAAAAATACCTAAGTATGATCACCAGACAGTACAAAACATCAATAAAATCCATTCCTGTAGTCCAATAGAAGCTTTGGACTCTGATGAAACCTCCTTCTCTATCCTCATCACACCACCTGTCCCCTGGTATCCACATTTCCAGTTCCTATTTCTTTGAGATAAACTTTAGATTCCCTAAAAGTAAAATCATCCTGTCCTGTTTTTTCTATGCCCAGAATCTTTCATTCAACCTGGTGTCCTCCAGTTTCTTCTGCATTGTCACAAACGACAGAATTTCTTTTAAGACTGTGAGCCATTCCACTGAGCACCTATGCTGTATTTCCTTTATATATTCATCGGTTGATGGACACTCAGGCTGCATCCATATTTTGACTATTGTGAGTCCTGCTGAATTGAACATGAAAGTGCAGATATCTCTTTGAAACATCAATTTAATTTCTTTGTACATATACCTTGATGTGGATTATTGGATTCTATAGTAATTTCATTCTCAATTTTTGAATAACTTCCATCGTATTTTCCAAAATATCTATTACTTTACATTCCCACAGTGTTCAAAAAAAAAATCCCTCTCCTCCCCATTATAGACAATAGTTGTTATAACACACCTTTTGGTTTTTAACTATTCTATGTTAGAATTTGGTTATATGTCATTGTGGTTTAAATTTGTATTTCTCTGATTTTTATAAGTGTTGAGAAATTTTCATTTCTTTTAGACATTCGCATGGCTTCCCTTGAGAAATGTCAGTACAGATCCTTAACTCACTTATAACTGGGGTAAGAACTACTTTTTTTTTTCTGTTTTCTCAATATCGCTTTGTCTATTTGGAGTCTTTTGTATTCCATGATTTATAAAAATTTATTTATTTATTTATTTACAAGTTGGAGTGACAGAATAGGAGAGAAGGGGGAGAGAGATATATATATCTTTCATCTACTGCTTCACTCCCCAAATATGATAGCAGCCAGAGCTATTCAGAGTAAATCTGGGAGCCAAGAATTTTATCCATGTCTCCCACGTAAGTGGCAGAAATCCATGTGCTTGGTCCATCATCTGCTGCCTTGCACATGAGAAAGAAGCTGGATCAGAAGCAGGGAGCAAAGACTCAAATCTTGGCACTTCAGTATGAGATACGGGCATCTCAATCAGAGTCTTAACCCCATGTGCTCCATGTATGAATTTTTAAGATAATTTTTATTACTGATGTGAGAAATGGCATTTTGTATGGTTCCACCAGATCTATAGGGTACACCGAAAAATATGAACATTTTAATTCATTAATTCTTCCAGACTATTAATTTATCTTCTTCAACCTCATATATATATATTAATATATATTCAACTTTATATATATATATATATATATTTGAGAGATAGAGTTACAGAGAGAGAGAGAGAGAGAGAGAGAGAGAGAGACATCTTCCAGCCACTGGTTCACTCCTCAAATGGCTAAAATGGCCAGAGCTGGGCCAGACTGAAACCAGGGCTTCATTTGGGTCACCCACAAAAGTGCTTGCGATGACCCAAGTGCTTAAGCCATGTTCTGCTGTTTTACTAGGTGCATTAGCAGGGAGTTGGATCCTAAGTGGAGCAGCTGGTACTCAAACTTGTGCCCATATGAGATGCTGGTGTTGCAGGCAGAGTCTTAACTTACTAAGCCACAGTGATGACCACATCTTCAACTTCTTTCATCACATTTTCAGTTTACAGGATACAGCTCTTTCTCCTTCTTGGTTACATTTACTCTTAATATTTATTTTTTAAAAAATATTTATTCACTTATTTATTTTAGAGGTAGAGTTACAGAGAAAGAGAGAGACGGAAAAAGGTCTTCCATCCAATAGTTCCATCCCCAAATGGCTACTATCTTTTAGATACTATCTTTTATCATACATGCCCTTTGTTATGTTGAACTACATGCCTCTATACCAATTTTTGGAAGCTTTTAATGTGAATAGATGTTTAATTTTGTCAAATGCTTTCTCTGTACATATTGAGATGAACATATAGCTTTATTATTCTTTTTTAAAATATTTATTTATTTATTTGAAAGTCAGAGTTACACAGAGAGGAGAGGCAGAGGGGGAGGGAGGAGAGAGAGAGAGAGAGAGAGAGAGAGAGAGAGAGAGAGAGAGATCTTCTGGCCACTGGTTCAGTCCTCAAATGGGCACAACACCTGGAGATGAGCTGATCTGAGGCAGGAGCCAGGAGCTTCTGCCAGGTCTCCCATGAGGGTGCAGGAGCCCAAGGATTTGGGGCATTTTCCACTGCCTCCCCAGGCCATAGCAGAGATCTGGATTGGAAGTGGAACAGCCAGGACTAGAACTAGTGCCCAAATGGGATGCTGGCAATGCTTGCAGCAGCTTTACCCACTATGCTACAGCACTGGCCTGTTACTCATTTTGTTAATATCGTATAACACATTAATGATTTATAAATGTTGTACTAGTCTCGTATCTCATTTACCATTTGACCACAGTGAATAATGTTCTTATTGTGAGGTTGGATTCTCTTTGCTAGCATTTTGTTGAGAAATTTTGCATTTGTGTTCGTCAGAGATATTGCCTTGCAGTTTTCTTTTTTTGCTGTGTCCTTATCCAGCTTTGGTATAAGGAAAGTGCTTGCTTGTTGAACATGGTGGTGGGAATGGGAGAGGGAAGAGATGTATAATTTGGGACATGCTCAGGCTGACTTGCCCCAAGTGGTGGAGTTGGAAGCATACCAGGGGATTCCAATTCAATCCCATCGAGGTGGCATGTACCAATGCCATCTCACTGTTCCAGATGATCAGTTTCAGTTCACAGTTGGTCATGGTGAAGGGACTGGGAGTCAAAGGGAGCACATAGACAAGTCTAGTACCTGCTAACGCTAACTGATGGAGTAAATAAAGGGGAGAGTGATCCAACATGGGAAGTGAGATACTCAGCAGACTCATAGAATGGCAGATGTCCTAAATAGCACTCTGGCCTCAGAATCAGCCCTAAAGGCATTCGGAGCTGGCTGAAAAGCTCATGAGAGTATTTCAGGCATGGAAAGCCAAGACACTCTGGCAAAAGATCTCTGTGAGTGAGATCCCAGTGGAAAGAACAGGTCATCAAAGAAGGAGGTACCTTTCTCTGAAGGGAGGAGAGAACCTCCACTTTGACTATGACCTTGTCTAAACAAGATAAGAGTCGGAGAACTCAGAGGGCTTCCATAGCCTTGGAAACTCATGACTGGAGCATAGGGAGATTACTGATGCCATAAACAGGAGTGTCAATTGGTAAAGTCAACAACAGGAGTCACTGTGCACTTACTCCTCATGTAGGATCTCTATCCTTAATGTGCTGTACATTGAGATTTAATGCTATAACGAGTACTCAAACAATATATTTCACTTTGTGTTTCTATGGGGGTGCAAACTGTTGAAATCCTTACTTAATGCATACTAAACTGATCCTCTGTAAAAAAAAAAAAAAAAAAAAAAAAAAGAAATGATCAATTCCCAACTTGACTCTCACTGGGATTAAACATGACAATAGGTCTGCTCTGATTTCATCATCATTTAAAAAAATCATCTATTATTTTTCACTTTATGTTTCTGTGTGGGAGCAAACTGTTGAAATCCATACTTAATGTATACTAAGCTGATCTTCTGTATATTAAGATAATCGAAAATGAATCTTGATGTGAATGGAAGGGGAGAGGGAGTGGGAAAGGGGAGGGTTGTGGGTGGGAGGGACGGTATGGGGGGGAAGCCATTGTAACCCATGAGTCGTACTTTGGAAATTTATATGCATTAAATAAAAGTTTAAAAAAAAATTGGATTGGGATAATTCTTTCTTCAGTTTCTTAGAAGACTTTGAGAATGATGAGAAGTAGTATTTTTTATGTCAGGTTACATATTAAGGAACCTAAAAATGAACAAAATAAGCCACAACTGAACAGAATTATGAATAAAACTAAAATTTAGATTTTTCTTTTTCTTAGTTTTTATTTATTTTTGATTTATAACAGTGAACAGATTTCATGTATTGTATATTTTAGTTTTAAGAGCATAATGATACTTCCCATCCCCTCTCCCTCCATCTTTGGTTCTCAAACTCTCTCCTCCTTCCTTTCTTATATTTTTAAAATTTTTACAATGGCATACTTTCAATTTATCACAAGCTTAACCAAGAGTTACATTCGAACATGCATAATCGGAAATGAAATAAGGGATTACAATTGATTTCACTGAAATAGAAAGAATCGTGAGAGGCTACCATAGACAACTGTATACCAAATAACTGGACAGTGGGAGAAATGGACGAATTCCCAGAAACATGCAATACTACCAAGATTGAATTAGGAAGAAGTAGAAAGTCCAGATGACATAATGAGCAAGGTGATTGGATCAGTAATGAAAAGTTTCCCATCGAAGAAATTCCCAGGACTTCACAGCCTCAATGTTTGTTCTGTTAAGGCCAAGAAGGAGGGGACTGAGGGAGTCTCCGGGGTCATACTGGCGGGGTGGCCACAGGTGACTTCTCTCTTTTCCCTGAAGCTAGTGAATGCATTCCACGCCTCATTGCCAGATGGATTATCAAGGGGAGGAGGAGATATCTGACATAGCTAGCCCATTTACAATCTCCCTGTATTGAAAGGATAACAGTAAAACTTCACCCTAAAATTTTTATTACAGAAGGTATTAATCGGATTGTTGTAAATATTCTTCAATACAGACATACATCAAAATATCATGTTGTGTAGCATAAACAAATACAACTCACTGATTAAAAATATTAATTACAGGCCAGTGCCGTGGCTCACTAGGCTAATCCTCCACCTTGCGGCGCCAGCACACAGGGTTCTAGTCCCGGTTGGAGCACCGGATTCTGTCCCGGTTGCCCCTCTTCCAGGCCAGCTCTCTGCTGTGGCCAGGGAGTGCAGTGGAGGATGGCCAAGTGCTTGGGCCCTGCACCCCATGGGAGACCAGGATAATAAGTACCTGGCTCCTGCCATTGGATCAGCGTGGTGCCGTGGCCATTGGAGGGTGAACCAACGGCAAAAGGAAGACCTTTCTCTCTGTCTCTCTCTCTCACTGTCCACTCTGCCTGTCAAAAAAAATATTAATTACAAAAATCTCCCGATTTATTTATTTTATTAGAATGCTTCTTGAAACTATTAATCTAGTCATAATTTATATGAATGAAAGTAGAAGGGATCTTTAGATAGCAAATACAATGAGATAGCTTTAAATAAGCCTGTTTTTACTTAGGATTCCTTTGTCCTAGTCCTACACATATGCTTAAAACTGTGCTCTTTAAATACAATCTATTTTTTTTTATTTGACAGGGAGAGTCACAGGCAGTGAGAGAGAGAGACAGAGAGAAAGGTCTTCCTTCCGTTGGTTCACCCCCCAAATGGCCGCCACAGCAGGCACGCTGCCCTGATCTGAAGCCAGAAGCCAGGTGCTTCTTCCTGGTCTCCCATGCGGGTGCAGGAGCCCAAACACTTGGGCCATCCTCCACTGCCCTCCTGTTCCACAGCAGAGAGCTGGACTGGAAGAGAAGCAACCTGAACTAGAACTCAGCACTCATATGGGATGCCGGTGCTGCAGGCCAAGGACTAACCAAGGAGCCACGGTGGTGGCCCCTAAATACAATCTATTTTGTCAACAGTTATTTTGTACCCTGCTTCCAGTATATCATAAAATCATTACCAAATACTTTCAGAAGTTACCTATTACTTTCTTAGAATTAGAAAACAAATTTATAGGGGCCAGCTCTGTGGTATAGGGGGTAAAGCTACCACATGCAGTGCTGGCATCCCATATGGGTGCCAGTTCGAGTCTCAGCTGCTCCACTTCCTCTCCAGCTCTCTGCTATGGCCTGAGAAAGCAGTAGCAGATGGCTCAAGTCCTTGAGCCCCTGCACCCATGTGGGAGAGCTGGAAGAAGCTCCTGGCTCCTGGCTTCAGATTGACACAGCTCTGGCCATCCAATCCAGTTGCAGAGTGAACTAGGGATGGAGGACCTCTGTCTCTCTCTGTCTCTCTGTCTCTGTCTCTGTCTCTGTCTCTCTCTCTCTCTCAGTCTGTGTGTGTGTGTTTGTGTGTAACTCTGACTTTCAAACAAATAAATCAATCTTCAAAAAAAAAAAAAGAGAAAATAAACTTATAAAGGTAGTTTTATATCCCTGCTATTCCAGAGCTATTCATTTTGGAACATGGAAGTAGAAGTCAGCTCTGTTTGTTCTCAAGTCTAACAAACATTAACATTACAGGGACATAGGCTGATGGATTTGCAAGGTTGCTTAAGATAAACTAAGCAAGTGCACATTTCAGTTGGGACTTTTCATAAAACTATATACTATTCCTAAACCTAGGATTTTCTTTTTTACCTTTTCTTTTTTTATTTAGTAAATATAAATTTCTAAAGTACAGTTTATGGATTACAATGGCTCCCCCCCCATAATTTCCCTCCCACTCACACCCCTCCCATCTCCCACTCCCTCTCCCATTCCATTCACATCAAGATTCATTTTCAATTATCTTTATATACAGAAGATCAATTTAGTATATATTAAGTAAAGATTTCATCAGTTTGCACCCACACAGAAACACAAAGTGTAAAATACTGTTTCAGTACTAGTTATAGCATAAATTCACATTGGACAACACATTAAGGACAGATCCCACGTGAGGTAAGTGCACAGTGATTCCTGTTGTTGACTTAACAATTTGACACTCTTGTTTATGGCATCAGAAATCTCCCTAGGCTCTAGTCATGAGTTTTCAAGGCTCTGGAAGCCTCTTGAGTTCGATGACTTCGATCTTATTTAGACAAGGTCATAGTAAAAGTGGAAGTTCTCTCCTCCCTTCAGAGAAAGGTACCTCCTTCTTTGATGGCCCATTCTTTTTACTGGGATCTCACTCGCAGAGATCTTTCATTTAGGTTTTGTTTTTTTTTTTTTTTTTTTTTTTTTTTTTTTTTTTTTTTTTTTTTTCCAGAGTGTCTTGATTTCCATGCATAAAATACTCTCATGGGCTCTTCAGCCAGATCCAAATGCCTTAAGGGATGATTCTGAGGCCAGAGTGCTATTTAGGACATCTGCCATTCTATGAGTCTGCTGTGTATCTCTTCCTTTTTGATTCTATCAGTTAGTATTCGCAGACACTAGTCTTGTTAGTGTGATCCCTTTGACTCTTAGACCTATCAGTGTGATCAACTGTGAACTGAAATTGATCACTTGGACTAGTGAGATGGCATTGGTACATGCCACCTTGATGGGATTGTATTGGAGTCCCCTGGCACGATTCTAACTCCACCATTTGGGGCAAGTCCGATTGAGCATGTCCCAAATTGTACATCTCCTCCCTCTCTTATTACCTTTTCTTATGCATTGCTCAGCTTATGCGTTATACAGCTTGATCATTATGGAAATTGTACACATAATAGGTAGGGGATGATAATGACAATACTGAAGTATTTACACCAAACCAGAGTGACTTCTATGCAAATTCCATGGACCAGTAAATCACAGTAATTCTGTCATTTATACTTTTACTTTTGAGGTGGCAAGGAAAAGGAAGGGAGGGAGACAGGGAAATAAAGGAAATGAGAGAGAGGGAAACAGAGATGAGAGGACACAGATATTCAAGAAAAACATTTCTAACTCCACCATTTGAGGCAAGTCAGATTGAGCATGTCCCAAATTGTACATCTCCACCCTCTCTTATTCCAACTCTTATATTTAACAGGGATAACTTCAGTTAAATTTCAGCATCTAAGAATAAATGTGTGTTAATTAGGACAAAAAATACTAAAAGGGATAAAGTATTAAATTGTACATCAACAGTCAGGACAAGGGCTGATCAAGTCACTGTTTCTCATAGTGTCCATTTCACTTCAACAGGTTTCCTTGTTTGTCTTGGGTTAGTTAGAAATGTGCCAAGGGATTCCAATACAATCCCATCAAGGTGGCATGTACCAATGCCATCTCACTAGTCCAAGTGATCAATTTCAGTTCACAATTGATCACACTGATAGGTCTAAGAGTCAAAGGGATCACACAAACAAGATTAGTGTCTGTTAATACTTACTGGTAGAATCAAAAAGGGAGAGAACGATCCAACATGGGAAGCGGGATACACAGCAGACTCATAGAATGGCAGATGTCCTAAATAGTACTCTGGCACTCTGGCCTCAGAATCATCCCTTAAGGCATTTGGATCTGGCTGAAGAGCCCATGAGAGTATTTTATGCATGGAAATCAAGACACTCTGGAAAAAAAAAAAAAAAAAAAAAAAAAAACCTAAATGAAAGATCTCTGCGAGTGAGATCCCAGTAAAAAGAATGGGCCATCAAAGAAGGAGGTACCTTTCTCTGAAGGGAGGAGAGAACTTCCACTTTTACTATGACCTTGTCTAAATAAGATCGAAGTCATCGAACTCAAGAGGCTTCCAGAGCCTTGAAAACTCATGACTAGAGCCTAGGGAGATTTCTGATGCCATAAACAAGAGTGTCAAATTGTTAAGTCAACAACAGGAATCACTGTGCACTTACCTCACGTGGGATCTGTCCTTAATGTGTTGTCCAATGTGAATTTATGCTATAACTAGTACCGAAACAGTATTTTACACTTTATGTTCTGTGTGGGTGCAAACTGATGAAATCTTTACTTAATATATACTAAATTGATCTTCTGTATATAAAGATAATTGAAAATGAATCTTGATGTGAATGGAATGGGAGAGGGAGTGGGAGATGGGAGGGGTTCGGGTGAGAGGGAAGTTATTGGGAGGAAAAAGCCATTGTAATCCATAAACTGCACTTTGGAAAATTATATTTACTAAATGAAAGTGTTTATAATAAAAAAGAAAGTCAATAAAAAAGGGACAAGAAAAAGGAAAGAAAAAGGAAGGAAGGGAGGGAGGGTGGGAGGGAGAGAGGGAGGGAAAAATAGAAAAGAGAAAAGAAAAGAAAAGAAAAGAAAAGAAAAGAAAAGAAAAGGATGAAATAGAAAGAAAGAGAGAAGGAAAGAAAGAGAGAAAGAAAAGGAAAAAGAAGAAGAAATAGAAAAATAGAAAAGATTTGAACATTATGGGTTTCAAATACTGCAGTCTGGAAGTTTTATGGCTGGATAAACCGAGTGCGTCCCTTTGGTTCTTTTAGAGTTTTGTGGCAGGTGTGAATAACCTCAGAGCAGGGAGACTTTTCTGTAAAGCGCATTAGTTCTAAATTACTAATAAAACGCAGATTTTATTTGGGAGCAGAGCTCATATGGGAACTGACATCCTAAGACTGCACATGACTGCTCACATAGGAATATTGTGTTAGGTAACAGTAAAGAGAAAGCAGTGGGGGAGTAAGCCACTGGTCTGACATCTGACATCAAAGTATGTTGGAAGCATGTGCCATCATTCCCAAAGAGACTGCAGTCTAGGTGACCACCTGCTTGATTTAATCCCATAATTTCACAAATGCAAGGTGGCTGACAGTAAAGGATGATTGAATGTCTTTTAGGTTTTTTTTTTTTTTTTTCCTAACTGTCCACTGCTATTCAAATGTTCCACCCTAGTTGTACATTGGAGATTTTCTTTAGTCAGGTCAATATGTTGCTCTTACTATCCTAAAACAAAACAAACAAAAATGATGGATTTTCATCTCTTCTCTCTATACTGCATCGCTTTCCTTCCATTTCCACTGAGTTGTGAATATACTGAAGCAGAGGACAAGCAACACAGTATTTTGACTTAGTGTATATGAAGAAAGTTTTGCAAAAGTGGAAGAAGTCATCTTTTTTTTTCTAAATATTTATTTATTTTAAAGGCAGAGAACACAGAGAGGGAGAGACAGAGACAGCTCTTCCATCTACTGGTTCACTCTGCAAATGACCACAATGGCCAGGGCTGGGCCCAGCTGAAGCCAGTAGCCAGGAGCTTCATCCAGGTCTCCCAACTGGCTGCAGGGGGCAGAGGACTTGGGCCATCTTCCACTATTTCTCAGAAGCATTGGCTGGGAGCTGGATCAGAAGTGGAGGAGCCAGGACTCAAACTGGAGCAAATATGGGATGGCAGTCATGCAGGCAGTGGCTTATCCTGCTTTCCCACAGTGCTGGCTCTGGAAACATGTCATCTGAACAACCTGCACTTGCTTCTGTACCTCCCTTTTTCTAACCACAGCAACCAAAAGATCCATATTTGTAACTGTTTTCATGATACCATATTTTCTGCTCTCCTTTCTAGAGTTAATTTTACTTTGAGCTATGTAAAACACTGGCAGGTTCATTAAGCATATTATTTTTCTAATGTTTCAAGCTCCTTTAAATTAGAGAAACATTTTGTTAGTTTACAATGACAGAGAACTCAGGAAACAGAAGAAATGGCTGAGGTCCACTCAGAATACAGTCCATCAGCCACTGCATAGGTCAGTAATTACCCAACCACTGTGCCTGAAGGTGGGGTGGAGTGAGCTGAGACTGCAACGGACATGGGGTGAGCTGTGCTTGTGCAGCAGAGTGGGAAGCTTAATTAGCCTTGTCAGAAAGCGCACTTGCAGTCTGTGCTTGAACTAAGAAAATAGGGATGGAAAATGGTGAAAGAAATGGACCTCGAGATCATTTGTGAAAGAAGGACAATCATATTTCTTCTTTGGGATATGAAACAATC